>NC_142104.1:20640000-20957500 GCF_056152115.1 Neolamprologus brichardi | reverse complement strand
TCTGCTGTGTGATTTTATTTGCTACTAAATGGGGATTGGATTTCCATGGCCTGTATCACATTGTGCTGTGCTGTACAAGATTGCAAAGTGAGGCGGGCGGACGAGGGCAAAGTGAAAGAGAAGGTGTATACATTTGCCTTGTCTGTGGCTTAATGGCTCCATATGTTTGTGAAGAGAAGTGACAGCCAGAAGTGGGGTCTGAGCGAAGGCCAACTACCCCTCCCCGCTCTCGCAGTGCACGCCATCACCCCTCCTTCAGATTCATGCCTCAAACCTACCTCCCGTCTATGAATGCTGTGCTGCCCAGTCTCACTGGGGATGTTCTCTCCGTCTCAACACACAAGGTTGACCGTGTAAAGGCTTCTGCAACCCTATGGATATCACTCACGCTGCAGCCATTTTTATATCCCTGTGTAACAAATGTGCTGATGCTGTGGGCCAACAGTAATGAATACTGCTGCTATTTGGAGATTATTTCCTCCTTGCTTGATCACAGTGGCATATGAGATAAGAATGTGGTTTTTTTAACCAGTGTTATTGTGACAGCACACTTGTTCTAACCAGTTTGCATACAAGTGCTTCCACTCTGTTGCCAAAGCTATCACTCAGAAACAAACAATGTGGCACTGAACAATAACCAGACAAGTCTACAGCTGTATGAATTGCCTGAGAGAACATACTGGTCTTTTACAAAAGCACTAACTGAATACCAAGGGAGATATTTAGCATCTAATCAGAACACAAACACACGCAAACTCAAGCACACCTTTAAAGAATCCCCAACTTGTTTAACAGTGTCTTATTTACTGTTGTCAGGGGATTTGTAGTGCACAGGTGGAGTAAGAAGGGAATGGTGTGGAACTTTCGTAAGTAATTCTGCTCTTGTTAAACCCCTGTAGGCTTTTTGTTAATGCAGATGTTTGGGCTTGAAGCCGAGCGTTCGTTGCTGTTCGCCACATTTCTGTGGCAAAAGTAGTGGAGGGCCCAGAATCCGTGTTGGCACTTGCCTGGTCGCTGTGGGCCGGCTCATTGTCTGAACCTGTATGCATTGTTGTCTCTTTCTTTCTGTCTCTGACAGGTGATAACTACCCGGTGCAGTTCATTCCATCCTCAGTGGCAGCTGCAGCAGCGTCAGGACTCAGCCCCCTCCAGCTTCAGGTATGTACAGTACTATGACAAAGAATGTTAGCGACGCTTGCCAAGCTCAGGGCAGAAAGGATGGCTAAGCAGCTGTACACTAAGTAATGAGGCGCACACTAAATAATCCTGGAGGGCCCAAGCTCACGCGCGCTTATCACCTTACGTATGTAATTCATCCCATATGATAAAGGTTTCATCCCCACCAGCTTAGCCAGAGAGTTAGGAAGATAATAGTTATTAGAGAGAATGAAAATCACTTTGGTTGCATTAATCACCCACCAGTGAATTTATCGGAAGACAACAGGCTGCAAAAAAAATCTCTTTCCTAATGCTTTCATCTAGAAAAGGACTGTGCTATTTACAGTTTATCTCTTTGTAGAAAACAGCTAAGAAAATTATTAAAATTAGTCTAATAAAATGTGTGAAAAGAGGATTTGAGCAACGAGAAATGTTGAGAGAGGCTGTGAGCCCTACGGGCTGCTCCAGGACTTCTCTCACTCAGCGTTTAAGAGCTAAACCTAGGTCAGGGCTTAACCTGAGGCCATAATGTTTAATGTAGATAATTATCTGTGTTCTATTATTCAACTTATTGCTATTATAAATAGTAATAAATATAAATAGCTAATGAGAAATTTTAAATAATTACTTCCCCCCCTAACTTTTCACTGATTTTTTTTTCCATTAAAAAAAACAAACCCAATGGAAATCTGAATGTTGCTGATTGTTGCTTCTCTAATTATGGTTTTTCTTAGTAGTTCTGAGTAATTGTAGAATTTCTGTCTGGAAATCTTAGTTGTAGTTCTTTGGAAACAAAAGCAGCAAACAAAGAATATAAAAGTATCCTACCCAGCATATGGTTAAGTGGCCACTGCTGCTTTATCAACAACACCAGTAAGTTATTTTACAGCTACAGAATGTGATGCTAAACAGCAGAAAGAAGTAAACCACGAGTGAAAAGCTAAGCTCAAGACTAAGGGGAGACTCTTTGCACACTGATATATGTGGCATTTGTCCTTCAGAAGCTACCACTGTCAGTGTTAACGAGCCTTGGCAAGTTCGAACAATGCACGCAGCTGGCTCTGAAGAGCCGTGCGTCATTATGCATCCAGGAGAAGAGCTATCAGAAGCATGTAAGGTGTTAAATGAGTCTGTTCATGTTTGAGGATGCGTGTCTGTGAGTGTAAAAGATGGAAGCTGCTTTTCTGAATATCTTTCTGGAGTACATATGCGTGGCTTTGTGTGCCATAGTGAAGTTTATTGGAAAGGAGTGTCAGTTCAGACAGGCATACTCAGCCTATTTATAGGGGTGTATGAGGTCAGATGAAACAGTCGTATATCTGAAGGTTGGGGTAAGAACGGGAGACGGGTCTAGAGTCATTAATTCTGACTATGTATCTAACCCTGGGAATGGGCAAAAACAGTGCCTCCAAGACCATGACTTGGCTGACCTTTACAGAACACAGTAAACAAAAAGAGGTGCATTTTCCATTAATTGAAGTCTGTCAGCCTGTCACATATTCCGCCTGCTGGCTGCTATTTACCCTGCATAGAGATTCCCCTTAAAACAGTAAGGCAAATCAAACATGCCCTTTTCTGCATAGCTGGGATCAACAAACCATGTGACTGCCACCACTTCCTCTACAAAGCGCTGGGAGCCTGGTATGATTAAAACCATCATCTCAACCCAGTCATGGAATTAAGTTGGAGTTGTTTCCTCTCTTTTCAAACCAATAATACCACCAGCACCTTCCTTCATCAAAATTAAACTACTAAAAAGTGTCCTTAAATAAATGCCTGTTTGTGACAGAAGGGACCAATGTGTAGAAAGGAAACACACTTTCTCTTGAAATTAATGCCATCTTAATACCAGCGCCACTTGATATTTTTGAAAGTTTGTGCATTATAAATCATCCAGCGCAATTCTCCATTAACTCCATTAAACTGTCCTGAAATGTTCTAGTTCCCACCCCCAAACCTATTGTTTATATTCCTTGTGCACGCGGTCACATGAACACACACAGATACAACATCCCACACACATATGGCTGAATAGGCTGCCCCCCTCAATTAAAATATCTCTTCCTGTCAGCTGCATGGCAAGGTATAATTTTCACCAATTTACTCGATTTCGACTGTGCAATATATGAACCTTAAAAAATTATCTTATTGGTAGAATTAATTCCCACAATGCTGCAGAGGTAATGTGATCAGCCATCCAGCCAAAGAGGCTAGCCGCTCCGTCAGTCTTAATGTTGGCCACGAAGCCTCTTCACAATCTTCTCTGTCATAACAGTCTGGGATCCTCCCCCATTCCCCGCCCTTTCTCGCCAAGAGAAGAAAACCCAACAAGGTAACAAAGGCTCCGAGCTGATGGATGTAAATGAATCTTGCAGGATGCGTTTGAGTGTTGGGAGACTGTAATTTGCTTGTCAATACAGGGTGGTAGCATCACTCTGGTGGCTGGCAGTCTGCAAGTGGCTGTCACCAGGCATTGCTGTACCACAGGGCAATTTCACTCAATGTTTTCCTGACAGATTGGCTCTGGTCCGCAACTCACAGGAGAGGAGACGGGTAAACTATCCCAGCGCGACATGCCCCTCTTCATTAGTGCCCGCACAGAGGCGGGATGAGCCCAGGACCAGCAGGAAACAATGGCTCCATCCCTGCCTGTCCCTCACTGATTACAACTGACATGTCTCACCTAACAGAGGAAATTGTGCTGAGATTGTAACCCAATCTCTCCGGACACCTACTATATTCAATTGAGTGAAGATACAAGAAGGGAATTTCCCTAATTCCACAAAAGAATTTTCTATTTGGGATAGCATTTAATTTGCTGTTTGTACATTATTCCTTGCCAACTGAAAAAAACTATTTACTTAAGGAAAATGTGACCCTAATGCATATCGCCCGTCTTCATGAACCTCTGAACAGTTGAAAAACCTTCGAGAAAGCCCTGTTTTTACCACTGGAAGCAGACTTTGGAGTTCAAGCCGTTTTACAGAAAGCATTACTGTAGAAGACAAAACATCTGGGTTCTCTGTATGTAGTGTCACCGCTGGACAAAATAAAAAAGAAACCCTCTGCGTTTACTCAGTCAAAGGTCCATTTTCTCTCTCCTGCTGTCTCATTCTTTCTCTCTTGTTTGCAATTTCCATCAACCTCTTAAACCACCACAAAGTGTCTTAGTTTAAGTATTTTTCTTTCAATTACCCCATGCTATTTTTTGTGTTTCTCTTGGCTTTTTTTCCCCTATGAATTGTCCTGGTGCTTGACATCCTCATGCTTTACATTACTGGAAGCGGAGCTGCTAGAAATAAGACTTTTGCCGCATTTGCAACGGCATCTCTCCAGGGCCACGATAAACCTGGGCCCAGCCTCAGCTCATGCTCCCACTGTAAAGATGAAAAGAAGCCCATATGCTTAGCAACAACCCGGACCAGATCTCGAGCCGACAGACACATCTAAAGGAGTACTCACAGGCTTAGATGACTGGTGCGATAAGAAAGAGTGTTACACAATCAGGTACAAACAGGAAGAAAGTGGGAGAGCAGCAAACCCCGCATTATCTTTTGTTTGGATGTAAATGCCTGTGTAGTACAGATGTGAAGAAATGGCTTCTATCATTAACAAGTGAAGCACTTTTGACTTTGAAAGAGAGGGAGAGAGGAGGAGAGGGGGGTAGAGAACAGACATACTGTAGAGAGCAGCTGTTTTTGTGTTTATGAGCAAAGGAGCTTGGTCTTTGAAGGTAACCCAGAGCAGTGCAGCAATGCTGGAGTGTGTGTGGAAGGCTGGCTAATAGGAAGGCTAGGTGAGCAGCTGGATAGAGACAGTGGTGAACAGAGGGACAGATGGACAGATAGAGTTGATAATGCAGTGAGCAGCAGTGAATGGGAGGGTTGGCTCTGGGGCCCCTGGGCCTGGAGTATCCACACTCACGCCTACACAAGACAGTCTGCGATTGTGTGCATATGTACAAGTTAGAAACTGAGAGAAGGACTGGACTGTCTACTCAGTAGTTGTGTGATAGAGAATCCGAGAAAGGCAGTGGGAGGGAAGGAGGGGTGAGAGCAGAGCAGGTTGGGTGCCAGCAGATGAGACAGATGTTGAGCCATACTGGAAAGCATCGGCACAGTGCACCAGGACGCCTTCCTCCACTCTTGACATCTGGGCTTAGCCTGGGTCAGGCTGCATGGTCGCCCTGGGCAATGAGCCTGTACAAGCCTTGTGGCAAACTGGGCTGGCGCTGTGCTGCCTTTTAAATGGTGTGGTGCACTGAAGCACAGTTAATGCCCTCATATCCAGTCCAGTGCTCAGTGCCCAGGCCAGACAGAGGTGAATGAGACATTGACATAGAGACACACTCGCACACAAAGAGATGAGAGTGTGTTTAAGAGAGTGTGGCTATTAGACAGTGTTTAGACAATGTAAAAGAAGATGTTGGTATATAAAATTGCAATGGCTTAAAAGCAGTTTCCCTATTTAATATACTCAAAAGCCACAGTTGGAAATGTGCAATGCACCATCCTTGCTGGCAGCAAAAAATCTGACAAATATCTGCCACTATATTTTCCACCACATATTGCCACGCTACAACTCATGTCTTTCTTTAAAAAAAGAAAAAAGAAAGACGCACATTTGTTTTTCATCAATTTCTCGTTAAAAGACAAGGCTTACACTCCTATGTTTCCAGCAGGAAATATAGGAGTGAATTAATTATGGAGTGAAATATAGTTTCACTCCATAATTGATTATATTGTGTACTGAGCTATCAGCTTTGTTATTTCACTAAACAAATACAGGGCTGCCCGCCCTGATTGCATATCATACTTTTGAGATGTCTAACATCATCAGCAGAGTGTGTAATCTCAGTTTAATGTCACAGGCAGAAAAGTGAACCTCCCCGTTTAACCTCTGCTGCCTCCAGAGGGCTCGTTTTTAATTACCAGAGGCTAACAAGCTGACCTAGGGCGTGTTGTGCTCACTTTGAATCTATGCTTGCTGAGATCTGCTCTGCTCTACTGGGAAACGAGGAATGATGGGGTCAGACGAAGGATATTAGGTTATGTGTTTGCCTTCTGATTTATATGTCCTGTTTTTGTTTTACTTTTTATATTATTTTGTATTGTGATTGCCATACATGTACACTTTTAATGGGACTGGCATGTTTTTCTCCTGCTCATAGAGAACATAAAATAAAATATTTATCTCTTGCCAGTTCCTAAAAACCCCTGATTGTAATCCCATTAGCTAACATGTTCATTTTGATGTTTACATTTGCAAACTGTAGCTCAGCGTGCTGCTTGTTTTTCATGGAAATAAAAAGTGTTAAGAATATTGAGGGTCCTGATATTTTTAAAAGGTTTGACTGCTCCTTCTGTACTCCAGTGTTGGAACACTGACTTTCAGCTTGACCCTCATTACCATGAACCTCTCTCTACGCCACCTGGCAAGCAGTTATGAAGAAGGGGTTATTAGATGTGAGAGCGTCAACTGAGGGAAACAGGCAGATGTGTTCAGCTCAGGGAGACCAGCTTTGGCAGGATACATCAACTTTCTGACACCGGAGAGATTGTTGTCTCCAATTGAAATACAAAGCCAAAAACGTCTATAAACCCTACCAGACTTAATACTGAAAAATACTCACTGAACACTGACATTTTTCCATTTTCTTCTTGTACACTGTATAGCAACTTAACAGATTTGACTTTCCCCTTGATTGTATTTATTGTTCTTTGGCACATGGAGTGTTCCTGCACGGGCTTAAGAGTAGCCATTGCTTCTCACCCTGTGGCATTGACCTGCTAATCAGTACTAGCATCCTGACTGTGTGCAATTTGAGGCAAAGTCTAATTATGTTCTTTTTCCGGGACAATAAAGTTCTTCCCACACAAGGTCAGGGGCATGCCCATCAACAGGCCTGTTAGCAGACATCTGTCCAACAGACTCTTTGACTTAGGCTTGCATGTAGCCTAGAGTGATAGGCAGTGAATTGAGAATATGTTCTTTCTGTCCACTATTTCTTTCTCTCTCTGTCGCTAACCCCACCATCCATCTCACCTCACCTCACACAGATACACATACGCCGACACAAAGAGTGCCCTTAACAGTGACATTAACTAAGTCTAGCTCAGATGAGAAGAAAATAGAGTTAGGCCCACTCCTGTGTCCAATCCTTTCCGAGACAAAAGACTGTTTGTGAGGGAGGTGGAGGCAGTGCTATCATTGTGGGAACATAATCAGTCTGTCATTTCCGCTGCCCATGTGCTGTTGTTATCCCTTGGTCCCCTGGAAGAATGGACCTTTTGTACTGCCGCTTATGTGGCAGCGATAAAGTTTCTTACAGGAGCACATATGTGTTTATATCTGCAGATATGTGCATGGACATAAAGTGCTTTATTTGGTCTAAGTCTTCATTTAAACTGCCAAAGGTGAGGACAACAGGGCCGGGTTGCCTTTTCTCATCCAGACAAATGTGTTCTGTGTTCGGCCAAGCAAACCAGGAAATGAGACAAGGTTTGTTGATTGGCCAGTGAAAGCGAAATTAGATTCTCTCTGACAGCACCGTCTGACTGCATAACACAACAAACCATAAGGTTTAGCTAGTCTGAGGATAGCAAGGCAGCAGGGGAGTTAAGGGCTGCTATTTGTCTGATGAAGTGAGGGCCAAGGCTACGTGGAGTAACACATTTTCTCAGACAGTAGCTCTATTTTACAGACCCCTGCCATTTGCAGCAGGAGACAAAACCCAATTTCATCACTTACCTGGTGGCCAATCAAAACACACCTCCAACTGAAAGAAGCCTCCAGTGGGAGTGCTGGATCTGCAGACACACAGAAAAGGCACGAAAATGATCATTTGATTTACAGTTAAATATTATAAATTTTGATATCAAATCAAGAGATAAAAATAGACCAGTTGATTTTAAGATACCGAGCCATAACTTATAAATTACCCTCCAAAATGTGATGCATTTGGCTCACGCTGCCTTTTTATGCATCCAATCCCTAATATCAGTGTATTTAACCACCAGTTCAAATATTTGCCACATTATCAACCTCTTAAATTGAGCCTTCAAAGTTCAACTCTATCTAAGGCAATGTTTTGCCATTTGCACCATGCTCTTGGGTAATAATGTCACCAGCAGCTGAAAACCTTACTGAATAAACACCAAGAAATATAAAGTGATTGCATCAGTGATTCTCTGTAAAGATTTCTAATCTTTTATAATGTGTGTTTTTAACATTTGCTGTGATGGCAATCCAACTGCGGTTGGTTGTGGAACGGGACCGTCTCACATTGCTGTGTACAGACAAAACACAGACCAGAAACTTCAATTGCAAGTTGCGTAGAACTAGAGAAACGAGAGATCTTTGCTAACACACTTGCATCCAGTCGGCAAACTTTTCTCTGTGATGAGTGGAAAATAGGGGCTCCAAGTATTTGAATGAAAGCCATCTCTGTGTGGTTTTTAAGACTGCTGTCTCTCTCTGGGTTCAGCCTTTGAAATACAGTTAAGACCTTTGATGGAGGTTCTCTGCCAGCCTCATGGAAAGAGAGGAAAGACGTAAAAGAGAGAGGGGAGATGAAGGCAGACAGAGAAGCAGAGAGAGTTCTAGGGAGAGGAAAAGACAGAATATAAAACTTTGAATGTTTGCTGGATTTGGATGTTAACGCCTTGCGGGTTTCTCCACCTCTCTACAGCAACTGTATGCTGCCCAGCTTGCCAGCATGCAGGTCTCTCCCGGAGCCAAGATGCCTCCACTCCCCCAGCCACTCACGGCTAGTGGGCCCATTTCTCCGTCATCTCTGAAGAATGACAAGAGTTCCTCCAGCCCCATCACTCAAGTCAAGGTACAACCCTCGACTACTTCAACCAGCCCACCCACCAACCCAGGCCTTGAGTGGTACTTGACCTAGCCTAGCCTATTTGGTGTTGTCTGAGTAAACTAGCATCTACAATGTTCAGTACTTCAGTATTACACCCGACCGTTGGTGAGCCCAACCTCTAACAGACCATCAATCTCTGGGGCTTTAACAAGGCCCTCTCTCTCTTAACCAGAACTCTGTGGAAATGGTTGCTATAGCTATGGCAGCTTCAAGCCAGTAATTTGTGGAACACGTGTTTTTTTTTTTTTCTTTCTTTTTCACAATGAAAAGGCTTTTCTTTTTTTGTAACTAAAATGGAATAAATCTCTTACCACAGTGCTATACAACTACTGAGTAGGACTGACAATTTTTTTCCCTTGTAAACAAACCAGGATGTGCTTTCTGCTGCTGTATGGCACGGCTCCACCAGACCTCCATGCAAAGGAAAGGCCGCATACATCATTCCCGCTCATTAAGGCCATAATCAGAAACATACGCCCATTTGAAGTAGTTTAGTTTAATAATATCACAATGGAGAAAAACCATAAATCATGCCTTCAAATAGTAGGAAAGCACTCCAGCTTTTTGTTCATGTGCTTGCGCTCGCACACAGCCAAAAACACACACCCATTCAGGTCCTCTGCCTCCAGGAATATCCATCAATCTGGCTCAAGTATATGGATGTCAAGTAGGGCAATGTTAATACAAGGCTAATTCTAGTCCAAATATTACCAATTATGCCAAAATTAAGGACTTCAGATGACATGAATTATTCATAAATAAATGGATGGCAAACGTATACTGGCATCATCCCATCCCCATCCACAGTCCGGTGGAATCAGATTGCCTTCAGTTTTGTTTGTCTGTTTTCAGCTTCACTGCATGACAAACTGTTATTGGCACAGCAATAACAAGGCCTTGGGGCAGTCTATGGTAGAGCCATATGTTTGGACAAGGAGACACTTGGGCTTTGAAAAATACTGTTAATGACAGCATGAGCCCTAATCTGATTTTAAAAACTGATGTGTACACCCATGTGACTTATCCTGAGCGGTGTGACATTTTTCTTGTGGCATCTTTGAATTATTCCCATTTACAATCATTCAGCATTTGATTGTATTTAAGAGAATCTAATATACACATTGTTTCAGGTTTTTTGCCCAGTTTTAGCTTATAGAAAAGAGAAGTTTGTTAGTCATCTTGAGATGTTTTATATTTGTGATAATCAAATATTTAACTTTGTAAATAATATTTTTATTCAAATTACACATAGAGCATAAAAAGTGAGAGTACTTTAATATGTCATTATTAAATACCTGGCCTCTTCGGGTACCCATAAAGCATTTTTGTTCTCAAATGTCCTGTATAAAATGCATTTGTCATCTTATATCAGTAACTGGTCTTCAAGGCCACAACCAGCACAAAAATACAGCACCAAGAAAATCTGTGCTCCCTGACCTCATCTCAGAACCACACTGCACATCATATTTTTTAGGAATAGGCATATCAAAGCATACGATAAAACCAAGTATGCACAAATGAGGAATGAAATTAGAAAACAAGTTAATGAAGTAGATAATGTAAGTCGACATCTGATGAATGGAACAGCTGTCTTTGATCATTGGCACCGCTGTTATCTGGTCATTATTTATTCTTCGAACCAGAGTGTAGACACAGAGAGCAGGGAGGAGGAGAGGGAGAACAGATGAAGATGTACAGAGAGACAGAATCTGCTTTAATTAGTGTGAACAAAGGCGCTGGGCAACTGTGAGGAAGCTCACAGTGGCGCAGCTCCTAAGAAAGGATGGATGAGAGGGGATGGTAGGAGAGGGGAAGACGAGAAGAGAGGAGAGGGGAAAAAGCAAAATGAGGGAGGAATCAGGGAGGAGGTGTAGGTCACAATAGGGATTCTGTAATTAACCAGAAACAGAGGAGAGCTGTGCTGTCTGGAAACCCGGAGCTCCTCCAAACGGAGGAGGTGGGGGCACCCATTAACATCTGTCTTCTTTCATACTCCTATCTCTTCTGCTGTAGGAGGAGGGAACACAGCCGCTCAACCTGTCTGCTCGGCCAAAGACGACAGAACTGATCAAGTCTCCTACGTCCCCGACACAAAATCTGTTCCCCGGCAGTAAAAGCAGCCCTAACAGCCTCATGAGCAAGGGGGGTACCCCCAGCCCACTTGGAGGTCTGGGCCGGGGATCTTCTCTGGGTAAGACGTCAAAGTGTTTCCACTTGACAAACACAGATTTACTCTGTTCAAACATACACCTACGCTATACACTCACATCCAGAGAGACCAGAGTAGAAAACGTTTGTAAGGCTGCATTTTGGTTGTTTTTCTTTTCTTTTTTCGACATGACGTGGTAATTTCACTCTGCTCTGTGTGCATGCAGATATTCTGTCCAGCCTAAACTCTACCGCGTTGTTCGGGGACCAGGACACAGTGATGAAGGCCATCCAGGAAGCTCGGAAAATGAGGGAGCAGATCCAGAGGGAACAGCTGCAACATCACCAGCAGGGCATGGAGGCAAAGCTGTCTGCCCTCACTTCAGTGGGCCTCAACAACTGCAGAGCTGACAAGGTTAGCACAAGTTTCATGTCATCTTTCTCTTTTTTTTTAATCCCTGAATCAGGTCCTCTCTATTGCAGGACTTCTCTAAAAAGGAAAAAATGTTAGTAGATGACCACAAGACTGTTTGCTCTCCCTGCAAGTAGCAGAGGAAAGAAACTATGCAAGAAAGTGGAACATGGCGATTTTGCTACAGCATTAATTCTTAAGACTAATCATTTTCTTTAATCCAAGTCCAGGGAGGTCGTAATGATAACAGCTGGCATAGTTTAGTGTGTTCATGTATGTTTACTCAAATTAGCATGAATATGTTTGTGTGTGCGTGTTTAGAAGCTTGTGCGTTGCCGGTGTTGGTGTGAGGGCCATGACAGGCCATGGCACTGCCCGGTGTGGGTTAAGAAGACTCTGAAGTCTCTGCCCAATTAAAGCCGACTTGCAGCCCTCTCTGTCCCCTGACACGGGATAGGGTTGCTTTGTACCAGGAGCACACACTCCCAGGGATTCCCTTTAAAAATATCTTCAATCGATGAGTCAATCAAGGAAAGAAAAAAGCTGTCCTCCTCTCTTCAGCTTGATGCCATGTTGCCAGTTGGCTGTGAGGAGCAGGCAGAAACTGGGAGCGATGCTCATTAATATTTCAGCACCTGACACTTTCAACCAACAGCCTCAACTAGGTCAATGTATATGTAAAAAAGTCAATGAATATCTATTTTGATTTCCGTCTAATTTGGTGTTTGGAAGATATCACTGTCTATGCAGGTGGCAATCAACTATGCTCTTACTGAAGTGAGGCAAATAAACCGATGCAGCCCATCGAGGCGACGGAGAGGAAGCACAGAAGCATGAACAAAGATAAGAAACTAACTGAACTGATCGATCTCGTAATTCCCCAACAAAAAACTCAAATAGATGTGACTTAATTTAAGAGACGAACAGGTGTGCCGCCTTCCACAAAAGATTTGTGAGCTTTTATTTTATTATTTTAGTTACATTGTGACACATCAAGCTTCAAGCACGAGTGTTCAAGTACCCTTTAGTCATCCTCAGTCACAGGAGCCGCCTCCCTGCGTCACAACTGAGGTGAACCTGTGGTCAGCCAAGCAGTTAATTCTGGCATGACAAGAAAAGAGCAGAACAATGGCTTAATCAACAGACTGCACACACCTACAGCTACACTGTCCGTGTGGTATGCAGAGCATAAAATGTTTTTACTTTCTTTTTAGTCGGTTTAAGGTTTTTTTTTTGTTTTCTTTCAACTTTGCACTCAGCTTGTGATCAGCCAGTTTTAGAGCAATAATCTGAGATTGTAGAGATCCTTTCTTTTTGCTTGAAATAATGACTCATTCCTCACCAAAACACCTTTTGTCTGTATTTTTCAGCACTTACTTTTTTATGGCAGTAACAAAGTGAATGTATACTATCCAATACTAGAATGTATGAAAGGCAATAAAGTACTATTTAGAACAGTTGGATCGCAGTATTGGGGCTATTTAGACCCATGCATGCCTTTGAAAAAACTATGATACCCACCTCTTTTTGTGACATATCAGTCCTGTTAAACGGCACCTTAACTGAGCACACCCTTGGACTGCCTCCTACGCAAATCATAGTGAGATATTGTCACCTCTTAGTTTCAGTGACACTGGTCCTATTAGGATGGTGTAAAATTAGATGCAGGCTTTATCAAGTCAGCTAAAAGAATTGCCCCATCATCTTCATCCTTTGGCTGTAATAAAGAACAGTCAGTTGTAATTCAGCAGTGAAATGAGAGAGAAGCCGAGCGGGTCTTTTGCTGATACAACAAGCCAGCAGACTAGAATGGTTCGAATAGCCGAGATAAAAGCTTTCACTTTGGTCAGTTTCAGAATATTAATATTTTAAGAAAGCACCTCACCTGACATAAATATGGCGTGGTCTTTAATAGCCCCCCTCCCAGTCTCTTGTTTGGAAGTTTATCAAAGTGAGAGCTTACATGAAGAAGATTCAGGGAAAGGTAACATAAATGGGATTAAGGAGAGGTTAAGATCATTCAGTGTGGCTGTTAGAGGGGGATATTAAATATTGATTTATCCCACTGTAATGACCGGGCAGAGGAGTGGGTCTAAGTGCTGCTTAGAGATGGATCAATTCATCTTTTCATATAAAGTGTATCTGAACAGTACAATGCATTCCTCCCAAACCTTTATCACCATGACTCTAGCTCTCTCTTTCTCCCTCTCCCTTCCTGGCCATTGACCTAGGAGAACACTGTGTAGATCAGACTCTGTTCTACGGTATACAAGGCTTTAACCTGAGGACATGTAAAATATTCATGTTTTACAGGAGCAGATTTTCCTGCTTGTCTTTTTATTTGTCTGTTTTTACTATATCCCATCAGTACAATAAAACCTTTTACAACCCTTCTGCAATTTGCCTTTTTAAAATATTTATCTATAGGTATTATTGTCTGCAGAGGGCAATTACTTTGTTCCATTATTTACCATCTCTTCCTCACACAGTGGAAGCTTTTACCTAGAATGCACCAGTATGCCTGCAGTCATATACACTACAACCAAATCCATTTGTAACCATTTGAATTTTTCCCCTCTATAATGCACCATAGCTTCAACTGGACATGCTGTTTTTCAGGGTCATATGAACCATAAGAAGCATCTGCGTGTATATGTTTTTACTCAGATGTTGCATGCATGCATTTTTGACCTGAGGTACCGCCTGCTAATACATTTCCACTGACTCAGCAGGACAGGGCAATTATTTCAAATCATTCATATCAAATGTTCAAGCTGAATTAACACATGAGAGATGTAGAAAGCTAAATATTTCAAAAAAGTTTTCAATAGTAGGCTTGTATCGCCCCATTGTGACATATACTGCATACATCTACATAAAGAAGTGATAAAAGAGTTTTCATTTTTATGTAATTAGCCACATTAAATAAAGACAAAAAAATCTAAGTGGAATTCAATACATTTAAAAATTGGCCAAGTGTACAATCAATAGTGTAATTGTCTGGAAACTGCAAACTGCCTGTTAATGAGCAGAGGAATTCCTATTACGAAGAAAGAGTGTTAATTGAATTTTCAGCCTTAGTCATTCATGACTATGTGACAAAAGTCATTTTATACATTTCATCTATTATGTGCACACACACACAAGCAGTGTACTACATACTGTTTGATCATGTTACCAAATCTGCAGTTTTTTTCATAAGTCGTGCATAAAAAAATCCCTAAAAAAGGAGCATCAACCTCTTTTGCTTGAGTTCCAATAAACTGTAGTATGTGATGTTCTGGAGGTGTCAGATAAAATATATTCCTCTGCTGACATGTCCCTAACCGGAATCAAAAGGGGAAAGGTCAGTGCATTAACCTATCGAACTGCCCTTTCTGCCCCACAACTCTCCTCTCCTCAGTATTGATGACTACAATTGTCCATTTCCCGTTTCCCAAAGCTCAGCCTGTAAATATTCAAATGAGCTTACACTGGTGCTCCAACAAAATCCAGACTCCTAACCTATTGGTTATAGTGGTTATACTGTTCCCCTGTGTGTGTGTGTGTGTGTGTGTGTGTGTGTGTGTGTGTGTGTGTGTGTGTGTGTGTGTGTGTGTGTGTGTGTGTGTGATGCCAGGACTCTATTCAGGCAAAGCCCTCACAAAGACTTTGAATATAATCTTGTCTGGTTTGCAGCCCTGGAAGCAATTTTCTGCTCCTTTTCGACTGCTGTCTTGGAAATTGCAAACCAAGGCATTTTGGCTGCAATGTAAATCCTTGGCATACAAGGGTTTGCCCATCCAAATTAGATTATGCTCCGCTCCCAGACACTGGCTGTAGCCAGCAAGTGCTATTGTGAAGATTGCTTACATTAATGCTTTGTCCAATTGTTCAGCTCAGTCAAAAGAATAAAAAATAATGTATGACTCGGGATAAAATGCGCCTGTGCATGGTGTGTGTGTCTGCGGGCTCCTGTCCCAGGTCAAGTCTTTTGCTCTCCTGCCTCTTCCCCAGAAAGACATCAAGAGTCCATCTTGGTAGGGTCATTTGGCGATGGTGGCTCCATTATTTTCTACAGTTGTCATCTAACATAGTGCATTTCTGGCTGGCTACAGTTGATTAGAAATGCTGCTGGCCCTGGTGGCTAAGACCTGTGATGCTGTAGTCACCACAAGGCACATTCAACAAAGGATGAGGAAAAGAATAGGCTACAAAGGACCATTTATAGTCTATGGTATTGTTGCAGTAGGACCATGATGGCCAGAGTGTCCAACAAGTCTTGATGTTTTGTCTGGATGTGAAAGGCGTTTTGGTAGAGCCGCAGTTTGTAATATCCTGCTGTTGGTAACCTGAACAGGTTTGATAAGGCTGGAGATTTAAGCCCAACTTAACATCGAACATTTCTGGTTCATCAAGAATTGGAAATTCGTAAAAGTACATGTTGTCACCACAAATTACCTCAGAGGTGCGGCAAAGAAAATAGGAACTGAACACCGTGTTAGAAATGTTTCGCAGCACTCAGATTGATACACAATTTATGTTTCAGCACACGCGGGCTGAATTGAGAATGACACAGTATTGCGACATTTTCCTTCCAACCACATGTGTAATGTAATAACATGATCAGAAAATGTTCATAGTAGACATGTAGAAGTAAATAAACTGTTTCAACTAAATTTCAAACTAGCACTGAAGGGTCACACTGTGTGGGTTTGTCTTGTTTTCACTGCAGCAAAAATGACCTTGAATAATGAAAATGCTTTTTTTTTTTTCACGAAAAAACAAAACTCACAGAAAGTACACAAGAGGTTAGCTTACAAGATGTTTAAGTGGTTTAATTTAATTTAATTAAAGGCCTTTTAAAACAAATGGGTTGATGCCCTGGCAGTACAAATAGGACTGGAATAGCCGGCCATCTCCGCTCTGTGTGATGTTGAGTATGACTACTATGGAACAGATGCCAGGCTTTTGTGGCTGCTACTGTTGATTCTGCTGCTGCCTGCATTAGCCTTAGCAAAGGGACATCTATGGGTAAAAAGAGAGCAACAGCCTGCATGAAAGGCACTGTGGGTTTACCGCATGGCTGGATGTACTTAACATTTAAATGGTTCAAAACTAGCAAAAACTACTGGAAAGCTGCAGACTTATAAATAACCTTACAACTGGTTACAATACAAATACAAAACAGATGAGGTGCTGAGCTGTGAGAAGCTGCAGCCATGTTAAAGTGCAGTCTTTGTCTGCATCAGGACTGGGACAGATTGTTGAGGGCTTTAGTCTGAGACCCTCAGAGTCTTCACTCAAGGACTAAAGACCACAGTGGTGACTGACACTTGATACACAAAGCCCTGCATTGTGGTCAGGACTACTGCCTTCAGCTTGCCACATACCAGGTGTGTGATATAACTGGAGCCAGTTCAGCACATTATCAAATATAAGCAGGAGTCCTGTCGCTGTAAAAGCTTGAATCATAAGATCTTAATCATATACAATCATACACTTTCCAGTGTGGTGAGATTTAGTTTAATGGTTCTCACCAAGTGCAGTTGTAACTGCTCTCAGAATTCATAATGGGACTTAAATGTTTCATTTAACTGTGGTGTTAGAAATGTAAAGTTTCACTTACTTATTTATTTTATTTATGTAGAAGATTCAGTTTTCATTTCACAGCCAAACCCGATGCTCCAAACCGAGCTCACTTCCAAAAACTGCACCACAGTTAGTTTTCGCTGTACTTTTCTTTCATGTGTATTTGACCAATCCTGATCCATCTGGATTTGCCTTTGCCTTTTTTTCTAAAGCTATTTGCAAGGAGAGAGTGAAGGAGTGTCAGGATTGGCAATGCGTTGCCTAAATATAGGGCGGAGTAGGCACAATGCACAGGGCCGTCCGCCACCCGCCTCTGCCCAGAATACACCCTGTGGGTAGAGTAGCAGGCCTCCGGCACATGTTCTGCGGCCAGCCAGATTAAAGCTTTCCTTACAACACTGACAAGGGCCCTTTTGGGCTCCCTCGCCCAAGACGTTACACAAACTTTGCTATCTACCCCCTTTGTTTTCTCATCTTCCTCTGTGACTCACAGTCTCCCTGTGAGTTCCCTCACAAGCCAGCCATGTGCAACTGAACAGATACATGTGTTACCAAACTTTAAAGACAAAAGACTACACAGGCAGGGCAGATGAGATTATTGTGGGTGGCAGTTCTCCACTACAGCTCTGAGTGCACTGCTATAATTTTAGTTGTGGGGAGGAGAGCTGCATGCTGAAGTCATTTAAGGGAGGGACAAGTTGCTTGCCAGCGGTCGTGGTCAGAGTGGGAGGGAAATGATGTGTACTGTTATATCTTTTGTTTCCTTTCTCTTTATCTTTGTCTATTCACACCAGCCTCAATTTGTTCTTATTTTGCGTTGTTTCAATACATTTTCCTCAGCTGGCCTTGTAGCAATTATGTTTGGTTTTTGCTACTTTTAAAGCCATATATACATATATATATGTGTGTGTTTGGGTTTTGTTTTGTTTTTTTAAATATTGGCCATATACTGATTCGCTCCCCCTTTCAAAGTCTCTCCCTCTCTTTCTCTGGCAGGATGGCTAGCTTCCCCAGATACTGCATGTCCTTTGCTACTTCTCTGTGTCAGAGTGATCAGTAAAAATTTAATGACACTATAAAATAATAAAACTGCCATTAATTTATCACAGCACTTGATGCGTGTGCAGTAAAGAAGCATTAGTTCACTGAATCTTTTCCAACCTTAAAACAAAACCGTGATGCTTTGCAGATAATTTACAGCCCTAATTTCCAGTCTATTTCTAATTCACCGATATAAATTATGGAAATTATAACCAATAAGTATATTAAGCTCAGTATATAAAATTTTATGAAAATTTGTGGTACCATATTGCACAGATAGTCTGATATTAATTAGCATAGCACACAGGAGGGGAATACTGCAATTAGACCATTACATTACAGCATGTAAAAGAGGTTGTATAAAGTATATGTAGATGTTTTTCCACTAACCACAACCTCCCCTTTTCTTTTTTTCCTTTTTTTTTCCTTGGGTCAAATTAAGTAAAGCTACCTCAAAGACAAGAGCTTCATTCAGTCTTGTCCCAGGCTGTCTGGAGTGCTGATGCTCACTAATCATATGACTTTGTGCGGTGGAGAAAGAAGTTCAATGCTGAGCTAGCCATTAATGAAATTCATTGACGGATGGTCCCTGTTCTCTTTCCTTCTCAGCCCAACATGATGCTTAATGATCATGAGTTTATAAAAGGACTTGATTGATCAAGAGGGAGCAACGAAGCGCAGAAGAGGGACGAGATGACTACTTTATTACAGACACACACACTACCCCATGAATGCCGCGTCTTCCGAGCAGACTGTCCAAGTAGCATCTGAAGCAGCACCATCGCCCATCCAGCTAATCGCACTTCAGTCACTTTGTCATCAGGCTGCTAGCTTCTTTCATTAAGAGCAATAATGTGGCTGGGTGATGAATGCGCGTCTGTGCGTGTGTGCGCGCGTGCTTGCTCGTGCGTGTGTTGCTTTACACAGAATGTGACACAGAGAGAGGCACCATACTCCATCTTCGCTTTACAAAGTGTCCTCATGCCCAGCAGGGACCACCACATATGTCATAATTAGAAAACACTTAAGTAAGCAAAGGGCCGTCAGATAGACAGGCTCTAATCACAGGCCATAAGCAGGTAGTGGTTAATTGTACATCAGAATCACTCAGCTGGCCATAAATAATGACTGCTCCTTCAAGTATGATGGTAAATTGCAGTGCTCTTTCTGTCTCTTGCGTGGTCCTTTCTTTTGAGGAATAGTTCTTGAATAAATAAAAGCATGAGGAAAATCAAAATACTGTGAAAGGCCTCAAATGGACTTGAACTATCTTCATTCTTCATCTTGTCAGAATTTTTAACCCCCAACAAAAAAAATGCACAAAAGGAGAATTTTTTTTTTAAAAAAAGAAAACATTTTAAAGAGATTTTTTTTGTTGCCTCTGTCACTATAATACATTTTGACTTTTTTCACCAGCATGATTTCATTTATCATAATAAAAACAAATAAGTTTGAATAAGTCGGCTAGCTGGCTACGGGTATAAACCAAATGTTTGCGGGCACAGTTGTTAGAGCTTCTTAATTTTTTGTCACCTGGGGGAAAAAAACTTCCCTGTGGGGAAAAAAAGGTGAAAAAACCCAACAAAAACAAAACAGTGGAATGCCTCACAGAGGGGCTCAAAGATTAATGTGTTTGTTGGTGTCGTTGCATGAGGCAGGGGAGCTGTTAGTATTGTGTGGGGACTACCTGAGTGTCTGCTCAGACTGCATGTGATAGGCCTGTTTAGAAAGAAAAGAGGCAGAGGTCAGCGCAGACAGTGCATCTTTGGCAGAGATTGAACGTGCACCCTGGGAGTAAAACAAATGCTTTTTTCTGAATGGTGGCAACATGCCTGCTTTTAGTGTCATCCAGGCAAACCTGGGAGGGGGGGAGATTATTTGTATCATGCAGAGTCAAAGTGTCCATCTCCTAGTTGAGTCTTTAGAGAGGAAGACAGCCCTTTGCTAATGCCCTGTGTATTCACTGAGGAAGTAGGTCATTCAACAATGGAGCCAGCAGCAGTCGGCACTCTCCCCTTGCATAATACATTAAGTGTAATGTGCAGCAACTATTCAGAGACCCCCCGAAAGCTGTTATTTTATTCTGTAAATGCACATGGACATGACATTTAATATTGTCACGGAGCGCTGAATGACAGGGTTTCATTGTGCGACAAGTACAACATGATGCCAAGTTTAATCTGAGCACAAAGAAACATGACAAACGGGAAAACACGGTGTGTTCTCCAAAGCATGAACTCTGAATAAATGATGGGCGCTGAGCTCAGGGCGCTGTAGACTGGAAGGCAGGATGTAAGGAGAAGATTACAGAGGAAAATCTGAGCACTGCAAAGAGGGCCACGGCCCCATTGTGTGCTCGGGATCACAAAGTATCCTTCTGTAAATCTATTTAGAGCACCCCTGGCCCTCACTGTCTCGCTGCCTCCTGTCATCCATTATAACAGCTACAGAATAGAGAGATGAGGAAAAAGCTGCATCTAGCTCATGTCAAAAGAGCAGCTTTTCAAAACAAACTGCATTTATCAAAGACACTTTTTTTTCTTTTCAAATTTTCAGATTTGTGATGGAGTTTGTTATTTTTTTTTTTAGCTGTTTTGTCACTGTAAAAAGGTGTATATGTGCTGGTTTGTTTACCTGACTCTTTGTATATCTCTGTAGGAAAGAGCACACTTTGACAGCATTGGGCACCACCTTGGCAAGCTGGGTGAGGAGGGAAAGCTTGGCCACAGAGTTATTGACCTCACCAGGCCAGAAGATCTAGATGGTAAGGCCATTATTGGGTCTCTTGTTTTGTTTTGTTTTATTTCATTGTTTTTCTGCCTTTTCCCTTGAATTATTATTACATGCTGTTAAATTCAGTCCTTACATCGGCATAATTTGTAACATTTTACTTAACTTTCTAAACTATCTGGGGGGAAAATATTAAGAGCAATGGGTGGATTGTCTACACACTCAAAACTGAGTCTACCTTTTAAAAGAAAAGGGAGTTTTGATGTGTAATAAAGGCCTACTGCTCAGTACTGCATGCAGAGCGGTTGGGACAGTTGTGTGCAAGAGAGAAGTGGTGAATGCCGTTTGAAATGAGCCGTTGCTCTGAGGTTTTCACAGGTAGGTGAGTGAAGAACAAGGGTGCCTGAGGACAAAGCTGGCTTTTTTCCAAGCTTGACTCCTGTTGCTGTTGTTGCTTGTCTGAGGTCCTGGGCGCATGTGTGTAAATTCTGATTACACCAGTGTGACAAATCGTCATCTGCTTTTGTGGAGCTGGCTCCTACACAGGAGCATGGAGTTCCTCAGTGCAACTAATATTTGTCTGACATAAATATTTGTGGCAGTTTCCATGGGACTTCAGAGCCAGAGCAGAAAATAAAATGGTTCTGACTCATCTTTGATGCCTCAGAAAGTCTCGGGGCAGAGGGATAGATATTTCTCAGGACAATGTAACACATCAGCGTTTTCCAATGAAGTTTTAGGCACGTTTCAGTTCAGTTTTAGAACTAAATGGTCTTGCTCAGTTGGTTCACATAGACTTTTTTTTTTTTTTTTTTTTAAATCTTGCTTTAAAAATATTTGTTTACCAACTTCAAAGCACATTTAGTTTCACATCACACCCAATTCTGAAGATGAGAATTAGAGGTGCATTTAGTGGATTCATTTACATGTTTCCCATGTAAGCCACAGCAGAAGATCCCATCCCACCCGTCTGACTCCTTGGACAGATGTGTTTTGAGTGCTCATTCTCCCAGTGGGAACCCTCCCTCTGTGGCTACTGTGGAGTCAGGACTGAAACAGAGTGCGCACCAGGGAAGTTCTGTCCTTTTAAGTCCTGTTTAAGCCAAGGGAAAGGCTAGCACCAGACACCGCACATCAGTTTTCCCAGTGGGTTATGGATTAGGAGCAAGCAAAGGTTAGAGGAGAGAAGAGGTCCTCTTCCCAAGGTGGGGGGTGGCTGGGAGACAGGGCAATGGACATAACTCAAAACACAGTTAGCATTTCTTCTATTACACCACATACATACACACACACACACACACACACACACACACACACACACACACATACATACATACATATATATATATATATATATATATATATATATATATATATATATATATATATATATATATATATATATATATATATATATATCGGTCTGTGTCTTTAGGCTTTACCAACAGGAAGGCACGGAGATGAATGATGTGAAGCAGGATTTTGAGATGTGAACCACAAAGTATTTACTCTTCTGAGAACATGCTTACATCTGAAATCTTATGAGGATTTTCTCTTCCTTGAACCAAAGAAAGCTCAGCTCCCTGGCATACCATAACATAAAGAAATATACAGTGCACGAGAATATTTATATTCTGTTTAGAAATATGAATATGAAAGCATAGAAAACATTAGCCTTCTAGATTATGTAAGGTCAAAGGTCATCCAGGTGCCAAGTATTTTTTTTCAATGTGAATAAGATCTGCTGAATTGAAACTTCTTCTAAAAAATTACCATAAAAAAATACAAATGTTTCTATGACAAAAAGGCAGTTTTATCCAAAAAATGTAGCATCAGTAACTAGTTTTGGAACAACCTATAAAAATAGGAGGCAAATGAATTTGGAAACATTTTAGCCCCCTCCCCCGAGTAGATCAGAACACAGTGCACATACTTTTGGTGTTTCCTGAAAGGGAAAATTACTGGGTGCACCACCTCACCCATACATAGGGTGTGAAAGCCCGTTGGTGTGTAGCAGCTTTCCATCCAGAACAGAGTAACCGCATTGAGCAGGCACAGTGACTTCTGTTATCGCGGCAGTTCACAGAAAGCTTTAGGTTCTTTAAGCTAATATTTGCAAAGCAGGCAGAAACCCAACTCCGAACAACCAAAAGTGTGTGTGTGTGTGTGTGTGTGTGTGTGTGTGTGTGTGTGTGTGTGTGTGTGTGTGTGTGTGTGTGTGTGTGTGTGTGTGTGTGTGTGTGTGTGTGTGTGTGTGTGTGTGTATGGGAATGGTTAAGAAATAGGAATAGATAGGATTTTCATCATTTAACAAAGTCACAAGCCACACACATGATCCCTTGGCAAATTCATTAGGTCTTTACCAAATACCACAAAAGCCTGAGCCCTGAGGCCCTTCGTTCATTCACATATGGCAGTATGGAGCTGCCATATGAGGTTGTGTGTTTGTCTAAAACGCCCCCATCACTCAGGGTCTACAAAGAACAAAGGAGTTGTTGAGAGATGTGTGGAGGCAGGAAACAGAATTAATCTAAAAGCCCAATGAGATAATATCAAGCAAAGACTGAAGAACAAAAGAGAAGCTTCAGCTGAGAAGTGTCCTCGTGGAATAGGATAAGAAAAACAGTAGTCTTGCACTTTTGCTACAGATCACTGACAATGAGTTTCTTTACATCGGTAGCTCAGAGCTGTTGTGAAGTGTTATATGGGCTGATTGTTTGAAGATGTTTGTTTTTCTTCTGCTGTGAGTCTGTGGGAATCAAGCTCTGGCTTTTATTGCCGGGGAGTTTTTCTGGAAGAAAGCTTAGATGAGAAGCCTTTGACATAATAACGTGTCAAGTCACAAAAACAGTAGGTGCACAGGTCAAAACAATCAATAAGAAAGTTCTGTTTTGAAGCTGGCAAATTGAAATTTAGAGCAAACGAACAAACGTGTGTATTTCTCTGTGAGTGTCAGAGGCCGAGAAGTTGTGAAAGATTAAACTAAATGCATAAGACAACTGGCTCTGCAGGCAAAAGTAAAAGCTGCGGCATGTTGAAACAAGCTGCCTGTTTGTTCCCAAGTTCCCACGTGTGTGCATGCATTCACACACTATCACACACACACACACACACACACACACACACACACACACACACACACACATACATACACACAGAGGGTATGGAAACCCAAACGATCCCAACTGGGTACTAAAAATAAGACAATTGAGATGTTTTAATGTGGTTTACATCACTTGTGATTTTCACCGGTTTAATTAGCATGCCACGAACTCAGACTGGACCAGAGCCACTGAGCGCCGCATCCTGTCCGTCTACACACATTAATCTCGTCTGATCCTGCTCTGAGGGAGAGGCTCTATTGTCAGTAGTAAATGCCTTCACTCAGAGGTGTTAGATTTGATCCCAACAGGGAGGGCTTGGCAGGTTTGCGTGATTGTTGCCTGCTCACTGAGGCTCATCCTTTTTGAGCGGATTCCTGGGTGACATTATGTGTCTGCCCATAGAACAAAGATGAGTAAGGAGGAGGAGAGGGGGCAGCTGGGGCAGCGCTACCCTCTGGCTTGCTATATGGTCGAGTCTGAGCCTGCAGCTCACAGGTGTGACAGGCTGTGGGGCCTCACTACATTCTCTCTCCATTTCGCCCCCTTTCTTTTTTTGTTTCCTTCTTCCTCGTTATTCACGTTCCCTTTTCGTTCTTTATTCCACAATGTGCACACACACACACACACACACACACACACAATCATTCTTTCACACTGTAATTCATGCTGCTCATCTGCAGTGTTTCCAGGAGAGACAAATTAAAAGGGGATTCTCATATCGCTCTGTCACACTTGAGCTGCGGGCCTCATGAATCACAATAAATTCTATTAAGCAGCACTCCCTCTGTTTCGCTCCCTCCCCAGCTACCACCCAGGGGGCCTGGCCCTGTCACCGCTAAACATCTGTGTTTATTTACACAATCACACACCTAACTAACTGATTCCTAAATGTCCTGCCCCTCCTGGAAAACAATAGTTATTGCTCATTTGCAAAATGTCAGAGCAGCGTTGCGATTTTCTGCAAAAATATGGAAACAACCTGGCAGTAAATTGCATGTTATAGTTGCAAGCAATTTGCTGTGTGAATATACAGGATGTCCCCGATTAAGTCATATATATATTACAGGGGTTGAATAAGGAAGCAGTTCTGTACTTCAAGGTGCTTTCAGACAGATCACAGACCTCGCTGCTATTTCAGGTTAAAGGTCTTTCACAAAGTTAGGCTGTTCGTTTCTCCGAGGCAGCTTTCATCACTTTCAGTATTTTACATATCCAAGCCACACAGCGTGTGCCTCGGAACAACTTACGAGGTGCATCACTCCTGTTGTTCAAGTCTGCAGTTTTCTGCAGCATCTGACAGAGCAGAAAGCGATGCTATTCTGCGTGCAGTCATGTGCAGCAAAAGACCATGCCTCATCTGGATTCCCTCCAATGAACCTAGTCACGTGGCTGGTTTCCTGGCTAACTATGGATGTGGCACTAGGTGATGGCAGGCAGTTGTTTTGTCCCCCCCCCCCCTTCCCGCTACATAAGAAGATCACCTCTGCCCATATACATGCGCACCAGTATATAAATTGCTGAATCAGTGTCAGTGATAGAGTAATGGCACGGCAGGCATCGTAAATTACGGCAAGCGATCCCAGGGCGCAGACACTGGCTGTCGTGTCTGAGTGAGCGCTGCGCTCCTGAGCTAATGAATACCTTCATCTGGCCCCGGCAGTCAGCAGATTGCCCCGCGTTGATGGATACTGTCAGCCCTCCGCCACACCACATTTCATTGCACAATAAACATGGTTGTCAAAACCAAACAAAGTGAAATCAATTCATCCTGTACAGTGAGTGCATGCTAAATGAAATTAACGTACTGTGGGGTTCGGTGGCAGCAAAGGTAGTGTATTATTTTTGAATTCGTGATGGCTTTCGGGCCAACAGCATTTGAGGGAGCTCAGCAAACAGTAAAACGCGGTGCTTGCAGAGGTAGAGAAAGTATTTCGAAAAGTAACAAAAATCTTTAATTTGGTGCATATTTTACAAGACTGTGAAATTAAAAGAACACAGGCGTGAGGAAATGCATTTATATATGGTTAAAAGGACATTTTGGCAACTGAAAATGAATCTAAAGTTATAGATAACTATGCATTTATTACCTTTCTCTGCATATGTAATGTTTAGTCTGTCTATTTAAGGGATCATAAATGTGGCTCTTTGGCTGTTAAACATGAGCTGCTGAAAAGTCAACTAAGTCAAAGTCAAAAAAACAGGCTTTTCTACTAGGTAGGTTAGACCTCAAGAATTCTTACCCTGTAAACAAAAACAAAGTTCCAGCACACCTTCATCTCTATTGTATGTATGTTGCCTTTTTAAAAAGACTTGTCTCATATAATAATTCTGAAAACAGGACATGTTCTTTTGAAGCGAAGACACTTCAACTCTTGAGGATGAAAATGCTGCAGTAATACCTTCAGTGATTAGAGCAGGGCGAGGCTTCTGTGGATTTGGAATTAATGTCTCTGCACAGCCCTCCATTACTCATTAAGTAGTTTGATTTTGTTTATCAACTGAAATAATAATAGAAATCAGACCCCAGGTAACGTGTGCCAAGGCTGCTAGTGGAATGGTCTAATGAGAAGGCTTCACATGTGGATGATGAAATATGCATGAGTCATCCCAAGCTTTCTTTTCCAGATTTGAGATCATTAAAGATGTATCGTAGCATATGGAAGGCTTTTTTTGTCTTATTTTTCAAGCCTTGTTTATCAACATATTTTTGTTTGTTTAAATATTCATACTGCTTTTATTTAATTCTTTCACATCTTACATATAAAAGGAAGCAAATGCGCATGCAAACAGAAATCATTATCAGTCTGATGTACAGTTTAATACTGAGAGAAACTCTCTTATGCTGATTGTGAATGCCCTGATTGAGAAACAGCACTTTGCAGAATCGGCACACTCTCTCCCAGCTAATGTGTGCTTGGTTTGTTTGTTTGTGTGCGTGCTTGAAGGAAAGAGGAAGAAAGTGAGAAACAAGGGGAGAAAGAAGTGTAAACCGAAGGGGTTTTTTGTGCATATATATGTAAAATGCAGTTTGGCTTTTATAAAGATTTGCAAGAGTTTGTGTTTCCTCGCTTTTTTTTTTTTTTTTTTTTTTTAAAGTCAGGCTCAAATCTTATATTTATGTTGGCTGTGAGTCTGAAAAATATGTGCACAAGTAGAAAAGCTGGACTTATGGACAGAGAACTGAATTATTCTTGAAATCAAAGGGCTTCTTCTTGTTCTCTCTGTACTGTTTTTGGATAGACCCGATTTAAAGAGAAGGTCCACCTTAAACGCCATATTCAACCCTGTAGACTCTGTTGAACAGAGGGTTTGCATCTCTGCAGTCATCTGAAATAATTGTCATGATGGAGATAGCAGATGAAGGAGAGTTTAAACATGGCTTGTCGCTTAATGTCTCGCCACGCTCTCTCTTCTTGTTCCTGCCCTTGTTTTTTCCGGGGTCCAAGGAAGTCAATGGCTCTGCAGATAAACCCCAACCCTATTATTGTTGGCCAACAGGAGGCGCTGGACCTACAGAGGCGCGAGTCTTCAGGGAATCTCGGGGAAGAAACAACAACGAGCCCCACATTAAAAGGCCAATGAATGCATTCATGGTGTGGGCCAAGGATGAGCGGCGCAAGATCCTCCAGGCTTTCCCCGACATGCACAATTCCAACATAAGCAAGATTCTGGGTAAGACTCTTTAAAAAACATACAACTGTGAGCACTTGACTTCTTTGCTTTATACAAAACTGATAATGATGCACCATTTATAGTTTACTTTTGGTTTAGTTTTACAGTTTTGCTAGAACCACAGCTTGTTTCATAGCTTTTGACATGCTCAAGAGCACTGCAGTCAATCTGAGTTTTTCAATTACTAATGGTGTTTCTCCAACACTGACTTACCAGGCTTTTTTTCAGTTTTGCTCATTCTCATGGGTTTATTGCACTCGGAAAAGCATATATCTTAGAAAGTGTCTGGCGTCTAAAAAAGACGCACGTTATCTCGTAGACCACTGTGCATCAGTTCGCCTCAGCATACAGATGGATTTATAGCCCATCACTAGCATAAGTGTTTGTCATGAAAAATGACAGAGACTAAATGGGTCTTGTCCCCTCAACACTGGAGTCCATACATCAGAGCTGTTAAAAGTGCTGTCATCCATGCCAGTGTAGGGCACTTCACCGAGCTGCAGTATTTACTACTCCAGCTTGTTGTTCCTTACTGTTTGACAGTAAGGAAAAAGCCTGCCTCTGGTTTCAGATAATGTGCACATGCAGAGCTATCAAGAGATTGTTGTGCCGCAGACAGTAAATCTATGCATGCGATTTTTCTAGAAAACGTCCACCCTTATTAGGGGTAACTCTGTATTAAATTAAATCTTGATGCAATGTAGTAAAAAGTAAAGGACTATGAATTTCACATCGCATTATCGGTTATTTTATATAAGTGCAGGTCACCACCTCTCTGCTTATTTTGTTCAATTAGTGGTTATGTATGAGCAATGGATTCCTGCAGTTTCCTACTATCACAAACTGTTTTTCTGGTTACTGAAAATCTGAATGTACTGTGCTGTGTAGGTTCCCGGTGGAAGTCCATGTCTAACCAGGACAAACAGCCCTACTATGAAGAGCAGGCTCGTCTAAGTAAGCTTCATCTAGAGAAGTACCCAAACTACAAGTACAAACCACGGCCTAAGAGGACCTGCATTATTGACGGAAAAAAACTCCGCATCGGAGAGTACAAACAGATGATGCGTTCACGGCGACAAGAGATGAGGCAGTTCTTTACTGTGGGGTAAGTACACAGTTGTGATTAGCCCAGCCTTGCCATACGTAATACACAAGAAAATGCAGAAAACATATGCATGCAATGCAAAGCAGTGTTTGCAAAAGTGAACGCTGAGTTAACCACTGTTGCTAACTCAGCAGCTTAATTCAGAGGGTTACTAATAATTTAAGACAATAGTAATCCCCTGATGGAGCACCAAATACAGACATTATTACAAATATAAGCTCTACGTGTATATTTACGTAAGCGTGGACAGCAGCAGTCTAAGGCTTAACACTTTAATTTACTGTTTGTGGTTATCAGGAGAGTCCTTCTCCAGGTGTTCCCATGTCAGTCATAAGATTCAGTGGCTGGAGTATCAATTATCCAGCGCAAAGGCAGCAAAGAGCAGCAGGAGCAACGTATTGGTTTTATGTCACCAATAAACTGGGTAGTGTTTCTGAGCGGCTCAAAACGGGAGTTGTCAGGAGTACCTCTCTTTTTCCCAAATCATTTTCACAGAGCTGCTGGCTTACAGCAGACTGCTGTGGGAAACCCGTAATCCAGCCATCTCAGTTTAAGTGCTGTAAAAAAAAAAATCACGCACTTTAGAGACATGTAGCCACCAACCTAAGCAGCAATCGCACTATGAGCGGACTGAGCGCTTTTTCCGTGTGCTCTTTTTCCGATTATGCTGATCAATTTTTAATCAAGTGCGTCGTGAAAACTGATTGCATTTAATATAAATGTATGTGTTTCTTTTACATATAGGCAGCCACCGCAGATTCCCATCACCACAAGCGCCAGCATGGTCTACCCTGGGGCCATCACCATGGCGACCACCACACCCTCACCTCAGATGACATCGGAGTGCTCAAGTGCCTCAGCGAGTCCTGAGCCATCCATTCCCGTCATTCAGAGCACCTACAACATGAAGCTAGAGCCCACTGGCATGGTGAACAACAGCGAGCGGGTCAATGGCGAGGATGAAATGGACATGTACGAAGATTTTGAGGACGAGCCCAAATCAGACTATAGCAGTGAAAATGACACACAAGAGCCAGTCAGTGCCAACTGAGACCTTTTAACCGAAGAGGCCAGTGCAGAAACAGTACTCATACAGGAGGACGCCCAGAGGGCTGGTCTGATCTGAGGGAGGGAAAGAACAAAAGAAAACAAAAACTACACCACAAAGGTTTGAACATGTTTAAAAAAATAATGATGTATCATATCGAAGCCAGCATGCAGCTGTGGCTTCATCTGAATCAAAAGCTATTTGGTCTTAAGTGTTTCTTTAAGTGTGTGAAGCAGTTTGGTTGTGGTAATTTATATATATATATATATATATATATACATATATATATATTTTTTATCTCATTGTTTATTTTTTGTTAAGATCATGGACATATAGACAATTAGGTTATTGCCTAAAACAAAAGACAACTTGAAATTACAACCTTTGATATGAACCTTGGTAATTCTTACTGTCATTTACCTTCTTTTCCTCTTCAATTAGATGATTTTGCTACATTACCTAACTGTTCAAGATGGGAATAATATTCTCACTCAGGTATAGCGTGCCAGCCAACAGCTTGTGAATGTTTTTAATCAAGAGATAAATATGAACAAAATATCTCAAAATGATAAGGAGTGATTCCAACGTAGTACAGAGGCTAATTACACATTATTATTACTATCAGTAATATTATTATTATTGTGTTTTTCTTTTTGTTATTACAAAACAACCTAATTTAGTGCGCAAGTGCCAAACATTTCAAGTTGTTTCAAGTCTTTGAGTCTTAGACAATCTCTTCATCTCTTAATGCAGCTTCATCATCCAGTCTTTCTTTAATTTACCCAAACAGAATAAACAAATTAAACTCAGGAACTTGGAAGCAGCAAGCTCTGCAGGAGGTTACAATATGTTACATCTGTGGATGGTAGCTTGTGATGCTAGCTGTTCTTTGGGGAGGCCAATGCAGTGATCATCAATGAAGCCAGCCCTTTCATTTCCTCATCCCTGTCCACACAGAGCACCGTGGCATCCTTCACTTATTTCCAGCTCTGCAGTCCACTCTGACTCACCAAGATCTTAATCAGAGTGATTGTAATCAGGCCAGAATGCTAAAGGGCCAAAGGCCTCCAATCTGTGGGATTGGAACAGTAGCGAAAGGCAGCTTTGGTGGCATTACAATCTTAAATTGATGTTGTACAATGTGTAGCTACAGTGCGCTCTGTTAAACACTTTAGCCCCATTTGGATGGCAAGTTTAAAGTCTTAGGTCTTAAAACGTAATTTTTTTTTCTGATCTTAATTCTTTTTAGACATTGTAAATCTTAAACTGACACTAAGAAGTCTTAAAGGAGAGCACGGTCATCGGGTTGATGCAATGAGTTGATTACTGAAGTAGTCTTGAAAAGAAATGACAGTTTGCAAGGACATATAGAAAAGACTCATATACAAAGCATAAAATACACATTTTTTTAATTAGTGCACTTAGAAACCTTCTATCACCTATGAGGCTTTTGAAACATTTACAATAATCTGATCAGCTTTATACTGCTTTCATTGTTTGCACTTCAAAAAATACAGACTAAATGCAAGAATCAGAAAAGACGCAACTCAGTCTTAATGTAAGCTTCAAACCTGACAAGTCCTGACCTTCCAGCGACGGCAGATAGATAAAGCGCATCTAGCGGTCAAGGCCTTGATGTTGAGACTCAGATCCTCTTTACAGGGCAGAAGGTCTAAGTGGCTCTCCTCCCTGCCATGCCCTGCTCTGACCCCAGCCTGTGGCAACCTCAGCACCCAGGGGGCGCCATCTGGCTCAGAGAAGGAGAAAACACCAGGGAAGGATGGGAAACAATAAAAATGGTGTGTGTGTTGCTCATTGTGCTTTCCATCAAAGTGCTGGAAATAAGGACTCAACAGGGCTCCCACCCTGGCCCAATCACCAGGCACTGGCGAGCAGATGGAACAAGTACATCAAGCTGTGGGGGATTATTAAAATGACTGACGACTGGGTATCATCTGAAATACAGCATTATTAATGCATGAGTCCAGCTATTCCCCTCCCATGCCCTTGAACCTGTCCATTTCAGAGAGCGTGCAGAGCTTTTTTGGAGGACATGAACATCTCGTCACTAGCTTTAACAGGTCAAGACGCTCACTGCTGGTCACTGCATTTTTCTCCTAGCTCAAATTGGTACAGACGGTTCTTTAATGCTCTCTTATCTTCTGTACTCTTATTGTTATTACCCATTAGATGCTGGCTTACATCATTTAAACTTTTGGACATATTTATATTAAGTCATGTTTTCCCCTTTTTATTACCTCATAGATAATTCAGATTTTATTATTTTCCATTGCATCTTTTCTATATTGTTCTCATTTTGAGGAACACGTCATGAAGATGCTCTCCTACAACAAACCCAAGTGGATTTCCCTCCAAGTCAACCTGTTTGGTATTTCTAAGCTGTTTGCTCCTGTTTGCTGGCGGTTAGATGTATTTGTATGCGATTGTAAATATTTTCATGACTATGCCACACTACTTTAGTGGGCTGGTAGTTAAAAAGGACTCTTCATGGAACTGAAACTTGACTGAGCTTAAATAGCAAAAAAAAAAAAAAAAAAGACAAAAAAAAGACAAAAAAAAGAACAAAAAAAAAGAAAGAAAATAATGACAACAAGAACTCACAAAGAGACAATGTTTCATAAGTGTTATAAGCACTGGATATAAATTGTATTTTTATCTATTCTGATTAATGTGAAGCTGTTTTAAGGAAAAACAACACGAATGAACAAAATTCCCCAGTTGGACTCACGTGGGTTTGCTCTCACAGTTACCAGATTTGAGTCTTTTTTTTTGTCTGCTTGTTTTGTTTATTTATGCAAAGACACATGTGATGAATGGACACTTTGTTTAATCTTCAGGGCTGCCTAGAGGAGAGACTCAGCACAAGAAAAGTGAGCAGGAAATTCAACAGCAGGCTCAGTGAGCCATGAAAAACCAGACTTCAGTGCATTGTATATTGCACGACATATTTATTGTTTGCCACTGCTGGCTCTAAAATTTTGAGTTAAAGACATCATGGACAATCAGATGAATAAAAAAAAAAAAGGAACAAACAATTTAATGAATTGGAGCTAAACATAGTTTTCAGTTAATTCTCCATCTCATTAAGATTTAATTGTAAATACAACATAGGAAATATATTTTTGTTCATTAGTGAAGTATAAGTTATGTATTTGGCTGTTCTATTTTTTTTGTAGTATGTGGTTTCATGTTTTTAAAACCTGACAAGTCACTGTACCTCATGTAGATGCTTATTTTTTTTCCTGCTTATTAGAAGACAGCAGCACTGGTCCTGAGACAAAAAGACGCACCTCACTCGCTTATGTTTTCATGATGCTCCCCAGACAATTTGAATAATCAACGAAAGCTAAACTTGGTAACAAGTATGGTACTTATTCAGACAACAAGCACTTAAAAGAATTATTAAATCGTGTGTTTCCAATCATCATAGAACTTAAACGGTATGCTGTATAATGCTCACTTGTGCTTTGTGTTTAGAATAGCACTCATAGTATGTGGCACTTTTTTTTAATGAGTGCAAAATATCATCTGAAAAAAAAAGTCTGCATGCATTTGGCTTGCATTGACATTAATGTAACAAATGTTTTTATGAATGACTGCTTCAAACACAAATGATTTTTTTTAATTGTTTTAAATGTGGGAGCGTGCAAGTATTTATTTCAATTTATTTCAATGTGGCAAAATTCACAGATTGTGCATTTTTCTCAGTTAATTCTCTACTTGCCATCTTTTTGTATGTTGCCAATTTTTAATGAACATGTCCATGACTATCCAGCCATCCCGAAAACGTAGCCCTCACAATTTGTTTCTTTTCTTCCAATTGCTAGACTCACAAATGGTTTCAACATTACTTACTGTAATTTGATTCATTTTTTTTTTCCGTCTGAAATTTGTGATGTGTATATGGTGGGAATGTTCTCTGTGTTAATTTAATCAGCACAATTCACTGACATGCTGGACTGACATGGTAGCTGCTGTTCAGAAGTGTAAAATTTTTTTGTTCAGGATGACATTTATAGCCGTCTTTGGTACTTTGCTTTTTAGCGTTGTTTCTCAAGCAACACTGTGTGGGGCTCTTCTATCACTGGAGCCACTGTTTTGAAATTGCTGGCAGCCTGATACAATTTTCCGCCTAGAAATCTCTTATTTCCCCCCCTCCTCTGGCAGGTACCTAGGCCCATGGAAAGTATTGTTTTGGCTGTTATTAGAGAAATGAATTAAATAGTGTCTGTTGCTGCTTTAAAAAAGTTTATGTCGGAATATGTAAATAGTTTATCATAATATCTTGTACAGTCCAATGTAAAGTTTTTAATTCAACTTAAAAAAAAAATGTTGCCATCACGTTTGTGTTCACATTGTTCTTTATACAGTACAAAAGGTCAATTATTTGCTAGGGATATTATTGCTAAAAAGAAAAAAAAATTAAAATGTTACTTAGTTGTTTTTTTATTTTATATTTGTTTTGTTTTGCTTGGCTTCAAAGTGTACATCAGCAAGTCTTTGGTTTCCATGTGCAGTATTGACGTGAGGTAAACTTAAGGTGAATAATTTTACATTGGTGTGTGTGTGGAAAGCAATTTCTTTGGCTTTGGTAGTATTAATACACTATATCAAGTAAAAACAAACCGATGATGGACACACTGGGTGCATCTAGGCACCTTAAGAATGTGTATACTGTATATGATTAAATTGTCCCCACAGGATCAATTCAGACATATTGTAACACCATATTTCTGTAATATCTCTGTCCATTGTAACAATGCAGCAGTGGGCTCAATAACTGCCTGTTTTAGCTCATTTACCTCAAGAAGTTCCTCCTTTTCTGTAAAAGAGACAGAAATTGTGTTACAAAAAGCTCACATCACTCCATCTTTTGTACTGCTGTTGACACTTACAAATTAAAGAGACATTTTGTTTTAAGATTTGTGTAATCATTTGTATTGTTGAGGCGTTTGTTACATTCTTTAAGTCTGCAATGTAAGAAAACCGAGGGCTGGGGAACAGTTAGCTGATGTTGTTTTACACCGTTGGCATCATTGTGCTCCACAATGACCGCAGTATATGAATCTCTTTTTTTGGGGGGGTGGAATCGCTGTCTTCAATTGATAAGTCACTGTTTTGATGCTCAAGTAATAAAACTGAAGACAATTATGGACATGAAATCAAACCAGCCTTGCTGTTTTGATGATACTTCTTCATTTATAACATTTTAAGGAAGTTTTGAGAGAGAATTCAACATTTCTGGTCTCTCCCTGATGGAAACAGATGGATGGATGGATAGATGTAATCATTTTATAATAACATTGTATACAACTGCACTGGATTAAGGATGTTGCCAGAGCTGCTACTTACAGTACCTTTGGATACTCCAAAGTACTCATTTTTTTCAGTAGCATGTAGGATTATTAAAAAAATTGATACTTGGATGGAAACCTCCATCTTTACACACACTGCTGGACACAGAAAACCACGTGAACAGTAGCACAAAAAATCTTTGTGAAGCATCTTAAAGACATCCTGGTCTTTATAAAGAATTTCATGCACTCCCTATAGCCCCTGTTTTGACACTGACGTATTAAAGCATTATCATAAACATTAATCTGGCCAGTTAACGGTTAGCAATTATTAATATTACCCATCTGTTACGTTATTATTAAGGAAATGGGTAGCAGCTAATAATTACATGATAACATTAACGTAAGAGCTAGTCTGCAGCCATTATTCGTCCTGTGCCTCTGTAACAATATTAATTTAACCTGTCAATTTAACAGGATAACACAACCACTTGTGAATAAAAGTAGTTATGGTTCTCTTAAAAGTCCCATATTAAAGCTTAGAAAGGTACAACAAGGTAGAAACATTTCAACCGAACTTACCAACTCGTTTTGATCAGCAACAAAAATATGTGAATAGAAACATGACTGAAGACGATCGGTATGTGGACCTCTTTCATGGCAAAACCATGGCATATGTGTTTTTGGACCCCATCAATCCTTTTACCAATGGTCTCTGCATTCAAGTCTATCAACCTTGTTTACCTCAGTACCAGCATTTTCTGAACCAGGATTTGACTGACATTACAATTTTCCTTACTATTTCAACCTTAGAAGGGGGTGTGCCAAGAAGCCCAGTCTCTGTAATAGCACCCTGAGTTTGGGGGCTTTAAAGAAGAAGAAAAAGAAGACCGTATATAATCTTACTGGCATTATAAATTAAGACAATTCGAATATTCAAGAACAGAAGGCTACCGTTAGCACCTCTAATGTTAGCAACACTCCAGTTTATCAGCCTTAATTTAAATTTTCATTTGTTTGAGTAGCAAATTAAGTTGTTATAAAGACATCAAAACCTCTTCTTTTGTACACCCTTGCTGGATGGAATACTGGATGGCTTGTGCAGCCATAGCAGACACTGATACATCAGTGGGTTAAATGGACATGAAGTGCAGGTGGCTGTGGCAGACTGGCAGTTTTACTTGTTAAACCTCTTAAGGCACAAATTTCAGGGGGCAAAAAGAGCAAACAGTGGTGAGCTCGCCTTTATCAGCCAATCAAAAACCAAAACTATCCCTACGCAGTGACTTTTTTTTTTAACTAATCACAGTCAAAATCACAGCCTGTTTCTTCAGGAGAGACAGACCTTTGCTGGTGTATGTTGAAGGATAAACAGCAACACAGCTAACTGGTATCAGTTTAATAGAAAGAGAAATAAATGGTATAATGGATAAGATACAACATACAGTTTGTTAGGTTCATCTCGAAAGAAGGATTTGTGCCTGGTTTGGTTTTAAGAACAATCTGTGAAAGCACACATTCAAAGGTTCCTTGACCTCATGAAAGGCATTCAGAGGGCTCGGAGCGTGAATGTGTGCGTGTGCGTGTGCCTATTGAGACAGGTGTTTGTGTGTGTGCCAGAGCCAGAGGTCATCGTGAGACTTGTAAGCCCAGGCTATGCCCATCACTCTTCACTGGATCTCTGCCATCTAATGCTCATTATCATCATAATAATCATGAGTTCTACACCCTGCTTCCTTCATCATGCACGGGGTAAAACACTGCAAATAAATTTGAAGTCAGTGTTATTACAAATCAGCATACACTTACTGTTCTAGCTCAGTGCTAGCCTATTCATCTACAGAAAAGGAAATCAGTTCAACAAAATATAACTGCCTGGACCTAAAGTCTTTTTTAACCATTCGGGAAAATTTGTTGTCCTAATCATTCACTTCATCTTTTACCACTCCTTCCCAAGAGCAAAGGAAAACTACAGTTAACGGCTGTGTCTGTAATAGATGCCTGTGTAAGCGCTCTCTAGCAGTAAATGGAAAAACTAGACATATACTTTGCACAGTAAATCTTAATAATTTCCCCAGCCTGCATGAAATCTAATAGCACAGACAAAGCTCTTTGCTTCGGGTATTTGTCTTTACATTACTGTTCATGTCGCGTGTGTTACGGTTTAACAGGAGTTAAATTTTTAGTTGTAACTGTAACACTCCGTTTTTATTTTTAAATCCTATGTGAATGAATTTCATCTACAAATAATTAAATAAGAGGTTTGAGGACTAACTGGCGGGCTGGTTGGCTGAGGTAAGTAAAACTGCTGTTTGTAAGTGGCCTTTCTGAATGAACTGTCACTGTGGTACAAAGATGTGTATGTGTGAACAGCGCACAATAATTAATACAGCAATTCTGTCGTGTAGCGGCGGGGCTGCTATTTCACAACTCTGATGACTAAACACCGGCGGGAAGGAAAGCAGTGAGGGGCGCTTGGAACAATATTTTACTCATTTGGATCTGCTCAATGCTACAGCCGCTGCACCCAGTGAATCTGTCAGACAGCACCATTTCCCCAAGAACAGCTGCTATTTATCTGATTTTCTCATTAGATTTGACTCATGACTTCTTTGTACTGGCTTTGGCAGACGTACTACATGCCTAGGTATGGCTCTTTTAGTGAAGGCTGAACTCCCTGATGTTACTGTATGTAAAAATATGTAACACAAAGCTTCTCGTTTCCTGGTATTCAACCTTCGGTTTAAGTTATCGTTATTCTTATTTGTTTCTGTGGTTCTCAGACAGATGTTTAGCTTTTTTTTTTTTTTTTGCTTCTTATTTCAATCCAATTCAAGTGCAGGTGAAAAAAAGAGGGGGAAAAAAGAAGCTGATATTGATCTCAAGAGTCATCAAACATGCATATGAGAACAGTATGTAAGAACAGTCCACACCCTTAGCAATGTTTTAATCCTTGGAGGTGAAGGACTTAGGAAATCTTGCTAATTTCACAGATGGTTTAAAATAGATTAGTGTAGAGTAGCAGCTCGCAGAGAAGGGCTGACCCACCAGGCTCCCTGTGCAGCTGCCAAAACCCTGCGCCTGATGCTCAGAAGTGCCTTCCAAAAGTCCTACAAGGTTAAACTCAAACTTAAGTATCTTGAAAATTTGCGAACATGGTTATAAGCTTTTCTGCACCTTCGACAAACTTCATCCTCCTTTTGTTCACATTCTAAAAAAAAGATTAGGTCAAAGTCTATTTCTTAGAAATATTTCTGACTTGACAGCGAACACCTCTTTCAATTTTGGTGTATGGTAGAGGTAACGTACATGTCAAAGCCACATTTAGTGGCTGTTTAGTTAACTGTTGTTGTTTTGGTTGTGTATGTGTTTGTCTGTATATCACCTTGGGAAGTTCAGCTTTTCCTTTTTACTTCCTGTTGCTGAGTAAAACAATGCACAAGGCTTTCACTCTGAATCAAATTTGTCCTTTTTGGCCACAGAGATGAATCTCACTTCTAACAGTGCTTTGGGTTCTTTCTCTTTAGATATTTTGTACAATGCATCCAACAGCCATTACAATGAAATAAAGGAGTGACTCAGTGCATGGTATTTTGAACAGGCCAAGCCTGCTGCTATAGTTGGTCTGTTTCCGAGTAGGCCTGACACAACTCTGGCCTAGCTGAAAAGGCCCAGCTTGGAGTTAATGTGAAAAGACAATTGCATAGGATGAAAAACTCGACATGGTTTTGTTGGACTTGTCATTCTTTGGTGCATAGCTGTGAGGAAAGCCTAGGAACCATCTCAATGTTATTTGTGCTTTTTGACCCATATTTGGGACAGCTTTCACAAAGCCCTTGTGAGAATGTTGAAACAATGGAGAGGCCCTTTCAAATGAAGGACAGGCCACAATTCCGGCCAAGCCATCTTGGACCTGCTTCATTGAAAGAGTTTGTGTCCAAAAGGCTGACATCATAGCAAAGCTAATGGCTGATTTAGCCATGCTGAAAAAGGGAAATGATAATGAGCTAATGATTTTAAGACATTATTAATGTTAATTTAATTATGAATTATTATTATTATTCTGCATTCAAAGATACCTAAAGAACAAGGCATCGTGTCACAGACTCAAATTAAATGTAATACATAAACCCCCCAAAGATAAAATTCCCAAATATTAGATTTATTTTAAAAAAAATTAAGTTATTTATTATTTTGCCACGAGTGATGTCACATAGACACATATTCTTCTCAAACAGAGATGATACTGAAAATATATTTCTGTCTCTGTAAATCAGATTTTCTGAGCACAGTTGTTAGGAACACTGGGTTGCTAAATGAACTTTTGAAAATCCACATGGGACAATATTTCAGAAAATGTAATTTTGCATATGTTTCACATCATTGCATCTCCTCAGTGCATTTGTCTCCCAAAGCATTTGACTGCACGTCTGTAGGGAAGAATGAATGCATAATGTTTTTTTAAAAGCATCTCTGCTCCCTCAGCTTTTTTGAAAAATTTAACAAAATAAAGGTTTCTTTCTTGGAATACGCATTGCTAAGCTATCACTGAGCTCTCTCATGCATATGTGAATTACACACCTTTATGAATATGGAAATGTTGCGAGAATGCCTCATTAATTAGTAATTCATGCATTTTTCACAAGCCCAATACGTTCCCAATGTAGTCTGATGGTTTATCAGCCAGAAGTTTAAAAAAGGGGGATTCATCATCACGTTTTCAGATGTTTTCAGTTACATCTGTAATTTGTGTAATTCAGTGAATATGATTGGTGTATCTTTCTTTATGGTTGTATCGCTGCAGCTGTCTCGTGATCTATAGGTTTCTGTTTAGAATGTGCAAGCGCACTTTTAATGTTAACAAGCATACTTCTCAATTTAAATAGAAATTAAAACGCGAGCATGGCTGTTTTACTCAATATGTTTCTTTTGATTTAATAGCTACGTATGTAGTTTCATGTTAAGAGTGACATGCAGAAAACATGAGATACCAAAAGAGAAATCTCATGTAATACATGTGCAGGAATGTGAAGTTAGAATGCCCAAGTGCTACAAATTCAACGACCTTCACAGAAATATTTCAACCAGATTTTGCAATCTCTCTCTTCAATGAAAAACATATTTTTTGTTATTTTTCTATTTAAGGTGAGGACAGAAAACCGAATACTTACTGCAGGATTTAAATATCTTACACTGTGCATATAAATTGCCCATAATTGTGTGTGTGTGTGCTTGATGTAAAAAAAATGCACAAAAATCAATTCCAGAGTAATATTAAAATATTGTCTATGAAGTTGTTATATCTTGTGTACAGCAGTACTGTCCTGATGTTTGAACAAGCCATGTTAAATCATTACCACCATCACAAAAATACCCGCAGAGACAAAGTGCAAACACAGTATATCAGTGAGCAGGACAGACAAAAGTCTTACACCATGAATTTAACATGAAAGCATAGAAGCAGAAGCTCTTGGTGATGTTGCCTTTTCTGCTGGGGATTAAAGTCTGCTACCTTACGGATGCAGACACTTTGTGCTGGACTCCCTATTGGCACCAGATTTATTTATGTAAATAGACGGGGTTCCCTTTGTTGTAAACATGAGTGTAGGCTAAAGAAACGGTACCAAGAGACTTTCAAGCAGTTAGTGTATGACGGCGGGTCAGGGAGTTATAAGACACACAAAAAATCTGTCATCATAAAAATGTATACCACTTTAAAATTCAAAAGTGTAACATTAAATCAGCCATCAAGATTATGCTAAATGAAACAGTTGAATAATGGGTTGTGTTGGGTGGAGGGTGGATTTAATGTCTTTGCTCTCTGAGCGACAGTAATGTTAAAATGTCTCGAGCCAACCTCTCATTTCTTAATATTTTGCTTTCAAGGATCCAGACTTTGTTACAATTTTTAAAGTGGTCTTGAGGAATAGTTCTTCAGGTTTTTTGTTGTTGTTGTTTTGCTGCTTAACACTGATCTATGAGATTATTCAAGGCCAAAAATTACACCTAACTAAAGAGATGAACCAGTGTTTTGTCTACACATAACTGTAAACTTAGTAAATGACAAATTTAAATTGTATCTTGAGATACTTTGTTAATAGCTTTACTATACTATACTTTGTTTTTGCACCAACATGGTGGTTCTCAGTGAGCTAGTAGCCCAGCAATTGATATAGTTCAGCATGGTTTGTAGTGTATCATTAAAAAAAAAACTGGACAAACACCAGACGGAAGAAAAAGCAGCAAGCCTAAAAACTATCTATTGTTAATGAACAGTATCTTAAAGTCATGGCCTTAAGAAATAGGAAAAAAAATCCAGTGAAGACCTGACACAGGACCCGAGGGGTACATCTGAAACTTCAGTGGATTCATCTACCGTTTCCTGAAGCCTCATCAGGAATGGTCCCAATGGAAACATGGCTATCAAGCAGCCGTTCTTAAGGAAGGGAAACAGGCAGAAAAGACTGAGGTATGCCAAGTCACACAAAATCAGTGGAAACAGGTCTTATGGAGTGATGAATCCACATTTGAAATTTTTGTTTCAAATCATCATCAGCATGTATCAAAGAGGTCACGTGATAGGTGGAGGTTGCATTTCAGCCAGTGAGGTAGGGGATGGAATTACAAATACAGAAAAGTGCAGTCAGATTTTGATCCACCATGCATTACCATCTGGAAAGTATTTGATTATGACCATGATCCCAAACACACTGTCAATGCAGTTACAGCATACCTAGGTAGAAAAATAAACAATGAAATACACTCACCCATGGACCTAAACCGTGAAGCTGTGTTTAAGAATAAAGGTTTTTATGCCAAATATTCACTTTTGAGTCAAGTCAAGTCAAGTCATCTTTATTTATATACCACATTTAAAAGACATCAAGTGTCGGCCAAAGTGCTGAACAGAGGGATAATATAATAAAAGAATTAAAATAGAAAGAAAACTTTAAAGAAAAAAAAAAAAAGAATTGTAAGACATGTAATATCAAAAAGATCCGAAAGCCTTGGAAAATAAGTAGGTCTTGAGATTCGATTTAAAGACTTCCAAGGACGAAGAGAATTTTATGAAGGGGGGAAGACTATTCCAGAGTCTCGGGGCGGCAATGGAGAAAGCCCTGTCACCTCTAGATTTGAGCTGGGAGCATGGAACTGATAAAACCATCTGACTGGAGGAGCGCAGAGATCGAGTGGGTAAGTGCAGGCTAAGAAGATCTGAAATGTAACCTGGTGCCAAACCATGGAGGGCTTTAAAAACAAATAATAAAACCTTAAAATCGATTCTATGCATTTTGAACAAGTTGAAGGCGTGACAGGCTTGAGTGACAAATGCCTAAATAGAGAGAGTTACAATAGTCAAGACGTGACGATATGAAAGCATGGATAACAGTTTCCAGGTCTTTAGATGACAGGATATTTTTGAGTTTAGAAATGCTCCTGAGTTGGAAAAAACTACCACGAACAACTGAATTTATTTGCTTGTCCAGCTTGAGAGTGGAATCAAAAATGAAACCAAGATTTTTTACATGGGGATGTACATTAGCTGATAATGGGCCCAAATTGTTTCTTATGAGACTGATAGAGTCCTGCTTACCGAAGATTATAATGTCGGTTTTGTCATGATTTAGTTTGAGAAGGTTCAGAGACATCCAGCAATGTATGTCGCTAAGACACTCTGAGACTTTCTGCAGTGTACTATCAGCGCCTGGTTTTAGAGAGAGGTAGAACTGTGTATCATCTGCATAAGATTGATAAGAGATCTGGTGTTTATGAAAACTGGAGCCTAATGGGAGCATGTATAAGGAGAATAAGACCGGACCCAGAATAGAGCCCTGAGGTATTCCACAGGTTAGTGTAGCTGGGGAAGAGTATTTGTTACCCAGCATCACAGAATATGTTCTGCTCTCTAGGTAAGAGGCAAACCATTTTAGAGCAGAACCTTGAATGCCGACACATGTCTTTAGACGGTTTAATAGGATTGTGTGGTCGACAGTGTCAAATGCTGCGCTCAGGTCTAAAAGGATTAAAACTGTACTTTTTCCAGAATCAGCAGCTAGAAGCACATCATTGCACACCTTCAGTAGAGCAGACTCTGTGCTGTGGAAGGCCCTGAAACCAGACTGATATTTGTCCAGAATATTATGCGTGTCTAAGAATGAGGATAATTGGTGGAGGACAATCTTCTCAAGAACCTTAGACAAAAATGGCAGCTTAGAGATTGGTCTAAAATTGCCAAGAACTGATGGATCTAAACCAGGTTTTTTTAGAAGCAGCTGGACAACAGCTTGTTTAAACAAGTCAGGAACAGTTCCATATGAGATACTGCCATTTACAATAGCAAGGATGTTGGGGCCGACTGTCTTCAGCACATCTCTGAGAAATGGTGTAGGTAACATATCCAAGGGGCACGTAGCTGGTTTCATGTGCATTATTATATCAGTGAGATGGGATAATGAAACCGGTTTAAATTCTGAAAAAAGGAATGAACATGTAGGTGGTTCAGAGGGGTCTTGAGATGGGAGCGGGATATGTGCTCGGATATCATTAATTTTTTCAGTAAAGAATTTTTGAAAATCCTCAGACGTGTGTGGGGCAGTCTCAGATATGACTGATGTGGTGGGATGCAAGACAGAGTTGATTGTATTGAATAGAGCTTTAGGATTACCAGACTTCTTGTTAATGATCATGGAGAAATAATTTGCTCTTTCTACCTTGATGGTGCGCTGATAGTTATTTAAGCAATCTCTAAACACTTGATAAGAAACGTGAAGCTTATCTTTCTTCCATTTTCGTTCTGCTTTCCTGCATTCCTGCCTGATGGCACGAGTGACCTGATTTAGCCAAGGCCGAGTTTTAAATTTTTGCCGTCTACATTTTAAAGAAGCAATTGAGTCCATTATGTTGGTACAAGCACAATTAAAACATGCAAGAAGCTCATCAGGACTATTGCTATGAGGAGAACTCATAGGTTGTGTACAAGCTCTGGTCTTGCCTTATATTCTGTATTTCCATGTATGTTTGTACATGTTTGGTGGATCATGGTATCATAAAGCAAAAAAGACAAACTGTGTTTTTCAGTGAAGAACATGATGTCATTTCAGTTATCCTATTAAACATAATGTTCAGGTCTATGATAACAAGCATTTTTTCTTTAAATACCCATTTTGTGTTGTGATTTGATCATATTAGTCAATATCACTGAAACACAGTTACAAAAGTCACACAGCACATAGCGGTGAATCACACATTAGGTCTGAAGGTAAGCTTTAATAAAATTATAGTGTGAAACAAAGTGATGATATGACAAATTATTCAACAGATTTCTCTCAGGAAATAATAAGCAATTATTTTTGAAATGAGTAATAAATAATCATTAAATTATTATTACTTGAAGTTGACTGAGTAATGACTCCAACGGTGCGCGGCAGCAGGCAGATCTAGTCTTTGTGCGTGCCCATTTCCAAACTGTTGCTGTTGTTGATCGTCAGTCAAGCTTTAAATGCCACTTCTTGCATCTCAATGTGATTTCAATTATGATTTCATGGATGAATTACCTAATGTACTCATGTATGTTATGAAACATGTGGTTAAGTTTACAAGTGACTTAATGTCCAGACAGCAAGCTGACGCAAGATCCCTGCCCTCTACTTCACCGCAGAGCTTCGCTGCAGCCACTATGCCTTCAGATGAAAGGCCTATTTATTTTGCCAAGACAATCCAGGAGGCCAAAGAAACATACAGGACCGGAGAAACCCCACTGTTAAAATGAGAATCTGCAATTTAAGCTTGTCAGAACGCCTGCAAGTCCACCGAGTATTTACACAAAAGGAACCAAAGATAAGGGAATGACAGGGAATAAGAACACAGTGACATTCCCAATTTGTGTAGTGCTAAGTGGTAAGAACAATATTTAGTTATATACACCAGAGCAGTACTGGAGTGTGTAAATATTTTTGGCCTGCATCGATATACTTGTATTTTCCTTCTACTTTGCTTTATTTCTTAATTCCAGTTTGGTTTCTTATCTTATAACTATTACCATTTAACACAGTAGCAGTGATGAAAATCCAGTCGATGATACCCTTGTCTCCTCTGCAAATTCAACATATTACAAATTATATTACACCAAGTTTGTCAAGCATTTGAGTTCTAATAATTAGTATGCAATCATATAGATGCACATGACATTAAATATTCATTTAGTCATTCCTTGAGGAATAATGGTGATGGAAACATCTTGGAAGTTGTTTTCTATTTTTAATGACTTTTTTTTTTAACAAAGCCAAGAAAAGCCAATTGTGATGAGATTCATAATTTTTGTTTCTGTAACAAAAGCGACACATGCAAATGCTTCTCCACGTAGAAGTTGAGATAACGCTTTCACGTTAACCCAAGGAGTTAAGTGTTATCCCATATGTTTAAGCAGAGCAGTTCTACGTCTCTGAACCCTTCCCATATTCACACACCAGCTGAAGAGATTGACATAGTAATAAACTGATGTTAATTAGACACACTTTAAAATTCTCCGTTCTGCTTTTCTCCATGCCCTGGTGGAGCTGGTGGCTTATTAAATCATTTGCTGCTCTTGGGTGATCTTCTTTTGAATCTTGGCCTGACCCTCGGGGCACAATTTATTTTTATTTCAAAAAAATTTTACCAGCAAATTTTGTATTAGTTCAAGAGAATTACAAATCATTATTACACAGGCAGACACTTCAAACATTTTGTTTAAGAGCTTTCTGCTCGAAGATGCATCAAAGGAGATGCTCACACAGATTACTGTTACACTGGCATATATCCATTCATTAGCACACTAAGTTGGCATGACCATGTTTTGTACACGACCCACAAAGTTCTATCTGTGGCAGTCATATTTTAAGCATCGGTTACAAACAGAAAAGAACTGATTTCAAACCATAAATATTACACAATGGCAAAAATGTTTATGCACATTTGATGCTGTGATAAGGGAAGTTCAGTACGGTGGTGAAAATCCATTTCTAATGGATTAAGATTGGTTTATCTGAACAGCTCCGGTCAAAACAAAATCTCTTCTGCTTCACTTAAAATCTTCATCAATGCACCACGCAGGATGGGGAGCAGGCTAAATGATGTCTTTGATCATAAAAAAGGTTAAGGAAAAAATTACAAGCAGTGACAATCAATACCAAATTATGTGTTGAGATGCTGCAAATGAATGCATCGCGAAAAACCCCCAACATGGATAAAAGTTAAAGGAAGTAAGAAAAGGGAAAGAAAGAAAAAATAATGTGAAAAAATTCAAAGCTTGAGTTACAGAAAGAAAGAAAATCATGTGATGCATGCAATGCATACACACAGTGATGGATTCTTTTTGAAATGATTCACAGCTGATTTCAAAGAGCGGAAATGCACCGCGGGTCAGGTTAATGTAACTTTAGTTGTGGTATGGTTGAGTATTATTAATTCAGTACCAAGTGTTGTAGCTTGGCATAGTGGCCCCAGGTGTTACTGCAACCACTATGCCAACATACATTTACAACACAAATGTAACAGAAAAAATACCCACTACTTGAAAAGGATGCGATGGTTTAATGGTAATCTAATCTAATGATGTGAGCAAAATATCCAGAACTTGTTTCTGTAGAGTTAAAAATGCAGCTAAGACAACAGATTTGAAGTATTCATTGATAATGCAGTACTAATAGTGGCATTTTGAAAATACATACATTATTTAGAGCAAATAATTACTACCTGGAACATGTAACTAATTGAAAGATGTGCATACATTTCTTAGAGTCTTCTTTCCCAATGTTGACAAGACTACAGATGAATTCCTACTTGTTCTCCAAACAGCTGAATGCATTGTCTTTGTATTATCATCCAATCAGATGTCATATTCACCATTCATTAAAACCAGTTTATTTGTAAGACTCAAAGAAAAGTTGCAAACGATTCTATTATTAGGATTTATATGCTTGCAGCATGACCAGTGGAACAAAAACTAGCCGTAGTATCAATTATAGTGGCATGATTAATGCGGCTTTGTTTCTCAGTCCCCACAGAGCTACTGAGGGTAATTGAGATAGCTGGCTACAGAATATAGCCAGCTAGCTCAATTACCCTCAACCCAGAGGTGGCAAAGTCTTTTGATTTACCCTGCCTTTTAAATATCTAGTGTAATTCTAATAAGTCTCATTATATGCCACTGCCTCAGTACTGGACAGCAAATTATAAACACTGAGAAAGATCACAGGAACATCCAGAATATTCAGCCTCAGTGCCTTATGAGCAATCACAATTAAAACGAAAGCACCAAAAACACAATTTGTTCAAATATCCAGCATGTGATTATGCTTAGAATAAAGAACCCTTCAGTCATTCAGACTGTTAGCCATAGTAGATATTTAAGACAAAGAAACATTTGTTTTAAAAATGCCTTTGGGTTTGAGATATTTTGAAAAAACAAAAATGTAGTTATAGTGAAATGTCAGTATTAGACACATCATGGGAAAGGTTAAGGAATAAAAACTACAAATAGTGACAACTGATTCTGAATTACGTTTCAGATGCGGAAAAGTAATGCATCGCAACATAAATGTAAGTTAAAGAAAGAGGGTGAGGGAAAAGGGAGGAAAGATATAATGTTCCAGTGGCATAGAGTTTGGAAAATATCTTAATAATGAACATCAGAGAGAAGCCTCCTATTTATTTAAGCTGCTGGCAATATAATGCGCATTACACATGAAAAGAGAAAGAAGGAACTGAGATCATATTGAAACGTATTAATTTATCAGTTTATTGGTTTTGCAGCTAAGTATGGGGTATTTCATTTAAGGATTTGGCAGTTATCACCGCTGTGGATTTGTGCACCAAAGATATAAAAGCCCTTGTATCAAAAAAATAAAAGGAGAAAAAGAAAATCTCACTCACTTTTTTAAAAGTTACCGTGCAGTGGAAAAAAAGAAAGATTGAATGAATTATTGCAATCCATTTATGTTGTTAATTCGTGGGATAAATGGTGTTGGTGCCCTGAATATCTAAGCTGTCAGAAATTTGGCACCTTGTTGAGACACATGTTCGCTTCTGGAATCGATGCAGCAAAATCAAACTTTTGCCGTCTGTTTCATATTAAGACTCTGGGTTTAAAAGCTTTAAACTAGTCCGCTAAACTGTAATGCAGTTTTTCCAGACCCCGTGTTCTCAATGTGGCTCCTACAGTTAAGGATGTAATGGTGTGTGGTTTGAAATATAATGTTGGCTCCCTGGAACAGCTGTCATCTGGTTTTCTTGTGACTCTGTCCCCCATCATAGGCCTCACATATAGGTATGATTATGAGTAAGCATTCACAAGACAAGATGTGGAAGGGAAATGGAAGCTGTTAAAATTCACTTCAGGAAAAAAAAAAAACAAGAAAAAAAAGACTGAATTTGAGAACTGGCTTTATTGCCATTTGGTAACTCTTGTGGTTAAACTTACAAATGTGCTTGAGCATTTAAGTTTAATGGATTAATTGCTGCATGATTCACCAAAACACTACGATTTTTCCTCGGGACATTCAAAAAGCAGATTAACATCTAGATTCACACAGAGTTTGGAGAAATCTTTTGCTTATGGCAAACAACTGGTGACACTTTGATTAAAGAAACAAATAATTAAAGTGAGTTTATGCTGCAGTGGAAACAGTGCTGTAACTAATGTCTCAGAATCACATGGAAGCATCATGCCAAACGTTTAGCACTGTACAAACCCTGTAGATAGAAAAGAGCGTGAGCTCGTGTTCGACTCAACCAGAAGATCAGCTCTGATGGCATTTGCTGAAGAAATGCATTAAGTAACATTAAGTTTTTGAATGCAGGGGAGATGCTAAAAATTGTATCTACCAAAGGCTAATATTAATGAAGTAACCTGAGCTGCTATGGTTGCAAATATGAAAATTTAGACTTTGAAGACATCTGCATATTATGGAAGCGTAGAGCTGCCACCCAGGCAAAAGAAAAATACAAGTGTATCATGTTATAACGTGAAAAGTTTATTGTTCTAACAAGATACTTTTCCTGTTTGTACAATATACCATCATGTTTGTACAATATAAATATTATATTGTACGAACGTGATAATTATGTATATTGTAATAACATGATATTATGTTGTTCAAACGTGAAAAGTATATTGTACAAACATGATAGTATATTGTACAAACAGGAAAAGTATCTTGTTAGAACAATAAACTTTTCACGTTATAACGTGATACACTTGTATTTTTCTTTTGCCTGGGTGGCAGCTCTACACTTCCGTAGCATATGAATATGTAGCCACAAGACAAAATTTGCTGTACCTGAAGCTTTCCGCTTGTGGTCTGCTTGAAGGCTGGGTTCTATTGACCAATCATGTTTGAGAGGGCTTTGATTATTTACAGGAAAAGTTCATGTGGAGAGCAAATAATGGAACCCATTATCCATTTGTATCTGTTATCGTCAAATCAATCAGAAACAATAACCGGTGCACAAAAAGTTATTCTGACTAAATTGGCCATCAGTCCTGTAGCAAGCCAATGGGTTCCCAGGTTGAACTTATTAAACACCATCAGCTAAGAACATACACTTTACATGGTGTACAGTAATTCACAAAGCAATGTTCATTTTAAGATTTTTTACAACCAAACACATTCAGGTCATTACCCCTTGAAGCATAAACCATGAAATAACCACCAGTAAAAACGTCTTTTAAAAACTTGAGTGTTTGTTGAACCTTCTGAAAAAAGTCATACATATGAGTTTTAATTTGTATCATATTTGCTAAATATTTTGCAACTTATTGCCTGAAATATATTTTGCAATTTATTTAGCTTTTTGGGGAGGATTATCTTGCCTGCAATGTCAATACAATGAGTGTGTGAACCTTATTTTGTATGTTTAATGGTGACTTCTTGTTATCTTGTCCTTCCAAGAACAGCAACATTGAACAAAGTGAGTCATTGCACAACTGTGTCGCCACTGTAGCTACATAGTTATGGATATATACGTATATGCATATTAGATGCATATTAGAAACATAGCCTAGTAATATCTAAACACAGATCCTGTGATCGTCACGCTCAAATGCCAGTGTGAACTGTCATTCCAAAAGACGTTATTTGAGAAAAGATCCTAATTTGCCTGCAGTCTGATCAAAGCTTAAGCATTTTTCAGAGACCGAAAGTATGCGTGAAAGAGCAATTTCGTTCTACTTTGTGTTGTATTTGGTTTTTGTTTTCGTGTGATATTTTCTGCTGACCGAGTTTTGGTTTTAATAAAAACTACAGTTAGGGTGAACGCAGGTTTTCAAAGCCTGCTTCAGGGGCTTTTATTCTGATTTTAGCCTTTATGATATTTTCTTAACTTGCTTGTTCAAGCTATGCCAAATTTATGCTCAAGTAGATGATGAATATCAAAGAGAAAGAAGTGCCCCCTTTGACTGCAGTGTGTGTGTTTCAAAATTATTCTCTCTTATTCTTTCAAAGCAGTCTTAAAAGTCCAAAAATGTCAAATTTGCTTCTATCCATCTTTGTCTCTGTTAAACTGATTTCTTGTTCCTATGAGCTACTGTGTTAAGGGAAAGAAATGACCTGAAAAACAACTTTTGATTTTAATTCATTCACAGTCTCATAATGTAAACCAGTGGGTTAGAGCCTTTCCCTCCATTACCTCTATGTATTAATAGGTATGTGCACTCACCAGCCACTTCATTAGGTAAAGATGGCAATAATGGACTGGACCCCTCTTTTACCTTCAGAACTGTTTTAATTCTCCGTGGCACAGATTCAAAGAGAAGATGGAAAGACATTTTACTTCACAGATTTTGCTCTATATTGACATGATAGCAGCAGTACAACAGCACAGTTGTTGCAGATTTGTTAGTTGCACATCTATGATATCAATCTACTTTCCACCACATCCCAAAGGTGGATTGAGATCTGGATCTGATGCCCCTTGGAGTGCAGTGAGCTCAGAAACCAGTTTGAGATTATTTGATCTTTGTAACATGTTCCATTATCCTCCTGGAAGCAGTAATCAGAAGTTTGGTACAATATGGTCCAAAAGGGATGGGCATGGTCAGCAAAACTACTCAGGTAGCCTGTGGCATTTAAACACTACTCACTATACTTGGTACACTTGGTTACTAATAGATGCAAGTTGGGGGAAATAATATCAGAGCATACCCCAAATGTTCCCTCACACTATTAATATACCACCAGCAGCAACATCCTGAACTGTTAATACAATGGAGAATGGATTCATCCTTTCATGGTGTTTATGTCACACTCTGACATGACCATCTAAATGTCACAGCAGAAATTAAAATTTAAACCGGGCCATGTTTTTCCTGTCTTCTGCTGTCCACTGTAGTGTCCTGTTCATAGCTGACAGGCATGACACCCCGTGTAGTCTAATGCTGGTGTAGCTGTAGATGCTGTGATGTGTGTCAGAGGTGCTCTTCTGCGTACTTTTGTGGTAACAAGCAATTGTCTGAGTTACTGCTGCCTTTCAAAGCATTCTGGCCATCGTCCTCTGATCTCTGGCATCAACAAGTCATTTTTACCCAGAGAACTGTTCCTTACTGTATATTGTTTGGACTATTCGTTGTAGAGAAGTTGCGTGGGAAAGTCCCAGCAGATATGCAATTTCTGAATTACTCAGAGTGGCCCATCTGGTACCAACAACCATGCTACATTACATTCTGTTTGAACTTCACCAGGCTGTCTTGACCATGCCTACATACCTAAAATCATTGGGTTCCTGTCATAGGTGGTTAGATATCTGCATTAATGACCAGTTAAATAAATATATCTGAAAATATCACCAATATAAATTAAGTAAGAAACATAAGGAAGTTTCTCTGTATTATTGTAGGGTCTTTATCTTACAATATAAAGCTCCTGGAGGCATCTGTTGTTGTGATTTGGCACTAAAATAAATCTGAATTCAACTGAAAGTGAATCCATGGTTGAATCAACTGTGCATATGTTGACTACATATTTGAAGACAGTACTGTTCCAGCACATATCAAACATGGTTGCCATATACCACTAGCCGTAACCTCCCTTCTATATCATCTTGTCTAAAAGACCTCAGAATTCCTTCGACTGCTTCTGTCCTTTATCACAAATATACGCCTACCTCCAGGAGAGTGTTGTTTACTTGGTTGGCTCTTGTGAAGGGGTTTCTCATGACCATGGAAATGACTCTCCCATCATCTACTACTGTTGTCTTCTGTGGACGTCCAGGTCTTTTTGCTTTGCTGAGGTCACGAGTGCTTTCTTTCTTTCTCAGGATGCACCAAACTGTAGATTTTGCCACTAATAATATTGTATGAATTAAGCAGATGGAGTTGATTTGAGGTGTGGTGCTTGCAAAATTTTGCTCTAAAAATGCAATCAAAGGAGCTCTCCATGTATGTGAAAACAAGGAAAATACATGGTCAATTGGGTTAAGCGCCATGCAGGTGTTTCATACTCCACGCAGTGTGAAACAAGCCATCCTCAAGCTGTGAAAACATAAAAAACCCATCCAACAGCAAAAACTTCCAAATGCAACCACCACACCCCAAATCAACTCCAGGCCACTCATCTGCTTTATTGATAATGACATTGAACAAGGTTCTTTACATTTTAGTCAGCCAGACTGTAAATGAACAAAAGGATCAAACAGAAATGTCACTATTGCATAAGTTGCCAGTTTGCTCTTGGCTTAGATTACAGTGTGAGCGAAGCCATCTGCTAGCCTACAAGAAAGCCAGCAGTAATTTGGTTTTAGAGATCATATGGCAGGCCACTGAGCGTTGAAGTACCAGCTTATCTGTGTTTCCTATAATTTGATCCTGAACTTATTCTTTCATGTTGACAAACACTCACCCTAATTGCATGTTCAGTAGGCCTAAGATGAGTAACAGTGCTGGCCAATTAAACAAAATATACATGCTTTATTTCCTCAACTCTCTAGTTTCAGTTCCTAATGAAAGTATGGAAGTCCTGAAAACAGTCAAAATTTGAGAAGAAACACCATACACTGGTGTAGTCGAAAGAAAGCAAATGCAAATGGAATTCATCAAACTTGGTCTCAGGTTGCAGATTAAAGATGAACGGCAGAATGATGGGGGTTTATTAAAAACATTTCTCGCTATTATTAAACAATGTCAAGTAAACAAGTACTAGTCTTCATTAATGTGCCCAAACTATCATCAGCTTGTTTAATGCCCGTAATATCACCATATCGTTTACACTCCCTACAAACACTGGAAATAAAGACCAGCTGGGCAGCTTGGAAACTAAAGGAGGTGGCGAGAAAGACTGGGAGACAGGGTAGGCATAGGTGGGTGGATTGGTGAGGCGAGAGGTGGAGTGACAGGCTACTTAGATGTGCTCCTTCACTTTGCATTAGAGTGTACAATATCAGGCACAGGGAGCCAAAGTGAGGCCAGGTTTCAGGCAATGGTCAGGCCTGGAGCGATGGATCACTTACCTTAAGAAATCAAAGTTAGTGGCAGAAGATCTGATCTGGAGTGGGGCCCGGCAGTACAGAAAGAAAAGTGTGAAACCTGGAGAAAGAGAGACACTCATTGAGGAAATCCATTACCACTGGAGAAGCCAAGAAGCATGAAAGGAGCTGTCTTGTTAAATTGGCTGCTTGATAAAGCAGGTCTTTGGCTGGGGAGCCACTCACAGTCACCACTAGCGACACCAGACAGAGGAAAGAGAGAGGCCCTTATTGATACAGTGAAATGTTGAGTCACTGCAGTCCACCCTCAGTGCTTCACTAAAAAAAAAATCTACAAGCGGGAAATGTGTTCTCAACAGGTTTCTCCAGTAATTTTCATTTTTGCGACATCAAAAATATACATTATATAAACATTATGTACATGGTGCCTTATTATGTTTTTGCAGCCAATGCAAAGCATTACAACAGAAGTAACAGTCATTAGCTTTGCGTGTTGCATTTTTTAAAAGTGTGTTAGTGTTAGTTTATTGCATAGAATCACAAACAGCTACAAAATAATCATGCAGGTGGAGAAAGAACTACCCAATGTCACCTGGTAGAGGACTTTTTATGATGGTCTGGTTACCTTCACAAAAAATTCAGCTATCTGTAGGTTAATTTACAAATAAATTAGGCTAACAGCTGCCCAGAACTTGGAGAAGAAAGGTCTAATTCTCCTGAGGTTATGTACAGCAAGAATGGCTAAACAGGCCAGAAGATCCACTGAGCTTGTTGACATTATGTATTGTAACTTTGTATTGACCTTCACAGTGTCTCCTGTGTACATATTTGAGTTTGAAAGATTGGTGTTGGCAATGCCTCTTGTGGACCAAGGTGAGTGGCATCAGGTACGTTCAACCTGCAGTCTATGACCACTGACCCTTTAATCGTCTTGGCTCACTTAAGCTGCTGGTGGATCCCCCAGTAGATTTGTTTTTAATGCGATGTGATTTTTTTCCCCCGCAAAGCCCCCCCCTTTTTTTTATCTTCTTCCTGCTGTGGGGCTGAAACCCCAATGAAGCTGTGTCAAGCCTCAAATCCCTTACATTAGGACGAGCAGGGGAAAACCAACTCTGTAATATCTTAAAGGATATTACATCTAATGAATTGATGAAGGGTTTGTGCATTAGATTTGAAAATACGTTATTGTTAGAAGGCAATTTCTTTTAGTGCATTCCATCTTTTTCCTTGATGGCAAAAAAGACTAGACTAGACAAGACAGACAGACAGACAGACAGATATCTATAAATTATTATTCAGTTGAATCAAATTCTGTCACACTTGATACTTGACAAATACATGCTACAAACCCTCTCCCCCCAGATTTTTACTGGTCCACCAGTCAAATGCTATTTGCAAATTTAAGTTACATGGGAGTTGGCATGTATTGAAGCATACTGTTCTTCCCAGATCCCTGTATAGAGGGAATAGTGTCATTCCCAGGAGTGCTCTGATTTGTGCTAAGGAACACTGACTTCATTTCTTTTAATTATGACTGTTGAAAAATGTTTATTGTGGAGCACCACACCTGCATTTGAGAGGGGAGCTGAGAATTTAAGGGAAAGGCAGGACAAAAAGAGGTATTGTTGTTGGGTGTAGGTCAGTGCTGCTAGGCTGCTGCTCCCTAGAACATTCCATGGTGTCACATAATACTGTTAGTCAGTTTCCTGTTGGACGTGCCAGCCCAGAAAGATGGAGCGTGCTTGCAAACTCACATTAGTATATGTGTGCGTCTATACTATATATACATGTATATATGTAGCATGCAAATAGGTCTGTCTACTTTTTTCTGGCATCCTTGTATCACATTATTCAAATTACAATTCAGAAGACCTCTCATCTTCTCATGCAGTAAATATACTAGTATGGAAACAGAGAACTAAAACTGAGATCCAGTGTTTTTTTTTTCCCTTAACTGTGAATTACCAAAAATGTGTGTTTATGTGTGAGAACAACTTGGAACAAAGTGTGATAAGTCTCTTGAGCAGGGAAGTGGGTCTGCACTTTTTATAGTCTTCTCTATAATATGCAGGAATACAGTCATGTGTAAAACACAGCCAAAGAAATAACTCACCTGCCCTCTACTTGGAATTGTAAAAAAAGGATTGCTCCCTGTAGATGCCACCAATAGAAAGGCCTTGGACATGACTATTTGTACTCCATTATGCTCGGGTCAATAAAGAACAGCATGCTGAAAAGGTTTCAAAATAAAAGATTTTTTGTTATCCCCAAGTTTAGGGAACAAATCCACATGTTGCAATTTTAAAAAATAAAGAACACATACATTTACAATTATTTGGTATCCATTCCACATAATTTATTGTTGTTGTATGTCTCATCAAACATTTCTGTTGATATTCAGACTGTTGCAGGTATTTTTTTTATAATTCCGACAACATAGAAAAAGCCAGTTTATTTCAATACATCTTAAGGATTTCAAACAATAAGAACGACTTCGCACTGCCACAGCAGTAAAAAGAAACACTAATGAAAGTATTAAACACAATTCAAGATTATATTTCTCTGCAAAAAGACAATAAACAATAAACGAATTAGAGAACTCAACAAGGGGCTGCTCTGTTTTAACCTTTAGCTGTGCATCATCTACAAACTGGTGATTTACACACATAGACACAAACTCATAATCTGCAACGATGTCAGTCAGGGGGAAAAAACCCATAAAAGTTATCCTGGTGAAATTGTGTAAATTAGACTTTGCCGTGCCCGGTTAAGGGCATCAGTGAGCAGTGATTTAAAAAGAGGCTCACACTAAAAAAAGAGCCTGAAATAATAGAACTTGATGATGTAATTACAAAACTGTGATTCAACTATCAAATAGTTCAGCCGTGGCAGCCAGTTGAAAGTCACTTTCTAGACGTCTGATGACATCATTTAAGCAATTTTCCCTCTTTGGAACGAACCCTATGGACTGAAATAAAATAAAAAAAACACAAAAAGCACAAACAGTCTGTACTCTGGTTAAAGAGTTTGACAATTTACTGCAATCTTGTGAGTCCAATCCTTTGAATGTGTCCAGACTATTACGTTGATTGATTTGTTATAAGATTTAATGATTGGCCAACATAGGTCAACACTGACAGTGGGATTAAAGCAACTGTACAATGAGTGTTCATTTGTTTTTATCAGCCAATAGCTAGTGACACAGTGAAAACAGTTCTATTCGTTTTACAAAACCAGTATGTTGGCATTGCCACGGATCCATGTTGAGTTAAAACAACGTTAGACTCCGTTGGACAAGTTGATCTTTGATGGAAAACTGAATGTCCACCCCCACGGACATTGTTTGGGGTGGACGTAATGTCAGGTAGAAGGTGGAGCTTGAGTTTAGATATAATGCAGGATTTTCAGATCTTTGAAACTCTTCTTAGATTGGTTCTCCTGGCAGCAAATCAACTGCGATTTGGGAAACAGATTTATTCACAGTTTTTCTTTTTTCTTTCTTTTTTTGTGGGAGGAACTTGTTCTTGGTACACTGGTAAAAAAAAATAGATTAGTATTTCAAGTGGAGTGAATATTGCAATCCTTTAGCATGCTCTTTTAGAGAGGTGTCACTTGATCTGAGAAAGACATATGCACATATGTAACTATCTGCAGCCCATATTAAGGGCCAGATGTGATGATATTCCCTTGCCCTCAAGTGATGATGAAAATAAGAGAAATTACACAACGCTACACTATTGCACAAACAGCAGGAATAGAGAATAAACTCACTTTACCACTATACCCAGCTGGTCCTCCATTCTTCTACTCACTTTGAAAGATTAGAGCGCTAATTCCTCTGTAGCCTACCGAGCAATATGCAAGAGAAAGAATAAATATCAATTTAAAAGAATGTTTTTGTACTTTTAGATTTGCCTATTCCCAGGCCCTTGAGGTGCTGGGCCATGAAAACATGACAGGAATTTATAAAAGATCTCTTACAATAAAATAAAAATAAAAGATAGATTTGTCAGTTTTACTTTGCAGTTCTATCACAGTGAGAGACAAATTGCTTTTTTAAAAAATATATATTTAATTTATAACCCATCCTTATTGGTCAATTTATCTAATGATAAAAAGTCAAATTCTCCCACATTCTTCTGTGTTGCATATAAACCTTAAACCTGCAGAGCCAGCAGCTCAGTATTTTCTGATGGTCCGTGTAACGGTTCAGCTAATATGTGAAGCACTTCACCAGGGACACGAGAGTGCCAAGTCTGATATGCATCTGTTCAGCCCTCACAAAAGAGCAGACCACTCACTTTACACGTTCCTGCGTTGCTTGATTAATTGCAAATCACAACATTGTCCCCAAGCGTGCCACGGGTAAACAGGGGAGCAACAAGTAACAAACATTTATTTTCTTGTGCGTCTGCTTAAGAATTTAATTAGCCTTTTTTTTTTTAACCTGTGAACCCAGAGCCTCACCCCTGCTGTAGACGCAGAATTCATTAAGCTGTTTTCTGCCCTCGGATTTTCACACCACAGCTTTGAACATCTGCACCCTGTCATGTATCATCCCATTCATTTCTACTTAATTTGATCCTAATAAGTGCCTACATGAGGAGCCAGATGTTGCTGCTACGACTGTGGCACTGAAAGTTTTGTTTGAGGGGAGTTGTGCTCTGTGCCTGGTGGGCAGGGAGGTGCATCCAGGGCAGGCATAGACTGTTTGAAATCACTCATTAATATGTAGAATAGTTTTGCGATTTCTTGTTTTCGAGATATTAGTTTTTACTTGTCAGTGCACACAGAAATCCATCAACATTTGACAAGGTCCCTCAGGGTAAGCCTGAGAATTCGCTTTTCATTTTCATTAATTCCAAAAGACCTGTTTACAAGAAAAATCATCAAACACATATTTGTACATTTTCAGCCAAGTAAGACCCACTTTTAAAAAAAACACATACACACAAGTTCTGCGCTCCCTTTCAGAGCAAAAATTTAAAATAATGGAAAAGAATTTCTTTTTCAGATGCTGCAGTGTTATCACAGGGGGATTCGACGTGTGTGAGATGATACTCAGTGGGCAGGATGCTGAGAGTAGGTCTGATTATGTTCCGTGGATGGAGAACCCGTGTAAACTTGACTGCAAATCAGCACCATATGCCAGCTCCTGGCCTCTCATTCTCATCTTGTCAGTTCAAGTGGGTCCTACACATGGCTCCTGACATGCCCTGGATTCAACCACAGCAACTAGCAGCCTGGCATGTGTTAATGAGAGAAGTGGTGGATGCCGAAGAGTCTCATGTACCCCAGAGATGCACAGGAGGACGGGCAGAAAAGCCAAAGGCTGAGCCATATGACCCTGTTGAGAGTGCCTCTTTACCTGTAGAGGGAGCGGTAGTGGTGGGGCTGCCTGTACGCCCTTGGGATGGTGTTGTATGTGTGTCAGCTAAGCACGGTTATTGGAGAACATGATTTATTTACCAGTTAAGCCCGTACCAGCTGATTATCAGAAGTCTGCTTTCTCCAGACACATGACTTTACTGTGGGTAACCTTGAAACAGATCCGTATTCTTAGATCTGTTTCTTTTTGTGAAGTTTGTTAAAACAAATTGTTCACTTCATTCCTGAGTACAAAGTGGGCTCTCAAATCTCCAGTCACTTCTTTTGCCGTAACCTGAAGCCACAGCTTATGGTAAACAGGAAAGGGTCAAACAGACACTGACACGCAGCAGAGGTGCACTACCATCAGCTGAGCATCAAATTGAGTCAATCTAAATAACTCACTTGATTATAATTTCTATGACCTTAGGCTTCATTGAGGTCAAATGTGTCGTATTGCTGTGGATCCTTATTACACTGGAGTGGGATGCTCGAAGGGGGAAGCCTTGAGCTGATTGAGGCGAGTCGTTCTATCAAAGCAGGCATCTGCTCTTATTTAACCTCAGGCTACAAAATACACTGGGGGTAATCAGAGTGACCACTGTGCTTTACTTATCACCCTTGCAATGAAGGAGAACAAATCACTGTCACATATGCAGGTAGCGGGTCCTTCCACAGACAGGCAAAATATTGTTACAATATACACTATGATCACGCAGCAGTGCTCCAACAAAGCAATAAAATGGCAACAGCGTGATCTGAGAAGCCCTAACTGATAGCTGTGATAGAGCCTTCAGTCTGCTTGGAAAGCTGTTTGTGCTGAGTCCCAGACCGGGGCTGCCGCTCCTTCTCTCATGCACTGTTGTCATTCAAAGTGACTGCAGCTTAGTGTATCTGTCGGCTGACTGGTTTCTCATTGTTTTACATGCTTGCAGACTATGCCTGTGAGAGAGTGAGTGCAGGCCCCTCAGGCAAACATCATGTCAGCCAGCTTTGTTCTACAGGATGCTGGGACTCCCTCGGCTGCTGCCTAGCTCCTCTGCTAACTGGGGAAATCGAGGAGATTAAATGTAACATCCTGAATCTCATACTTCCTAATGCTTTGTGACATCCACACTCTGCCGAGACGGTAGCTGTGCCTACACAAAGGAACAGCGACAAAACAAACAGTGCCTTGAAAGAGATTCTATGCCACGAGACATGTGTACATCATTTGCACTGATGTTGCCTGACAGAAGTGGGAATTTCCACAATGCTACCTTTAATAAATTATGGGAAATTCTTTGAGTGGCATTTGTGACTCAAACTGAAACACCACGTTAAGATAATCGACGTGTAATTCATCAATAATACATGATTTCAGACCAGGGTTTTGCTTAAAGTTTTAAAATAGACAATTCAGTTCAAAAAGCTGCACTTATGGGACACATTGTCTTGTTTTAACATGACCTGCAATGAGATATTAATGAAGTACTGACACTTTGCATGAATGATTGAATGCGAGACCACTGTCCCAAGTCAGTCCAGTCAATCTGTGACACTAGAGAGTGCGCCATATGAGAGGCCACCCAAAATACGTCTTTCTTGGAGGCTGCAGTAACAGTTTTCAGCAAGTTATTATAATGAAGAATAATGGGCCAAAATCAACAAAAACCTAAAAAAAAATCTGACGAGTAATAACATTGGTGACAGAGAAGCAAAGAAGAAGAGATGACAGTCAAATGCGGAAAATATAACTGTCTGAAATGGTCATTATTATTTCATACGCATGCCTTTTCTTTGCTTGAAAAATTTAAGCTTCAGTGGCTGCACCAACATTGCACATGTCAAAGGAAAGCTCAGGGACCGCAGATGATTTAAGTGGGAGAGGAGAGCATATGCAAAAACCACATGTGTAACAGCCATCAGTAAACAGTGAATATGTGGTAAACTTGGCAGAACAGTGACATTTTTAGAGTACAGCGAGTGTGTTAAATTTTAAAAAAAAAAAAAAAAGAGTCCCAGCTAACTTTTTTCCCTCCTTATATCAAGTTGAGGACAGGCCAAAGTGTGTGTTAGGTTCAGAATATAATGAACCATCACAACATGCTACTGCAGCTTCACAATGTTATTTTTCCCTTATGGGATTAGGTTTTATTTATTGTCTTGTGAAAACTTTGAAATTCAAACTAAATCCCTGGCCATGGCAACGCAAAACAAAACAAATGGTAATATGGCTGCACACAAACTTTGGTTGATTCACTGTGAGCCTATTTACTGACCTTTTTCTTCACTTACAGCCCTGAGATTAAGCAATTTTTTCAAAAACCGGGTTACTAATTTTAAACACATATAATATACAAATGGTATTTTTACCTAAAGCATATACTTTAGATCATGTGCTATTCTTATGCAGAATAAGATTCTCCCAAAGAGAGAATTTCAACAAGCATTTAAATTTCAGTCTTGTGTTTTGAAACACCCACCGCCTAATTACACATGTTTAGTGGTGGGCCAGCGATGCAGCATCATTCGGTCAATAACCAATAAACAAATTTGCATATATTGCTGTATTCTTTAGTCATTAGTTCACAGGCCATCTGTATATAGAAATAAACAAGAAACCTTCTTCTTGCCTGTGTAGGATTCTAACAGTGGTGGTGCCTTTGATCTGCGGTCCTTGATCTATTGGGCTCATGGTGTCACATCACCCTGTGATGTGGTGGATTAATTAGGTGGAACGGGTATTTATCCCTTAAAATCATAATACTAATTTACCCAATGCAATGTGGTATCTCTGTGGGTGGCAGCAGTAGGTCCGACTTCTATTAAAAATGCTTAGCCTTCACATCATCTGATGAGCTCCAGCACTGAATGGATCACAAGTCAGAGGAGGCATTCAGCACGCAGAGATGCCAATTATTAAATAGAATCAATTATATCAATATCAACAACAATGTTTCGCTGCTTGTTTCAGAAGTGCCATAGGCATGTTTTTTGTGTTTTCTGATTTTGTGGCAGAAATGTCGCTCTTCTTTTCTTTTCTTTTTTTTTTGACTAAACAAAAAAGAAAAGAAAAGAGAAAGAGAAAAAAAAAACATTTGACTTTTTCTGTCAGATTTCCACAAATTTGGCCACAGAATGGCAGAATGACTGAATACATGGATGGAAGCTGGATGAAGAGGGAGACGATGAAAGAGAAATGGCAGTAACTACCAGTCTATCTGTCGTTAGTGAATCACAAATGTAAAACAGTACATGTGTAATGAAATTGCCGTCATAAAACGATAGCAAGGCAAAGGGGGGAGAGGGTGGCTAAAGAGAGGATGGATAAGGGTGGGAAAGAGAGAGAAAGAGGAGAGGGTCTGCAAATAAGACCTGCCAAACCTTACAATAAAATCTTTCCTTGGTTCTTTGTGTCCAAACCAAAGATAGTGTACATTGTCCATCCCTGTGTACAATTCTGTAGTGTAGGGCCCCTGGTTCCTCAGACTGAATGCAGCCTGTTCTTGTGCTCTGGTCTGTGAATGCTATCTCAGAGCAGCAGTGCCCAGAATGCTGCCTATTCCCACACCCAACAAACACCACCAGGGGATAAGAAACACACAATTGATAGAAAGTGTATTCTTTTCCATAGGTTCCCACCATCATGTTGCTAACTGTTTCCGGTACCTTATCAAAGAACAAATGGCTTTGAAAACGGGGAAACAAAGCCCCAGGCTGCATTGTTGCCTTCTTTTTGACAGGAATAATCTGCCTTTCCCATCACCCGACCAAGTAACCTCTACCTAACATTCTTGCAAACAGGGGCGTGCTTGCCGTGAGCATTTTCATGTTGTCTGTTAGACACAGAATTGTCCGGAAATGGGGCACAACATCCTTTAGTTAAAACATCTCTAAACTTAAACTTGTGGCTTTTTTAAAGCTTTTCAGTCCCCAACACACTAATACACTGTGGAAAAATCTCAAGTATGCACTGTGGAGAACAACAATATAAAAAAAGCAAATAATAAAAAGAAAAGATGTTTTTCCTTTATTTAATGACCTTGTGATTGAGAATCCCTTTTTTCCACATTAACAGTGAACAGTACACTGCCCTGTTCTGAGTTAGCCCCACAGTAGAGTACCACCTACTGGCTGTCTGTGGTACTGCATGCAGAACATACAGCGTCAACAGCTGTATACAATCACATCTCGTCTGCTCTTCCACCTTAAATAATATTATCGTAAGGCATACATGAGACTGACCGCATCATCTGTGCAGTTTCATAAGCACAAATGCAGATGCAGTGCCTTAAAACATCTCATCCTGACTTACATACAGCACAAGGGTAACTTATTTCTAACTACGTGCATTGTTTTTGCTTGCAGCTGAGTTTGTGTGGTTGAACTGGCATTTAACCTTTCAAATGAAGTTGCAATGCAACGCACAGAAAGTCTGCAGTTATATTAAACTCATGCAAGGAAGTTAATTGAGTCATTTATAAGTGTGATTTTTTTTTTTTTTGTAACAAAAAAGAACGACATATCTAAGATGTAAGTAAAATAAAGCCAAAAAAACTACATTTAGTATTATTTTTTATTTACTGATGGAACTTGTGTTTATTTAAACGAAATAATAATACTGTATGTCGCCGTAATCCTACATGTTCTCCCTGAAATTCCATTAATTATTGTTTATTATAAACAAGATATCCCTAGGCATAATCACTGCCGTAAAGGAGTGATTTTGCTATGTAAAGCTGTAAAGCCCGTTTTCACCCTCACCCATTTTGCTGAATATGGAACACATTCTAATAACACTTGTGTTGTCTGTCTGTTGAACTGAGGTGACAACCTGTTTCCGAAGCCAGGAGGGAGATGTCATCTTCTCTAAAAGATGAATAGATCAGTAGAAGTGTCACCATCCTTCCTGGCTTATGACATACAGACCAATGATAATTACTCACTAGATGACAGCCACTGTAAAAAAAAAAGAAAAAAAGAAAAAGAGGGGAGGGGGGCTTGTCTGGTGATTTTCTGAACCAAATGGATTGCAAATCAGATGAGAAATGAAGCATCACTACCACTAATCAATTATATTATCACTCATATTTCACTTTATTCCACCCTCCCGCTCATTTCTTAAAAACTAATGAAGCAAACGAAAAACAAAATCTGCACTTAAAACCTGTTAGAAATGTCCCATGGTCGCACTCCTCACACCCTGCAACTGACAAAGCTATCACAATGTGTAAGGTTTGGGTGAATGCTGTGGAATTTGTTTACCGACTGAATGAGTGATACAAGCAGAAAGAGCCTGAATGATGAATGTTTTGCAAAGAAAAAGAAAGCTTCAAAATGTTGTTCAAAGGATGAAATGATCAAAAACATCTCTCAAATTTGGCTTAGCAAGTTTTCAGAATGTTAAAATCTTTGTTCTTAATAAATTTCAACACAGTGCAGTAAACATCAGCCAAGGATCTCACTCTGGGTCACGGTCGCAGAAATTTCTCTTTCTGAGCACCGTCTATATAGGATTTGTTGATTTTTTTAAAGGAGGGCAATGAAAAAGCACATTGACACTCTGCCATTGTGCCGGTGTACTGTTTTTGGTATCCAGTGAGCCTCGGTGTGGGCTGCTCTGCATCCTTACTGCCCGAAGGCTGTTTTCCTAATCATATTAATGAGGGAGCGATCCTCTAACCTGGGCTGCAGAGCCGCCGCCTATGCTCAAGGAGCAGTCCTATTTACACTGTACCTATACTAATCTGACAGCCTTGATCAAGGAACAGAAAATAAAACCCCTAAGGCCTCTATTGATCAACCTTGAGTCTTACTCTAACGCTGTTGTGAGGGGCTGGTTAGCTATTACAAATGTTAGTGTGTTCAATGAATTATTTCATCAGAAAAAGCAAACTGCATTAAGTATTTATTTTTGAAGCAAACTATTTCAAAGGGGTGTCCATACTATATCACCCCTGTTGAGATCAGGGTCCAACAGTGCAGCCTATTCTTTGTGCATGTGTCTGAGATAGTGGAATCACAGTTAAGGAGGATGTCAATAGCAGGAAGCATCTACCAGTCTTTCAGGCTTTGAGCTGGGATCCTCAAAAGAGTGGCATCGGTCCTCGGACAGCACAATCATAATTGCAATCTCTGGAAAATCAACAGGCTTTCATTATTTATGTCATTCAAAAAAAAAAAAGAAAAAAAAAAGAAAAAAGCAAGAATCTGGTGTTTTAGTTAAAAATCATCTGTAGGCTCAAGGGCACCAGCAGTCTCAATCTAAAAGGCAACAAACTTTTATTTATAACCTCCTAGCTCATTAACGTGAACCTGCAAATGGCAGAAGAACAAAGTGGAAAACAACATGGCGAGAGAGATAAAGGAACAAAATACAATAAAGTGTAGAGTGTATTTGTTGTAAATAATCAGTAATATAATTACCCGCAGAGACCTGCCTTCTCACTGATTTCCTAAATGTTTACTAATGGACTCCCTCTCTTAGCCATTCTATTACAGAGAATTGTTGAGTGTTGCCCTGGAGGCTTATATCTCTCCCAGGGCCATGGGCCTGGTTAATGGATGACCCACTTGTTAGCTAATTGCAGTGGTGTCCCTGAACACAAAGGAAATGTTAAATTATGTTATGCGGCTGTTAGATAATGAGCTGAAGCAGGCACAGCATTTTGCTCCCTGCTCTGGTTACAGTCTATACATACACTACTGTCTTACTCTTCTTAACACCTTAGAAAGGGAACAAAATTTTGCCCCCGTGATTTTTACGCCTAGGAGTGTGTTTTTAAGGAGGTTACAGACCTATGTCTAGTATTAGCTTTTTCTCGTTTTTTTCCCTGCTTGCTTGTGCACGTTTTTCTTCTGGATTTTTTCTATTCTTTAACTAGAACCATGGATGGATTTTAAAAACACCAATCTTAGTAATATCCCAACACAAGTGTCTGTACTGTACCATTTCTCTTCCAGAATCCAGGACACATGTCAAGATGTGAATGATCAGAGGGCTGCGCCCTGCAGCTAACAGATATAAATGTTGACCTCGTAAAGAAGCAAGGTCACAAAAATGTTAAATAAGGACCCATCCCACTCCCCCAATATCTGTCTTCTCTGTTGAAGCTACTCTCAGGCAGCAGAACCTCACAAGATTTGAAGGAGCAAAGTGCAACAAAAACAGATTTTACATAAAGAGGGAAAAGGAAGAAATGTAATTATTTTAAAGAGTCTCCAAATTATTTTCTTTATTTAAAAAAATAGATATATTTTTTATGTTATATACTTTAAGAATTCTGTGCCAACTTTATGTTGTCTGTGAATCAAAATGCATTTTAAAGCTTTAGCAGGAGAAAGATAAAAATGCATATTTAAGTGGATGTGACTCAATTAGGGAGCCTTGTGAGGGTATATTTCAGAATCCTATAGTACACACAGCCCCCTCACCTCTTGGACCTGAAGCCAGGAGTGAAAAGGCCAGCCTGGCCAAAGAGTCTCTTTCACCCGCCTCTGAGGGTTTGTTTTCACTGGAGGACATGCTGGAACACAGTGCCATGTTTGAATTCTACTGGCACTTTTTTCAAGTAGTACCCATAGCCAATTGGAAAGACCTGGCTGAAGATTTTATTTAATATTTAAAGTCTTAGGGCAAAAATCTCTGGGAGCACAGGATAAACAGCCAGCAATGTGCTGTTTATGAAATGAAATAAATAACTAAACCTAGCTTTCCTTAGATATCTTACAATTGAGACCTACTCAAATCCCAGAAATTACATTTTTCAAGCCCTTTTCATGCTCATGGTTTTGTTACGGCTTTATCATCAGTATCAGCAGCCTGTGTTTATTCAACCCTCAATTACCAAAGGCTCAGCCGGCAGGCCTTTAATTGATTACTTTAATTGATTGGTTGGGGGGTAACCATGGCTGAAAAGCAGTTTATCTTAATCAGTTGAGAGGAAATTTAGAGAGGGGCTTGATTTCCTCCAGCTGATCACCCCTATGTGGCATGGAAGTGCAGAGTGGGAGGAGGTGTGTGAAAATTTCTAGTTACACATCTAACACCACGGAAGAGATAAAAATTTACCAAATGCATAAATGATGACAGATTCATGTTATTTGGTCCCTGTTGCTAGCTGTTCAAGCACAATCCTCTGCATTTATTTTACAATTTCTTCCCTCTGTGCAAACTGACAGCAACAGACGGTCATACTTGGGTGATTTATCCTTTGGCATACAACAAGGCTGGTCCGATGGGAAAAAAAAATATATCAAAATTTCCCACAGAAATCTACTTCAGAAGATGCATTAACATGGTTTCCTGAAAATGAGAAGGTGAAATTGTGAAAGCTGAATAAAAGGAAATCTGTAACTGATCACTCTTTTTAATTGCCATTTAAATTTTCTCATCATGTGTGCTTTTCAGCAGAGCATAAATACAAACTTAATCACAATTGCCAAACCATGTTTGAAATGTTTATCACTTTGAATAACCTCAATTTGCTTCAAGAGATTTAATACGAAGACAACTTTATAAAATCAATATCCCCAACAGTAGAGACACTTAACTGAGACAGACTTAAAAAATAAATTACGTTGCTGACCTTTCTGATGTTTGAGGAGTACAATGTTAGCGGTATTTTTGCTGATGCGTTAAAGCGTGCCTGCAAGTAGTCAACAGTGTCCCTAAGTTCATTTATGCACAAATGTGGGAGTGAAAAAATGTCAAACTCTTTTTAGAAAAGACTCAGCATTGAACCCGCACAGAGTTTTATGTACCTGGCACATGGTCTTTCATCTTCTAAGCAGTTGGACAAGATGTCTGATCCATCTCACAAACAGATTGCTGATCATAATTACACCTATTTTTTCTGCTGTGACTAAACAGTAAAAAAAGACCTGGGGAATATCCTGCAAACCCAACAACCTGTTAGTGACAACATGTTGCTGTTGACAAGATTAGAGTTGTGAAACAGCAGGTGGTTAACTGGATTCTTTCCTGTGGATGTTAATGGGTTAGGGGATTTTTTTTTTCTCGCTTCAGAACAGTTAAGAGGAGAAGGAGTGATAAGCACTGTGGTTTCTCTGCAGTGCTCCACAGCCAAGAGCAAAGATCTTTGTGTATACGAAAAAATAACCCCCACCCCCCAAAAAAACTGTATTTGCTGCCTCACTAACCCTATGTCCTGCATGTCAAATAGTACGTGTTTTTACTTTATTTTTTAAGTTGTCAAAAAGTACACTTTTTATCAGACACAGGAAACTTTTCACAGAGCTGCGCTTGCTACATTAAGTACACACACAGTGCAGAAGCTTTGCAGAACTTCCTGGGTCTCATTATATACTCCAGGGAAGGCCTGATAGAAACGTGTTAGCAATGGTCAGTAGCAGTGGTATGGTTTGCTGGGTAAGGATTTTCAGACTCAAGGAGATCATAAACATTATCTAAAGAATAAAAGCCTTTATTGATCCGCAGCATTAGTGTATGACAAATTTCTATTGAGAATAATTTAGATGAAGAGATTGCAGGAAGACAATTCAGAAAATGAAAATAATGCTATTCTGGAGCACATATGATCCCTAATGGACATAATTTATTGCACTCAGGAAATGTGTACTTAATTTAACCCTTCTTGCTCGTGTATTTATCTGGGGAGCTATTTACAGCTTCAACTTGTCTAAAATTATGACAACACTGACCTTTGCTATGTATGACCACTTTGACCTGTCTGGCTTCATTCATGTCCGCTTACTGTTTGCCCTTGGCCTGAAGGTAATTGGTCTCTGCCTGGCACTAATAGCAGCTGGATAGGAATGCTTTTTCCCTGTCTTTTCAGAATATAATGACAAGAGGCCAGTATGACCTTGTCTGGGTGGGAACAGCCTCCCTGCTTCTGAGAGAGGCCACTCCGTCAGGCTCCCACTAGGCTCTGGTGTGTGTCAGCATCAGAAGATCCAGCACCGAAGCGCCACAGTGGGCCAGCCAAGCACAACCAAGACTATGATGAGCAATCTTTCCCATGGCCCACAGTCGTTTATTTCAAGATCCTGGTCTTCACTTGACATGCGCCAACAGAAGTCAAGTTTAAATAAAGACTCAAGTGACTGATTTTAGAAAGAGATAAAGATTTGACTTTTACTGACCAAAATAAATGATGTAAATATCTGATAATATATTTTCAAACTTTTTATTTTGACTGATCAATAGTCTAAAACCGAAAGAATCTATCTATCACTTTAAATGACTGACACGGATACTCTGCCAGCTAAGATATCTTTGCAATGTAAAACATATCAGACACTTTACATTGCGTGAGCACAATTTCTAGGTTTTAAAGCAAGATCGGAATCCACAATGGCTCATTCCGCATTTAATTTCAATTCAGACAGAATAGTGTAAAATCTAAGTTAGCAGCTTTTGTTGCATTTAAGCAACTCTTCATTCATTTAGCATATCTATCCTCTTACAGGATAAGAAACAAAAAAAGTGACTGTGAAACAAAAAGTATGTCCAGTGCAGCTCAGTTATGTTGCTAACACTTGGCTGGATTATAAGCTTAGTGTAAGAGCTCAGCCTCGGGGTTTTTGTTAGAGTTATCAAAGCCTCCCTAAGCTCTGCAAGCATGTTTTTAAAACTGCGTGCGCGCACACGTGTGATGTGTATATATCATCGTATCATTGGCAGATGTATATACTTGTCCACTGGTTGCAGGATTGTTCATTTTAAATGTAAATCAGATGTGTGGTAATGCGTACACACACACAAAAAAAATGTACCAGGATGATAGAAAGACAGAAATATGGTGGGACACACATACAAACACTTTCCTTGTTATTCTCCCTTCTCTACCTCATTCCATTCTGTCACTCCATCTCGCTGCCATCGCTGCGATACTCTTCCCAGATAAATGTTTCATGAGGCAGTCCCCATATCCTCTCCTGAAATAACGTCCTCTAGATATGTCCAAGAGATTATATGACACATCAGTCAGTCACATTTACCTCAGACTGCACATCTCATGCACATCTCTTGGTCTAACACAAGCGCATCTTCAACAGAACTAAGATAGGAGGCTGTTGGGGGGGTGGGGGTGGGGGGGGGGTGGGTAGAAGCATATTTTATTACCCAAAACTGACTGTCAAATAGTGTCTGCAGTCAAAGAATTATCAAAGGGTTTATCCTTTTTAGATGTGAAAGTCTAAAGTGGGTCACACACTACATTCACTGTAATATCACAGTAAATATTCACAAGCTTATCATTATTTAATCATCCCCTAATGGAAAAGATCCCCACCCCAAATATAGACCCACCTCCAAACTTAATCATTTTCAAATATGTTAACAGCTGTAGCTGTAAACTTCATACTATCAGTCTGCTTGTTCTGTCTTTCACAGGGAGGTGGAAGCCTGGTTTTAATTTACCTAATCCGGTACCTGCTCAAGAAAGAATTCATTAACATATCACAGGAATCTATTGTAAAAGCAACGGCACTAACAAATCTGAACGTTCAAAACCAAATTAGAATACCACAAACGGGAACGACACCGCTAATAGGTGCATTTGTACAAAATGCAGTTACACGCCGATTTAAATTAAGACGACAGTGAACTGATTTCTGTTACACCTTTATGTTTGCATATGAAATTACGTTTAGTTTTTGCGATTGCATTTTTGGCATGTTGTTTATTACGCCTGCTTTTCTGCACCGCTTATTGATTTACACTCGGGGCTAAATAAAGCAGCTGTCTAGTCTCATATTATCAATAGCATTTTGAATTCCCTGCTTATTCCTGTGTTTTGTTATGATCCCTGCATTATATGCTATATCACTTTGACAGAACAAGGAGCTGTGTTTGTTTGTGTTTACAGCCCGGGCATGTCACCCATGTAATGCCATAATATATGCTTGCATAAAAATGAGATGTGTTAACCACATGGACACTGGCTCTTTGTTAAGAGCCCTGCTGTTTAATATGTCGTAAATTAAACTGTCTTGTCTTGCAAGGTCATTCATCATATAGCAATGCCTGTTGCCAAAAGTTGGAGCTAAGAAGACTGTTGCTTCTGCAGCTTCAAGGGACGCATGAACATAAACCTCTTTTTGTCATCCACTATGCTTGAAGAGCGCAAGGCTTTGCAGACTAATCAATACTCTGCAGCACACAATTATAAGATTTGTCTACAAATCAAATGGTATGCTGAAGCAGACTTTTAACAAAATCTATCAGGACCTCACCGTGAATCTGGCTTTTATCATCAACAGGTACACAGGTTTTCTTGAAGCTCGCATTTTCCAAAAGGTATTATACAATATTCTTTATTCTTTTCAATACACAGGTCTTTTTACTATACAGGTTTCTCCATGGTATTCTATTTTCAAGTCCAGTTCTTAAATTTTAATGCAATGTAACTTCATTGCATTCAGAGTGAGATCAAAGTGTTCTGGTTCTCTGTTTGATGTATCCTCTATTTGAAGTTTTTCCAAAGACAGATAGTGTAAAACAAAAGTTTACATATTCTTGCTTTTGTGGGAGCAACTTCGGCTGCACAATATATTGATCACACTTTGAGAGAAAAAAAAGAAAGTAGAAAGACTTGGGTTTTTGTTTGAATCGTGTTGTTGCATTGTCAATACAAGGCCAGCAGCCTATTCTTGGCTGAAAGAGCTGAAGTAACCAAGGAAAAATAAGACTGAAAGGCCAGTCAGGTTTGTATGGGATCAATCTAAAAACAGTTGATGGGCCACATGTGAATACGGTGTCCAACCCTATCCTAGCAGACAACCACACTTCACAGAATCTATCACCCACTGACAGTGATTGGCACATAAAAGTAGCAGTGTTCTGCAATGCTGAATGGCTAGTCCCCAAAACACAAGAGGTGTGATTAGGAGCTGTCAAACAAACATGAGGTAGTTTACAATGACATCACTCACAGCGGGGAAAGACTGCTGATGTGTATTCGTCGAGAACCTGGAGCCACTGAGAGGCAGCCCTTCAGAAAGCACCGTATGTTTATATGCAAGCACATGTGTATGGTGTTCTGTGTAACAAGGTTGAGCAATTACTGTGATTTCTCTGAGTGGGTGTTTCTCAGGTCTGTGCTACATAAGAGCTGACTGTTTCCAATTGCACAAAAGTTATACTTTTGTTTTCTGTCAAACTGTCAAAGTGTTGCAGTAAATGCAACCTGGAGAGATCTACAGCACTAGGCAGCATGACAGCATAACAATGTGGCCAAAAAGCGTCACAATAACAGTTTTGTCTTTAAATCTTGTATGTTATAGGAGTATATCTCACCCGTTGGTTCGTTTAAAACTTCAAGCTCAGCATTTTGGGTGGAAAGCAGACGTCTCGAAGAGAGCTGACAAACCAATACTGCATGTTCATGCATCAATCAACCAGAACGTCACAATGCCCCAAATCATAACTTTAGTGTCACTTTTTAAATTTTAAATTTAATCATTATTTATAAAATAAAAATTAAAAAAATCTAATCAGCTCAAACATAACAACTAACAATCCCAAAATCACAAATCTAACTCAGCTATAGTTTGTTAAACGATTCAGCAGATTAATCTATTTACTTTAGACTTTAATTTGAGAATTTTTCTTTCTACACAACTACAGTCAGAAAGCAGCCTAACTATGATGGATATAGTGTAGGAACCATGCCAACTAAAATAGAGAAGAAGGCCAGGCAGGGGCAGGCACAGTGGGAAGGGACTGTCCTGTTCTTCTGTCCTTAGATCCTGCAAGGTAGCTGGAACGATCTTTGAAGAGCTCTTTTGCACACGGTGATTTAATTGTTACTGACATGCGCCATCTATTCAAAACTGGAAACTCACTAATGGACAGTCTGCACTCTTTCTAAGAACAGCAGTTGCAGAAATATCCGTCAGGGAGTGTCAGCAATGCCAATAAAAGCAAAGGAAATTACAAGTTTATTGTTTGCATGTAGGCAAAATAAGCAGATTTTTGTAAATAAATAAATGTTGCCTGAAGTAAAGGAAACTGCATAGACAGTTAGTTGTAGAATCAGTTCCATGTCATGCATCCAACACAAACAGCCCTATAAATCTTTGGCAAACTTCATTCTAGGAACGTTATTCAGCATTTCAGTTTGATCAGGGTATAACTTCTGACTCACACCATGCAAAAACATTAGGGCTGACTGGTAATCTCTTAAAAGGGTACATTATTTTACGGGGCACTTTTTTCAGTCCATGTACTCACCTGCGATGTTTAAATTAAATAAACAGGCACAGTGGTTAAAACGACTAATGGATGTCTCTCATAACATCATTAGTAGTGAGCATTCATAATGCTTGACAACAGCAAAAATACCACAATGTCCATTTAATCCACCATTACATTATTAGAAATGTTTTCTTTCAATTGATCAAAATATTGACAACATGCAGATTTGCATTAAATTGTAAAGCTAATGTTGCATTACATTCTCACACATGTAAAACATGAATGTTCATTTTCCGTTTTCATTTTAATTAAGTTTGTTTCAGTTTCAATTTTGAAAGGACTTCAGTAGATTTTCTCTCCAACAGTAAATTTTACATGATTCACTCAACGCAGGTTTAGCATTCTTGTCATAACCAGTACATATTTACTTTTTTACATAATTACTTGCCATTTTTTAATTCTCATGATTACAAAGCATGAGAAAAATGCTGAAGGGGACAGTTTCATAAAGTACCCTACGTCTACCATGTTTACTGTGCTAAATAAGAGTCTCTCTCTATATGCATGGCTTGATCAGCAGTCAGGGTGAAGGTGTTACCACGCATCCTAACATGTAAATTTTAACTTTGAAAATTATATTTTTTTCTTATTTGTGTTCACAAATATAAGTTAAAAAAAAGAAACTTTGGTATGTTTTCAGTGAGCAGCTGAAAATCTGCATTGTTGTTGAGCTCCATGCAAACGCTAGTATTACCAGCCCCTCTATTTCATTGCGGCAATTCTGTACAGAAAGGTTCAGGATGATAACTACTCAGTAATTATTAAGCTGATGGCCTATTATGCAGCATTGCAAATCAAATATGTGTAGTATCTGGCAGTAGCTGAAGTGCCAGGCGTTGGCACGAGGCCAGCCTATTGCTGTACAGATTAACACACGCAGGTGCATCGCAACTTTTCTGTGCTCGTCAGGGTAACAAAACGGATCGGCAACAATGACAGCCATCTCCTTCAGAGTAATTGCATAAACTCCTTTGTGAAGCAGGTGCTTTCAGTCTATATGTGTATGTTTTGAAATTCCCATATGTTTGGTTCACCTGTTTATTTATTTCAGTTAAATTCTGATAATACCAAAGTATCCATGACCTTTCCCGTTTGGTTATTTCTCAAAAACTGAAATTCGACTTTTAAAAAATAGTGTATATTTATATTTGTTGTGCATTCTTTGACATAATGTGCCTCTCATTTCATTAGCTGCATTCAGACTTGTTTATAACTAAGATTAAATAGTGGCGCTGCTTTAATGTTTCTGTGATATTGTCAACTTTTGCAGTGTTTACCATTAGTTGTTTGTTTGCTGCAGTTTTGTTTATCCCTTGAATTCCAGTATATTTCCAGGCTATTGGATGTTGTTTGGTTGTCATCAAAAGCAGCTTATCCATGAAAGTTCTTCTGTTTTGAAGGAGAACTGAATTTCGGCATTAAAAATTAAATGGTATATTGCAAAACATCACTTCTTAGATTTGGGGCAAGTGTTGGAGCAGATGTTCCTCCAGTGATCTGTAAATAAGTGGAATTGTAGATAAAGACACTGAGAAGGCTGTAAGATATTCAGGAAGCAGCCCAGCCCTGCTTCAAATCCACTCTAAGAAAATAGTGCAAAAGCAGTCAGAAACTGTTAAAGGGTATTTGATTCTAGCATCTTGTTTTAGTTCGTCTTCCTCTCCCTTTCTCCTCAGACCCTCTCTCATTTCTGCTTGAACTGGGAGTGGGGGTGATATAAAAAGACCTTGAAGAAGGCTGAGAGATTAAATTAATCGTTGGTGGGAGGAAAAAAATATCACTAAAGTATGCATAAGTGTAAAAGAAATGAAAACAAACAAACATATATTAAAGATTATCTTGAATTGCTGATAGAACCACGTTCCAGCAAAACTGGATGCTGCTTTATGTCCCCTTCTGAGCTGTTTGGAGGGATCGTGCTGCCCTCTGCACGGCTCGCACAGTTAATGAAATATATAACAATTGTTCCTCAATCAGAACAAGTGCTTGTTTAAAATGCAAATCCGCTCTTGTCTGTGACATGCTGTAATTAGACAGAACAATGGTGTATTATTTCTGTGATCTTTCTCGGTGCTCATCAAGGGCTTTGAGAATGGGACAATGATTGACCACCTGGTCCTGCTACTGTAGCTAAATTTATTAAACGCGCTCTCTTTAGAAAATCAATGCACGATTGTATGAGTTGCACGGGGTCAGGCTTATCTTTCACGAGAAGACATAATTAGCCTGACCTGTGACTTGTATTGCTTATTGTTCTGCTCTCTTACACTATCCATTTTCTTAAACTGTATAAAATGTTTCGGAAGAACTCGAGACAGCCTATAGTTTTGTTTCGGGGTTTGTATGATTACATTACAAGAAATAGCATTTATCATTTTCATTAGCATTGTTTACAAGAGGATATACATCTGAATCTGTTCCACCAAGTGTCTCATCAAAATTCTGCTACAATGAATCTAATTTTGATGAAATCTTTGTGTCCAAGTAGAGACGATTGCAGACTTTAATCTAATTCTTGTTGGTGTTACCTCAAGTTACTCAGGACAAATGCTTTGTGCCCTGAACAAGATTTTAAAGAAACTGCTGCATTCAGATTGAAGGCCAATCTGTCTTCTTGCTTATCTAATAAGCTGTGATTAACAAAACGCACTGTTTCTTGCAAGATTAGTGAAGCACACCTTGTCTCTTGAGCCAGCTACAGCTATTACAATTTACACATGTTATACTTTGAGTTTCACCCTAATCACACTCTGAAGATGGGACAGGTTGCCAGTGATGATAGTAGTTTTTTTTTCCGTTCTTGTGAGTGCGTGTGCATGTGGAGAAGATAAAAAGCCTATGTGTGTTAGAGGGGCTGCTTGTGACTGGTACAAGGGTGTCAGGAGCAGATGCAAATGAGTAGAGTGCAGCAGTGTAAAACCAAATCAGAGAAAAAGAAAAATAAATGAGTTGGAGAGGAAGTGAGAGAGAGGATGCGGGAGTGTGTGGAGTTCACAGCCTGGGCTACTTTCACACCTGCAGCCACTGAGCTTGTTTTACACTCAAATGCACACACACACAGATACAGTGCACATTCTCTCGCTCACACACACACACGTGCCCGCGCACCGGATGACAACCTCATGACACGGCAACAACACACCACAGCATGCCACTTCTGTATCCACTCAATCACAGTCTTGCTAATCACATGCAAATTAATATCCCCTTGTCCTCAGGTCACATCCATCACGTTAACAACGAACAATCTACCACTCTGCCTGACTTCCTCGCCATTCCTATGGTAATCTCGAAAAGTATGACCGTTTTTCTGTTCTATGCACTACTTCTGTCCAGCCTTGAAGTGTTTCCTTTTGGTATCGTAGCACTTTTGATCCAATTCTTTAGCAAATTACCAAAATTGCTACATATTTGTTTTTATCCAAAATGATTCATCAGAGCCTATATTTCCTACATCCAACATAGCATACTCAGTTCTAATCATGATGCTTTGGTTTTATGTCCTGCCGGGCGGAAACTTTATGCATCTTTTTAATGTAATGAGCGCTGAAAAAAGAACTGCCATCTGCTTTTCTATTAAAAAAACATTCTGGGAAAAATCTGTCCACAAGCTCGGGGATTGGCTCGCTCGAGAGCATAACGCAAACAAATCTTTTTGATCGTATACTGAAGTGTGATTACAATTTTAAGTAAAAAGTGTACCTTTGAATTAAAGCAATTATTATTCCTTTGTGTCTGACATCAAAAGTACCTCAGACTGAATTGACAGTGTTCCTGTAAGACTCGGGAAAATGATTGATGCGCTTGAGTTAGTCACACTGACTTGCCTCACAGTCTTTGAGATTTAATTTCATTTGAATACATCCATAATCATTATCACGATTTTTAAAGGAAGCTATTACAAGCATTTTCTGAGACTTCAAAATGTTTTACAACAGGCCTGAAACATCAAATATGAGCATAGCTGAATAGTTTTTAAATGCACTCATTAAGGCAATTGAATAATGTTGTGGTGTAGTGATCAGAAAGCAGCTTGTGTTCAACGATGGGTTAAATTATGAGGTGTGATACCTTGAATACAGATTCCTTTTTAGTTTTCCTGCTTGTTTTGTCAGTAGTTTTGCCGCATGCAGCACATATTACTTGGCACACTATTAAAACACTCTAAATGGTTTCTCCAGGAACTTTATCAAAGAAGCCTTTCTCAGGGTTATTGATAGTGAAAAAGATTATAATGAATAGAATTATGTTCCATATAATGAGAAATTCATACCAAAAGTTTACACTCAAATAAATTAATAGCCATATCAATTTGTGGCTGGGTGAATACACATTACACATAGGAGTCAAACATTTCCATAACAAATGAGTTAAAAACTGAAAAGAGAAAAAAAAAATTTTAAAGCTAAAAACTATTTTTAAGATTTTACTGTTTCACTTCCTTACACGTATAATAAAGGTATCGCAATCTTCGCTACTGTTTATGACTAGTCAGTAAGATTTGTCTTTTGTCAGCATTCTTTAAGTTTCTTAACTGAACTGTAGAGATTCATCAATTGTAATTTTCTTGGCCAATTCCAACCTGCTCTTTTTTTTTTCTATAACCTGCAGATTTACTGTCTAAGAACTGACAGCATATACAAAAAAAATGTAAGGAAATAAACTTTCCTTATTTGCAAAATATTATTTTCATAATAAAGGAAATTATTAAACTTTACAATTTCCCCAAAACTACAGTTACAGAATTTACTCATTGAAGTAGCTGAAAATAAAGTTTTCTGTTATTTGAGAGTTATAGAAAAACATTAGCTGCTGTATACCCACTTCCACCTGAAACATTATGTCTTATTAAACAAATTTTTAATTACAAAGCTAATGTCAGATATTTAAATCATTTTCCCTTATGTTAATCTCTTTGTTATAAAACAGGACCTTGCCCTTTTTCTCTTTTTTACAAGTCTTCATACCTTCCTGCTAAATTCTTTGATCCTTTGCTCATACCAAGGCCTCTGGCTTGTGGCTATCCCCGAGCACTAGGTAGCTTCAACTTTAGCCACTCTACATTTGTTAGCTTCTTTAGAATGCCCATGTTCAGCTGGGCAAGGGTGATTTAAGCATCTGAGGTTATTGACATGAATGTTGTTCGTGACGGACCCCCACACTTTACTTTGGTAAACCTTTTGTCTTCGCGTGGAAGTGAGAAGCTTCCACGTTAATGACCTGCTCTCTTGTAGCTAAGTCTGCACTCCTGCACATGTGTGGCACATGTGTAACATACCTGTGTACTCTCCAAAATTAAAATGCGGTCTACTATGCTACACTAAGCTACTATGACAAATTATAATTAAAGGTAAAAATGACAGGATCATTGTCATTCACCCTCCCCCACCTAACTCCTCAACTCTCAAATCCTTATAAATTCTATTTATATTATTTGTAGTAGCTGATCCAAAAAAGAACTGCAACATTACATCTATTATGTTTACATTGTTTATAAATGTATTTAGCTAAATGACTTTTAGTCCACCCATAGTGCAGGTTATTGGTAGTGGCCATAATACAATATAATTGGTACCTCAACAGTTAAATAACACAACGGCAAACTGTCAAAGGGAGGAAAAAACCCTCTATGAAGTATAAAATAAATCAAATAATGTATTTCTATTTAGACCATTGCAAAATATTAATAAATAAAGTTCCAGCTTTAAAATTAATCATTTTTTTCCAACACAACTGAGAACAGAGCAGTCTTCTCTGCTTAGAATGAATTAATTTCTACCTTGAAAATCTCCCTGCTGGTTAAGCTGAGCAAATCACTTTTAGTGCTGATCAACTCTGAAAGACTTGAAATAAACAGAAGGAAATGGACTGCTAATGTGGAAATATTAAGGCTTTGCCCTCAAACCCCATTTCAAAAACTTTGAAACACTTAAATGTTTAATCCTCTATTATATGTCAGCCTCCCTTTTTATTCAGGATAGTACAATATCTCTCTTATCTAAACTTCCCTTAGAGTGGAAAACTCTGAAGGGTTGTATTTCTATTAATTTAAAGGCTGTGCTTATAAATGTTGAACTGTTGGTAAAGGGAAAAACTGCTACAATGCAAAGGCTAATGCCTGATGGACAACCAGTGCTGCACTGCTAAAATGTTTCAGGTGGATCTTGCTCCCAGGAACTTTGTACCAGCAGCAGATTGGCATAAAAAGACTTGTTTTACAACATTTCAGACAAAACTGAGCACTATTTGACGAATGTCTCAGGACCAATATATATAAAGTTATGCCCTATCAGAGAAATTTAGCTAATAAAGCTACATTTTATTACACTTCTAACTTCCTGAAGTAATGAGAGATGTGACTCAGCAAATGCTTAACAGAGATTGACAGCATGATACCTTTAAGACAGAATAAGTCAACATTATGTATTTCACTGCCAAAAGAACCAAAAACAGGAGCAAACTTTGCCTCAAGTAAGTGATCAAACAGTTGAATGTTAATTAAAGTTGCAGGTCTGTAGCAGTTAAAGTTTAATTAAAATAATTAAAAAGCTATTTTGAAGCTAAAATTGCAGCAATTACATTTAATCTAATTATTGCTGAAGCAGACTACATCAAACAATTGAAAGTAACAGGGATTTTAGATGCTATTGCCCCACTCGACTCCTGACCCAGAAGAAAATATCAGTGCAGGAAGGTGAAATATAACACAGCTCACCCTCAGCTCCATCTCTGTGAAATCATTTTTCAGGCACTAAATGGCACATTGACCCACACCACCTATGACCCTTTTTTGAACTCCAACAGTAGCAGCAGATATTCCTCATCGTGTAAAAGAGAGAGGAAGTTTCTCATAACTTTAGAAATAAACTGAAGAGGCTGTTCATTAGAACACAAGAAATATCTAACCATTAACCTTTTTTTTTTTTTTTTTTTTACATATATAGTATAGTAATTTTAGCCTTTCAGCCCAGTGAAAAATCATGTAGTTTTAGAGTTGTTCTGGAACACCATATTGATATTCAGGCAGGAATAGAATTCAATATGTCATTCCCAAACATTTCCTACAGAGAATCACTTCTTTCTCTATAATTTCCATAGAAATTTTGTGTGCAAATGCGGTAATAGACACATTTATAACATCAAAAGGATTCAATTTTCTTTTCAATCACATAACAGTATGAATAGCTTTTTCCATTGAATCTAACAACGAGAGGCCATTACCACATGCTAAAGGATGGGTTGCCGCCACTTGCTTTTATGAAAGTGTGTCAAACAATTTTTCATGTCTCACATTTGTTCTAACCAAACGGGGCCTGTCAAACAGGTTTATTTCTAATTTGTCAGGCGGAGGTCATTTTTACTTTGAATTGGTGTGTGCAATCATCATTGATGCATATATAGACTATATCTCCCTGTACATTTGTATTGTACAATCTTATTTTTTGTCTCTTCGATACATTAACTCCTCTCCTAAAGGCTCCATAAAGCACTGCGATGACAACTAGATTCTGCTAATTGCAGCTGGTAAATTATTTGGAAATGATGACACGCAAAGCAAGACCGTGATTGCTACACACAGAGCGTTTCGCTGGCTGGAGATATGACCAGTGTTCAAATAGATGGGTGATAAAAGCAAATATTTTCACCTCAATCGTGTAATGGCTCAGTTTGGAGCACTTTGTAGAAAAAGGGTTGCAGTAAATGGCTGGAAAGGGGTGAGTTCCTCATCTTTCAAGCATATTGTCGCCGGACCGTTCCATTCAGGCTTTTTGTGCTGCCGTACTGGAATCAATTCACATGAAGCAAATATAAATGTATGATCAACATGTTCAAAAAAAATAAAAGGAGGCAGGGTATGAAATGAACCGCTTTAGTGTGGAGCTCGTCTTAAACTAACTGCAGTTTAATGTAGCCTCTATAACTGCAAAACAACTAATTCTTATATGAACTACAGAGACACAGTAGAGAAAAAAAATTCATCTATTTCATTATATCAAATTACTTATTAAAAACAATAACATTTAAGTTGCTTTCAAAGAGGATAAAGCTCAACAATTTAAAGACAGCAACACAACTCCACTGCAGTACAGCGTTTCATCGTAGCACATTTTAACGTGTTCTGAAGCACTTAAAGCAACACAAATCAATCCATAGCTAAAAATGCAAAAAGTGTGCCCTCCATTTCATTTTTTAATACCCTGACATGAAATGAAAAACAAGCCATAAGTGCAGCTGCTCCGGTTTGACCTTTGGTGCTCGTGATGCTCATCTTTGACCCATATTTCCTCCATCCTCTTAATTATCAGCTTCTCCCATTAAGGCAAAAACATTCAGACAAAAAATATTTAAAAAAAGAAAAATATATCTTTAATACTGAGTATATTGTGGAGCAGATTTCACTATGTAAGAGCAATTTTCCTCTACATAAATAGCAAAATACAGAAAAAAAAACACATTAAAAAAAATCAATGGCCTATGTTTAGTTTTTAGTTTTAGTCATATTGCTCATATTTGGCCCAGCTTCAAATACTGCTACACAACATGTAATATCAGCTCCAGCGGCAGTAAAAAAGCTAGCCGAGGTGTTCCTTTTTTACTATTATGAATGAATTTGCTTTTTTGTGCAGAGGAGTTTTTTTGTTTCCTGTTCTCGTGCTGTCCTACCATGGAAGCACAGCATGAGTAGAGGTCTCTTTTTTTCCACTTGTACCTTCCCGTCGTTGTGTACATTTCAGTGTTTTTCTGTAACGCTACCAATCTCCGACTTGTAACCCCATGTAATGTCTGTGTTATGTGTGTAAGGTCGGGGGGGGGGGTGTCCCATTTCACTGCAGGGCAACCTGCATGTGACAAATAAAGCTTTGATTGATTGATTGATTGATTGATTGATTGAATACATTTTACTATTATGTTTTTCTTCTATTATGTTTTGTTCATTCGTTCATCCCATGCAATGGATCCGCATCATTGTTGTGCACACGCTCACATTCACATGTCAGTGTGGCTCAGACTCTTTCATCACCTAAGAATGTCTGCTTAGACATTATTTGCATTCTTTATTTGACTGAGCAAGTCACTGAATAGGAACAAACAGCAAAACTTATTGATAAAGTGCAACACAACTTAAAGACAAGCTGTGATTGAATTTATAGATGTTTTATTCAATTCAATTTAGTTGTATTTATAAAGCACCAAATCAGAACAACACTTGCCGCAAGGCACTTTATGTTGTAAGGTAAACAGTAATAAGAAGACAACAGAGAAAATCCCAATAATCATATGCCCCCCTATGAACAAGGGCTTTGGCAACAGTGGGAAGGAAAAACTCCCTTTTAACAAAAATAAGCCTCCAGCAGAACCAGGCTCAGGGAGGGGCGGCCATCTGCAGGGGAGGCCATCTGCAGAGGAGGCCATCTGCAGCCACCGGTTGGGTTATGTGAGCAATAATAGAAGACAGAGGGTTGAAAATTAGCAACAGCTATAAATGCTGTGTGCAGCACACCAGTTTCATGCGCCATACTGGAACTATGTTAAACTCCATTGTCTTCTGAGATCCAACATAAGAAACAGTTTTAGATATACCTATGTGTATATGAACTTTATACAGGATAAATAAAAATTCTGAATGGTGGAGCAAGATGGAAATACCAGTGTATACAAGTCAGTGCTACCATGTCGTGGTCTAATTGAATATTATTATGACAGTGAAACTACCGTAAGCAAAGTGTTTATATTAGTTTTTCGTTATTTTTGAGGTAATGCTATACATTTCTTTTTTTCCATCTTTCAAAAATAGGTTTGGAATTTTTAAACAGGAAATGTGTTATTTCTATTTTAGTTTTCTATTTTTGGTTTGCTCTGCCCCACGAGAGCATGTTTCTTGAGCGCTCACTGGAGCTCTCAAGAAACATGAGTGCCATAGCATCTGACAGCATGTTGATTTTAATTCTCATAGTAGAGACAGGGGAGGTACTTCAGGGTGGATAATTGTATCTTCGGTCTCCTGCATGCTGCTTATTATTGATTCATAGAGAACAGAATGAACTCCTTGTAAAGGTATGAAAATGCTTTCAAATGTCCATTCTCCTTTCCTAAAATCACGGATGCAGCTATCTGCTTTTGTCACTTCCAGTCCTGCGCTCTGCCAGCGTAGCTTTTAGGCTCTGGCAGACAGAATAGAGCTTATATTTAACAAAGCTGACAGGCTGGACAGTAATGTAGTTGTCTGGGCTTTTATTTCTTACTTGGGATTGGATTTTGAAAAGCTGCAGCACATTAGAATAAAGTATACCAGGAGGAAAGTTGAACTGCAGCACTTTGTATCCACTGCAACGAGTAAAACCTAGTTAATTTTTAAAAGGTAACATTTTAAAAAATTCTGTTTATATTCTGCAAATATTCAATATTCAGAGCAATTTGCCTATAATAGTGACCTGCAGTTTGACTTTTAAGTGAAAAGCAAAAAATAAATAAATAAATTCAAAAACGACAGCTGGTTCATTTTACTGTGTTGAATATCAATAAACAGAAAAAAAAGGGGCACCAAAGGTTGCAGTGAAATGTTACATATATTGTTACTGGTATAATGTTGTTATTATACCCTTTTATATGAAGTAAAAAAATAAATCAATTCATAAAATTTGACAAATTTTTGGCATCTTTTTTATATGCAAACAAAATAATATCCTCATGAAGCAGGGCATTTAAGTTTAACCCTGACAGAGAAATATTACTATTTAATATTACTGTTATCAAGTACATAATGTGCGATATGATTTATCGTGTATAGGGATGGTACGGAATGATACAAAACATTAATGTTGGTTGGATATAACACTGGATTGTCTTGGCTGATGCTAATGTTTGTTTTTGTTGGTTGTTTTTGGAAGTCAACTTACATCAACACAAACTCACAACAACAAATGTCAAATAAAAAATTTGAGCTGTTAAATTTCCACATTACGAATACTAACAGTGTATAGAGTCCATATGTGCACTGAACTAAACATGAGACAAAGTCATTTGAAAATCATCTGAACTGTTGCTATGTTATTCATATTTTCAGTTTCAGAGCACTCACCAGTGAAGATTTGGGATTTCTCAAGCTAAATTCATGGAAGATGAATACATTGGTAGATTAATTACTCTTTTTTTTCTCAAGTAAAATAATGCCAAGCATAGTAATTTCTAAGCTCTTTATGCCCAACATATAGATAATTTCACTATTCATTTCAACACAAACACTCCCAAAGTATTCATACTGAAATTCCACTGCATGTTTCACAACACAGAACTTTTATTTTTGATGAGTTATGGTATGGATTCTCACAACAGATTGTTAATGTCAATTAAGCTTTGTTATATGATGTTACATTTAAAATTAATACAGCCAAACAGAAGGCTGAGAGCTTATGTCAGAGGGCCCTTCTGTTGTAAAAGCATTGGTTTTACTGGTTACCCTGAGTTGAGGGGATAGACATTCTGACTGCCAGGCAGCTGGTCCACTTCACATTCATTTATGGGGACACCCCCAAAACCAAGCCCCGAGATGCTGACAATGTCCCCAACTACAGCTGGAAGCCATCAGGATGAAAAGTTTAGACGATGGGCCTTCTCTCCCTGGCTAAACGCCCCATGTGCCAAAAGCCAGTCTGGTCTTTGGGTAGACAGCGTTTTATTTGCAAATGTAAATCTGTGATTTCATTTGTATTCTAATGTATTCTTCCCATTTTCCTCAACTGAAGAAACTCAACAAATGTTTTCTCTAAATCAAACCCTTATTTCTTGGATTTACCCTATTGAGGGACATGTCATGAAAATACATGCTACACAAATTGATTTTATTCTCTAGACAATTTCAGTAGCTTTGATTATCTGATTTGACCTGGGGCCCCCTTATATGACCAATGTAAGAGACTCAACTTCAGAGCAAACATTCCTAACAACCCTAAAGTTTCCTCTTGTTCAAGTCACTGGCCTGACGAAAAGTCATTAAATGGGGTAAATGCAGGATTTCTAGAATGAAGGATTGAAAATAAGAAAAAAAAGAAACAAGAAACAGATAAGTAGGGTTTTTTTTGAATGGTATGAATGAGAATAGCCAACAACAATTGCTTCAATAGGGAAATAGGAAATTACTAAGTATCTTCTGCCTGGTCCATTAATGTGGCTGGGACATGAACCAAGGCTTCCTGAATTGACAGGAAGCCATACACATGTTGCCACTGACTGATGGAGTGTGTACAGGAAAAGGGCGGGGCTGGTGGAGGCTTGTGGACCTGGCATGCCCAGACAAAAACATTGTGTGATGAGCGCTACTCAGTGTGTTTAGAGCCTGGGATGGCCATTCATCCACACCAGTCAGGCCTCCATGGCAGTGATTAGCATTGTCATCCTCATTTCCAGGCCCTCTATGCAGATGGCCCGCATGCTGGAGGTGCCAATGAAAGAGTGGCTGTTCTCCCTCACATAATCACTCTCTGGCCTCTGCTCTCATCTGTCCTCTTTATTTCCATAAAAAGAATTCTTGGAAAATTTGTATGGCCGTTTTTATGTTCCTTCATTATAGCTCTGGATTATCAAGAACAGACTTGCCAGCGCCTGTGCTCTGATGAATGTTTCTGGGTTAGTGGTGACGCAATTGTGATGCTTCTTTTGAGTCACTCGTATTGGCACGGCCAGCATTTGATCGTTTTAATCAAGTAAAATCAGTTTTATGCTGCAATATAAAAACACATAGCTGTAGAAGATGACAGTTTAGCACAGCCGAGGCAGAGGTCTGATCAGCACACTGCCTGGGGCACTACAGAGCTGCCGTGGGCTCTCAGCAGCCCTCTGTAGATACACACAGCAATTAGGCCCCACTATGAGGCCTGTGGAGAAGAAAGTACTGGAGACAAACAGGATATGGCATGTCAGTTTGATACCATATCACCACGCACAAACGTCTGATAAACTCATTTAGAACCTTTGACAACAACCTTTGACTTGTCTCGCACGGCCTTGTTTTGCCCATCTCCTCTGCTTGGCTCTCCTCAACCTTCCTCTCATCTGAAAGCCAAGATGATAGGCCTAATAATTAAAGCAATTCTGTATGGGCTGGAGAGCTCCAAAGCATCTGTGTGTGTTAGACTCCTGACATGATACAGAGGGACAGCACAACTATTAAATATCCATCATGCCACGCCACATCAGTTCTAATGCCATCAGAAACACATGACTACGTCGGCTAAGTCCCCCTTCCATCCACAATGATTAAAGAAGTCTTTAATTTCAAAGACAAATAAAAAATGCAGGCTCATTTTATCAAAAATGTAAATGACCTGTCTCTTTGCATGACAGTTACCAGAGACAGAGCAGGCGCTAATACGAAAGTCTGTATACTACAGTGAACAGCAGCACGTTCACACGATGGCCATTACTCTCGTGAGATAAGATAGATGTGTGCGCTTCACCTTTTGTTTTTATCTGATGCAAAAAAAAGGTTTATAGCAAGAAAGATAAGGACAGGGGAACGCAAAGTATGCAGTCATGCCACTGACTGACAATGACGCTATGCAATAAAGCGAGTAATTGTTCTTCTGTAGGTTGTTAACAGGACTGAAGTGTATCGGGCTTCCATAAAAGACTAAAACTGTACATAATTTGAAGCATTTTAATAATCATACTAATCTTGTCACTGCTTGTCACTTGTAACTATGCAATGTTTTCCACATCTTGAATATGCAGATGTCAAATTTGTGATAAGCCATTAAATTCCTATACTCCCACTGAGATTTCATCTTCACACTGACTCACCTGCTCCTTAGTTCCTTACCACAAAGGAAAATATATTTTCTGTCTTTAGCCATCCTCCAAAAATTACCATGTCATTCAACGAGATGAAAGTATTGTTTAGAGAAAACAGTAATATTATTGTCTCTTGTGAGATCTGATCTCCCTATTTAAAGATAAATAAATAAACTAAATAAATAAATGTAGCTCAATGTGAGGGTTAAGTAGACGCAAGTTATTTTATTTGGCTTAAAATGACACTTGAATTTGACGGCGCATGCAGCTAAGTGTGCAGGAACCTTTTGGGGGTGTCAGAATTGGCTCACATCCAGTTGCAGCCCACCACCTCCATTGCTCTCATGTTTATGCAGGGAAAGACTGAACTCTTTTGATTCTACAGTGAAGCTTTTGATTTGGAAGTGAGTGTCTGCTGGCAGCCTTTCAACACTGCACCTCAGGTTCACACTTTCATTAATCAAGCTCAGGTGGGGCATGGGATGGGCGTGAGTGTAGATGACACAAATGTATGAAGCTGGTAAAAGGATTATTTGAGAAGCTTGAACACATTTTTCTTTTCAGTTGAGACAGTTTTCCACAGTCCCGTCGCTTGTCCTGTGTTACCCCACAAACCCTGTAACTGCTGTTTTTGCCAAACAGAGGTACTGGAAGAGTGATGAATAATATTGCTTACTCACATAAATTGCATTGAGATACACAACTTTAAAGTCTTTTTTTTCCCCACAAAAACATCAGGACCTTGCCTTACTTTGTAAACAACTATATTCTTTCCAATTTTTTTTTTAAGTTTCTCAAAAAATGTAAAAATTATATTGCTTTTGACAAAAGCTTTCTTCTGGATAATGTCAGGAGAAGGGTGGAACTATTTGGTAAAATATTTTGAAGCTTATTAATAAATTAGGACTATATCATTTAAGTAAGTATGATGGATAGTAACTGAATATTTTTGGAGGGTTTTACAATTTCTGGTTTTCGTGTAGAAAAAAAAGACGTTATTTATGCAACAACACTTACTGTTGCATTGAGATCAGAAGTTTTACTTGAATTTAAAACTTTTTTTCATGAAATGTTAAAGGAAGTCATTCAAGACTTTGTGTCATCTCTGCTTTTTATTTGTTTTACAGTTCTCCCTCTAACCAGTGTCCCTGATGCGAGCATGTCTACACCAAAAAACAATGCCATTTTTCTACCTCTGACATTCAGACAAAGTGTCCTGCAAAACAGTCAGAAAAAAAGGAAAGGTGCAGTGAGTAGAGATTTTGAGAGATCTGCTGTAAAATGATTTTTAGACTTTGGTGTTCAACAACATGGTAGCTTATTTTCATCTAAACTGATGCAGGTCACTCATACAGCAGTTTTTCTTTGTCTTTTTTGGCCAGAATTCAATTCAATTTTATTTATATAGCGCCAAATCACAACAACAGTTGCCTCAAGGCGCTTTATATTATACAGTAGATCGTACAATAATAAGTTGCACACTTTGAAAGTTTTCTTGGTCAGTAAAAGCACGACTTGACTTTAATAATTCACCTTAATTGCCCCATCTCTACCGTGCTTCGGACAGATGCAAAAATACAAGCTAAAAATTGCTCTGATGTAGCCTCCTCTTGGTTTGCAGGCATCAAGCACCCCCAGATCTTTAATCAGCTGCAAAGTTGAATTTTTACCACATGGTTCCAAGAGCCTGTGATAAAGCTGACAAAACTACATCATGACTTACTGTTTATTTACTATTATTTTTCAGTTAATAAAAAAAAGCAACATTTGAAGAAAAGCTCATTTTTTAAGTTGCTGCAGGACATGCAGTGAATTCCAAATTATGCACAGCTTGGATTCAGCATTAGTGCAGCACAAGTATGGTCAAGATTTCAACGTAGCTTCCAAGAATATTTAAAACTTGTGACTGCAAAGCTTTGATATTTCCATCACGTCCCACAGCCCAGCTCTTCTTTCTGTCATTACCCTGCATTCCTGTTTTCTCAAGTTTGAATTCACATGACCAATAAAAAGAGGCGTTAATTAATAATTCTGATCCCCATCAAGCAATATCTTCATTTATAATAATGCGACAAACAAAAAAACTGATATGCAGATTGTTGTGTTATATTGAAGCTGATAATCTCCACCCCTAACGAAAGCATACCAATGCAGACATTAGTCGTGCGAGTAAGAATTCAGGTGCTACTGATTGGGGTTGTGAAGAAATGAATGCAAACAGTCCCATGTAGAGGGGGGCACATGGGGTCAGATACAAGGGAATTGTTATTGAGGAGGATCCCTGACTACATTAGCCAGCACCTCACCTAGAGATCCCCCAAATGATCTACTGAGGCTGTCAACTACAGGGTGGGGCGAGGGGTGCTGGGTCTCAAGTCAGTTAACATGACGAGAGAGCCATACAGATAAATCACAATTCACTCAGGGAGCAGTCACACTCAGGGAATATGTCACACTCAATGACATATTCACTGGTTGGCTCTACAGCTCATTTGATAACGCTCTTGCCACGCCATTCATTTCTCTGAAGGATGAAAGGGAGGCTGAAAATGTCATCAGCTCACTGAGGCAGGGATGCCAGTGACTCAGAATAAAGAGGGAGGGAGGTGCCTCATAATTAATTAAGTTTTTTTTAGCCAAAGAGACATCCCACTATTTTCCGGGGGTCTTTCAATTAGACATGCGTTGTAATTAAATGCTGTGTCACAGTGTTGTTGGAGCTTGCCAGATTTATGTCCCGGGATAAGTTACTGCCATTCATTATGATGATGGATAGCACAGTGTAAAAGGAATATTGTTAAGGTCCCTGTAGGAAAGCCGTAGCAATTGCATAATAATAGAAATATCTCTTATTCTTGTCACCTCTCACGTTCACGGCACTGAACATGTTATATTTCAAACCGAGGACAACAAAACCAAACCATTTTGTCAAACACTTAAACAACAATCTGTGAAAATTAAAACTACCACATCAAGTTAGTTTTATATATTATAGCTTTGCACATTTTTTATGTGTCAAGACATAAATAAAGATGAAAAAATTAACTGTCCCGTTCTTATAAAATACCCAAACTACAGAAAATTGCACTGTTTGCTACTTAGATTTGACATAGTTTAAAAAAAAAAAAAAAAAGCAGACTCTTCTTCCCTGAACTCTTTTTTTTTAAGATGACAGAAAGGCTTAGTGTGAAGCCAGAAATGCCCGAAAAAATGCCAGTACAACAGAGGCAAGGCAGAGACACTCATCTCTGTTATGTCTTCAGGACATGGTGTTGTCGTCTCAACAGCACAACTTTTGTGTTAGATGTACTTTCAAGCCTAGAATGCCCACCTCACTTCAGAAAAGCCCATGGTCCTTAGTGTCTCTCTGTATAAGATCACACACACAGAGTTGTTTTACTTTGTCTAGATGGTGTAAATCATAGGAACACTATGTAGTTTGTACAAGCCTTTCTGTCACAGATCATATTTGTGTGGCTATATATAGAGAAAGAGTATTTACAATGAGATACAAATAATATATGGCCATCTACAAGTTCTATGCAGCATGTATGATTTTAAAAGGTAAAGTCGTTTGAAAAGAAAATTTACAACCTGTTTGCATAGATGTTTCTTTTTTACAGTTATTTAACAAAGCTTTTCCATGTAGCTTATTGCACTGACTTTTAGAAGTGTTGTGCTGACATAAATAACTGATGTAGTAGCAGTAGTCGTGTCATTTTCCTTTTTTATCCCAAATGTTCCTTCTTGGGCTCTCGGAGGGGGCGGACGCACTTTTTCTCCTCTCCCTTATCTTCCCTGCTTATGTCCTTGTCTAGTCTCGTGGTTCTTATTACTTTTCCCTGGAACATTCTCTCACAATCTGTTCTCTAAAACCTAAAAGAGGAATTACGGATTGGATCAACTGGTCCCTAAATGCAATTGACACCCTTTCTCAATGAGAAGTTTGGGCTCGGTGAGCCTGAGTGCTGAAGATATCTACCTATTCGGAACCATGGTAACAGGGTTCTGGCTGATCGGAGCTGGCTTGGCCCTGACTTATCGAAGAATTAAGAAAGCGGAAACGGCTGTTCAAACCCCCACAAGGCTGCCCGCTGGGATTGGAACAATGGGAGAGGCGTGAGTTTCTCAAAATGGGCTCATTGAGTCAGCACGGATAAGATCTTGGAGAGGCTACGGCTGCCGTGAATACTCAGAATAAGATCTCTGACTGCAGACTGGATACATCTCGGAAGGGCTAGCCTGGAATAACATCTCTGGGCGCAAAATTGGATGACATCTCGGGGAGGCACACTGTCGTGAGTTCTCTGAAATTGGCTCCTTGAGCACAAGAAATGACAACATCAAACATCACAGAACGCAAGTATGGCGAAGCTCGCGGCTCGCGGCTCTCCAACGGGAGATTGAGAGACCAGTGTTGGACTGTAGAACTGCTTTGAAATTCATATGAGCTGTTCGCATTAAAGTAAAAAATACCATCACTTCATGCGGATACACTCTCGGTGCCAGCTGCAAGGCCGGAGCTGAACAAAACACCCTGATAACGACTGTGCTTAGTCTGTTCCTTCCCATTCCATGCAAGGCCACCAGGGTTGGCTGGAAGACTGTTTACTTAGCCTGGCAGGGCGAAGGACACTGTCTCAGCTGAACTATGGACATGCACACACATACATATACTGATACTGATAAGCACTCACCGACGCATCACCCTCCCTACCCTGGATCCAACGCCACCTCCAACGCTTACCTCCCCTCTGATGTGGACATTGCGTCAGTTGGAGGCGCAGTCGAAAGATTGCAGCGGTCCCAGATCAGATGTACACACTGGAACTCTTTCCCATGTTGCTTGTCTGTGTTTATTGTGCTATGGTGTGTTGATATCTGTGCATTCCTGTATCATCCCTTTGTGTTACACATTTCGATGTTTTTTTTCCTCCTGTGGGCAAAAGACCTGCAACTGACAAATAAAGGCTATCTCTCATCTCATAATATATGCTGTTTATATTGTTATATACTGCATTAAAACAAAACTTACTGTATGGCTCAAGTGAAAGCACATAAAAATGATATCTGTGACTTATGGGTGGGTGACTGGATAAATATAGTGGCTTTTTTTATTGATTGGCAGAGGACACTGAAAAATTTTAGCATATTTGTTTTTTTATTTTAGTCTGTCTCCTTGAATATTAAATACAACCAATGGTCAAACTTACACCAGTCAAAACTACAAGGTGGTCTCTTCTTCCTGTTTTGAAAATCTCCACTGTACAACAAATTCCTGAGTTAACCAGCCTTAGTGGAGCTATGCTAGGTAAGCTAACCACATATTATTTTTTTACTGGCCTCATCACATATACAGAATAGGTTATCCATATTTGTTCACATATTAAGATTCTACAAGGCGCGCTTCATCTAACTACCTCATTTACGTGTCTATTAAAAGCAATAACAAGCAACTATGAACATATAGAGCATGAACTATCCAGCCTGGTTTCTTGGCAAAATATGAAATAGTCCTGAAAATGTATTTGGAAACAAATGAACATGTACTTTCTTTTGCAATTTCGAAATTAGGACATTTCCAGTTGAAAAATGTTTAATGTCTTAATGATGTATGTAGCAATTCAATGGGAGTAAGGTCAACATTGCAACCATGAAAAAAAAGCAGTAACTGCTGCATTTTATTTCATACCATAACCAGCCAATAAAAACAAAAGTTAACAACAAATACAAGCACAACCTAAAGTGGACACAAAACACCAAATGTGTACATGTGTTAAGGCTAATTTACACCCTGATGTTTAATACTGTCTGCACAGCTTTATCACGTTTTTAGAGCACGTTCAGCACCATCTTGTGCTAGTAAAAAACGTGACATCGCTGGGTTTGCTGGTTGACTGACACTAGTTTATGTTAGCCAACTAGTGACAGAATAGATGGAAACTCAGTGGAAAACAAGGAAAGAAAACCCAAGGGGATCACTGTTACTGCCCCCGGCTGTAACCACCCCCGTGACATCACATTCATCACATTCTTTCCTGGCACAAGATGGCACTAAACATGCTCTGAAAACTTTAAACATCTTTTTCATAATTTCACAATGTTCAATCTATGACATTTTTTTTAAAGTGGAGCTTCGTGATATAAATTAGCCTCAATACATATAGTGTTTCATGTCCACTTTAAAATATCAAAGTGATACAATCAAGGTATTTCAAAATGAACACATCAACTAATGACTATCAGAGTAAGTATCATTTTCTAATCCAAGTAATACAATTGACAAGGTCTTTGTCTAGACCCTGACCAATATAAGAGTTTTACAACTGATTTATTTAATGCTTAAAAATGCATCTGTATGTTTATTTTTCTTTCAGACACACGAAACATAAACAGGTTTCCCTAACATTTGTTAACTCTGCTCGAATCAGCGGGTTGGTGTTGTCGACGAGGAAGTCATTAGTGCCCTCAGGTGGACAAACTATACAACAGCAGTACTCTTAACAAGGTTGAAGGGTGTTTCTGCCATCTCTTTTTTACTTTTTACATTTTTATTTGATGACCTTTATACATGCTAATACCAAAAGATCGCCATATAGCTTATAATATACCATATAACAAAAAAACTTCTGTGATAAGCACCTTGACTCCTGTTTCCCTTTATCGTCTTACATAATAAAAAGCATAAAGCACTGTGGGGGTTTTGTTATTGCTTTTTCACTGTATACTGCACCTTCCGGTTGGCTTCTCAGTGAAAATGCTGCACTATAATAGACTTGGCCATCTGGGGCTTTACACAATGAATTTTGTTGTAATTCCTCCTGTCATGGGGCGATGAATGTTCCGTGCTTTCTTCTTTTTTTCTTTTTTTTTTATCCTTGTTTCCTCCATGTAGACAGCAATTTACATGGAGACATTAATGTAACTGTCATGTTCTATCCAAGACCACTGAAGCAGAACTGCTAAAAGACAGCCAAGGAACAGCACTGATGGCCATGGCACCAAAGATTGAGGAGCAATACAAAGTTAATGGAATTAAGTAAAGAATTCCACCATCTACCAAAGAGGAGACAAGAAGAAAGAAAAAGAGCAAAATTGAAATAAGCCTTGGCTTGCAAATAGAAAGAACATTTGTGATTTTAATGCTTATCAAGTGATGAACGTGAAAAACATGTAGTGCATCATATTAGATTGGATAGTGTTGCACCATCAGCCTTTTTCTTTTCTGTGATTCCTCTCTGTAGCTTACTGTTGTCTAAACAAAAAAAATGGAAACCTATTATTTCAAATAAATTGCTCAGTTAAGCCACTACCAGCACTGCAAGCTGCTATCAGGCTCATGTATTTCCTTCTGAACCCCTGCACTTTATCTGTGGATTTTTATTTATTTTTATATGTTTGAGAACGAATGGTGGCAGGGGAGCTCGACAGACAGTGAAAGGGCTTTGGGAAACATGGGAGAGAAACAAGGTCTTGTACCTCTTTATTACATGCTCAAAATTTGCTTTATTCTCACCAGGGATCCTGAAGGCATGAGCAAACACCAAATAAAAGGTCAGCGTGGTCTTTTTTCCCCAACAACAACTCAATAGCCCACAACGGAAAAACAAAGCCAATCAATGATGAGTGTTCAAATTTTTGCAGAGGAACTGGAAGATAGGTTAATCAAAATGAGTGAATAGTTTTAAGGAGTTTACACATTAATTAAACTTACTATAAACTGCTCATGCATGTGAGGTTCTGGTTGTTTTATTGTTTGTTTCTTTTTTTAAACTGCATGTAAACAATAAAGTTCATTCTCAAAGTAACATCATACTGTGAAAAAGGGTATCCTTCACCTCATTATGCATCTGCTTCATTCTGTTCAGAAGCCAGCAGTTACAGAAGATTATCACTTATGCTTGAAGTCACCTCATTTCTCTGCACATCCATCTATTAACAACACACAACATGTCAGGCCTACAATTCCTTTGTCATTAATAATTCATTAATACCCTCTGCATTAATTTGTATCTTTTTTGCGATTTGATTCTAATTGCTTGCTATGATTTTGATTTGGATCACAGCCTGTGATCAATTAACTAATTTCTACAAGCAGCCATCTATCGCTTTGTGAGGCATTGCAACGTAATTATTTTCAAAGGCAAACAATGAGGGTTTAGTTATAGCTACTGGAAACAAAATATTGAAAAAGATACTAGAAATTAAACAAAAGTCAAATACTGAAGGAGTATATAATGATAATAAATATGAAAAGCAGCACTAAAAAATGTTTTTTTGGGTTAACAGCAACCATGCTACTCAGTGTTGGCAGGTGACCACATTAATGTCAAGTCTACAGGTTAGATGACTGGTGTCTAACCTAAACTCTTTAGCTTTTTAAAATTACGTTTAATAATAATAATTGTACGGGAGGACTGAGAAAAAATCTTTGTAGATACTGAGGGAGTAAATGGGGATGGCAGATTAGTCAATGTGAAGCTTCAAATAACTCTTTTTATTGTCTTTGCATCAATAAAGTTATTGTGTAAAGAAAACACAATCCTAATGACTCGTTTAATTTATTACTTAGGCAAGCAAAACCTGCAGTGAAACAACTAGCTTTACTTAGGGACCTGACTGTATGTGGTTAATGCAGCCAGCTGTTAAAATCTTAGTATGTGATCCCTTAAATATTTCAGCTTTGTGAAAAAGCCATTATTTTACTCAGTGATCAATCCCTATTGATACATTTATGTTGCTCACGTTAACTTATATCATTTAAACTATGCTACTAAACAAGACATGCATTAATTTACCAGAAGCATAGAAAGAAATGCAAGGAAGCCCCTATCTTTGTTCTATTTAGAGTAAGCTCCTTTGAACACTTAACTTAAATGTATTTTAGAGATTTATTTGAGATTTATTCAAAATCAAGCATAATAAACAAAGCATACTTTCTCTGTGAAATCCAATAAAACTGAGTGCATGTCACAGAACTCCTGACAGTCTTGACTTCAAAAGCATATGCTTGGAGATGAATGCAGGAGTAAGGGGGTGGAGGGCATGATTAGCAGCCCACTTGGCTTCTGTCCCTGTCGTATGCGCTGTATATACATAGCATCAGTCATCTTCCCATCACCTAATTAACTTCTTCACCTTTACACAACAAAGTATCTACTTCAAACTGCTCTGCCTGATTGATTTGACACAAATGCTTTATGAGTATTTTGGAATGAAAGCTGATTTTGAAGATGCAACATACATCACTAATAGTCATCAAATGCCTCAACGGCTATTCCTTTTATACAATGATTAAAGCTGTCTGTGGGTTTGGGAGGCTTACCTGACCCAAATGCCGGCAATTTTCTATGAAACCGCGTGTGTTATGAGTTGCGCACACAAAAATATATACACACACTGGCTAAGCTTTGTCTTCACACTTGTGTTCACTCTGAGCCAGCAGCAGGTAAAACTTCTGCAAATTATAGCCCGAGGGCAGTCTTTGCTGCTCAGTGTTCGATGCTGTTTGATACTGTCTGCGTGCAGTTTGTGAAAATCCAACTTTCTCTTATTGAGGGTTTTTTTCCCCATTAGTCCTTTCGTGTTAACTGTTTTCCACGAGAACTGAGGCAAAGCAGTGATTGTTTCTGACAGATTACATGTGGTATCAAACTGTAGCTATATTTTCATTTTTCTTATTTTATTGGCATATATTTAATTGCTGTCTTTCATAATTTCTTTGTAACCTATATGTGGTTTTACCATTTATTTGTATCGTATATAACAGTGAATATCAAGTAAAAGGTCTTAAGCTAACATAAAACTTTACAAATGGGTATCAGTGACAACGTAAATCACAATAACATCATACTGCCACCCTATGGAAATATTCCAGGCACATCCAACTGTGAGGAGACCTCAGGGTGGAACCAGAACACCCTGGAGGGATTATATAGCCCACCTGGCTTCTTGATTGCACGCACAGTTGAATGATGATCCAGGGAATTTGCCCCACGTTACCTCACCTCGTAGACAGCTGAGCAAAATGTAAAGATTGATGGAACAACAAACAAAAGAAACAAAAAAAGAGAAAAGAAATGAATAATGACGTTGATCATTACTATGTTTTGCCACTCAACTCCAGGTCATGTTTTACCAAAGCCAAAAGAAGTATAGCTTTCAGACGTTGTTGGTTGTGAATGTTAATTTTAGTTGAGTCCATCTGAGCACTGGGCTTAGACTGAGCTGATAGAAGGCAGAAAATCTGTCTGTGCAGAGTGTACTCATGTCTGAAAGTTTGGCAAAATATTTAACATTCATAAGTGTTCTACTTGTGTGAAAACTGACATGGATGTACTGCCATTATAGTTAACTGTATCTATTATCCTAAAGCAGAAATGTCTTCTGATTTGAAGACAATGTGTATATGTGCTATATAAATAAAAGTGAATTAAATTTAATTGATTTGAAGGGAATATGAGGAACACTGAATAAAGTATTCTCACACATTTTTCTTATTGCCTACAATTAAGAAAGCAAGAAGACAATCTGTGCTGACAATAGGTTAAAGACTTAAATCAAATTTCTCCCTAGAATACCTAAAAGGTTATGGATGGTAACGCTAACTTAGTATTGAAAAGACCACAACCTGTGATCCCAGGCAAAAAGTCAGCATCCTTGTGAGTTGATGAGTTATGTGAATGGCAAGGGACTTAAGGGGCAGCACTGCAATTTGCAGTACATTGCTCAAAGTTCAAAGGAGGTGAACAAGGACAAGAAGATGTAGACGAAACAATCTGACTCTGATGCCAGCAGCTAACTGGCAAAATAAGCTTGTTATGTAAATAAAAAGTACATTTTAGGTAAAGATTTGTATGCGTGTACTTAGTTCATTTTATTACTACTTCTATGTCTGCGTGTTTTTGGGTGTGTTTTGAGTATAGGGTAGGGGGTCTGTGTGTTATGCTGGTGATCTAGAGCTGATTTCTTTCTTTAAGTGTGCAGGATCTGCTTGGCATGCTCTGCGTCTCCTTTCTCCCTGCTATAGGCTCTGCTGGCTATAGCTTGTGGCGCTCCCGGTGGAGTAAGCTCTTTCCACTAACAAAATGCAAAATACAAAATTAATAAAAACACCCTTTGAAACTGACAAATATGCCTCGGGCAAACTATCGGCCCGCCGGCTGCTTAAAATTTAATCAGTATTTTTTTCTTTATTTATTTATTTTCCACAGCCATGCTCATCTTTTTAATAACATGTTGCTGAGACTGTCTGTATACAAAGTTTTCCTCTGTCAGGAATTACATAGAGGCTGTCAGTTCATGGTCTCTCTCCCTCAGGGGGTTGCCAGAAAATAAGCTAAGCAGATTTTATAACCTCAGTCCTTGTCCTCTTCTAAACTGGTTTTCTCTTTGGTCCTTGTTGCAATCACAGTGACCTCCATCCTGTAAATGAGACTACATTAGGACTCGGGGATCAATTCACATTCACATCAGTGAATTAAGCTAGAACTCTCTTGTATTGTGTTTTAGTAGTGTGTTTCACCAACAGAGATGACTAAAATGGTTGAATTGTTGATGTTCGAAAGCAATGCTGAATTCCCTGACAGCTCTCCCATCTCGATATAATATTCATGCTCCCATTTATAATTTAATTATATTAACACAGGGTTTCAGTCTGAGTGATGACAGGCCATCAAATCCTTATCTAAGTGTCAATCACACTTTATAGTTAGATATTTATCTCTGCAATAATAGAACAAAGATATAATGAAACAACAAAATATTTACAAGCTACTAGGTGGGATGATTTTATTGTCTCCTGCTTATTTTTTTTATAATGTGCCAAGTCCTGAATGTGCACTTCAGGGACCATAGACAGATTCAAGACCCGCTGACCTGGCTAAAACTAGATGTTTATATTTGACTAAACTGATTTTCTGTATTTGCCCCATAACTGTCAATAAAACCACAACTGGATGCTAATCTTGGGCACCATTACTTCTATTAGTACTACTACTTTTGTGATTTAATAATTGATAAAGAAAACAATCATGACTCATTGTAAGTGGTCAAATGCTTTTTACCCATGTTAGGGAGAAGATATCCTCTCTCTTTATGCACTGAATGCACATTTTCCAAAATATTTAAAAGGAAAGCTCACTTCCTTTCATTTAGTTTTATGCCTCTTTTATCTAACACACCAGTCTTGTGAGGGCTAAATGAGACCCCCTGTTCTATATTCAGATTGTGCACCTGCATGTGTTGCAGTCATTGTACCACTAGACCCTACGTTTTTAACCTTGCACTTAAAACTTCTCAAAGCTACTACTACAAATAACTAAGATGAAATCCTGAATAAGCATATGCAGCACATATGTACATTCACCTGTCAGATTAATTAGACTTATGTTTTATCTTTTCTTTTCTTTTTTTAAGCAGGGGAGGTTCTAATAGATTATATTTTCGCGTTTGTTCAACAGATAATGTCTCTTTTGAAATCTGCAATGAATATTTCTTCTGGAGTGCTTTTTTCCCCCCCTTTTTTAAATCTTACCCTGAAGGAGGCCAGCCTCTTATTCTTACACTTAAGTGAATCTGAATCTGAGATAAATTCCCCTTGGCAGTTTTTTCTCCTCTGTGTAAAAAGCTTCCAGTTTTGTGCTTCTTCGTCCTTTTCTTACTTTGTTAGTTATTAATTGAAATCATGAGAGTCAACGCTTTCAGCAGGGCTAGTTCAACACAAGAAATGCTTGAACTTCTTTGCCATAAATATTAACAAGCAATATATTATGCATATTATTCTTTAAATACCATATAAAATGTGTTTTTGTGCCTTAATCTTAATTTTGCATATGCTTTTAAGTAATAAGCATTAAATAATAATTCCCATTAAATTGATGGCAGAGGCAGCTTTGGTACTGTCAATCAAATTTGCACAAACCCCCTCTGACACTTTCTGTCTCTCATCACTTCCAGCTGCCAAGCCATCATTGTTCACGCCAGCGTCTCAGAGTGCAGCAGAATCAGCACATACTGTACTCTCTGGCACTTTCCCATCTGTACTCTTATTATAGGTCGTTAAATATACTGTAAAAACTTCTTCTTTTTTTTTACTGAGAGAGGAATTAATCTGGAGGGTTTGCAATATTAACTATTTTGCCACTGTGTGGACACGGCGGAGAAGGGAACAGGAAAAATGTTCCTTCCTGTTTGTGATGACGGGATTCTGAAAAAATGTAACAAAGTATGATCAACTCGTGAAGTGATCATTTGTGCACAGTACAGTTGCTGAGATGAATCCAGGTTACAGGCATTACTAAGCTTGATCCAAACAGTTGAAGCTTAATAATAGCATCTTAATAACATCAGAGACAGAGTTCAATGCTTTATCCTCTCACACGGTGATGAGGAAAAGACAGCCCCCCTACATTCAACTGAGTTTTTCAAACACAAACAAAAATGGTATCACAATTTAAAAGTGCCACCGGACATCGCTGCACTAGGTTACGTTTCCCGTTATGCCTTAAACATGTCTCAGTTGAGGGACCAGAGCTGCCCCTCCCCACTCTATTCTCTTTTACTTGAAAAGAAGCCCAGCAGTATTTCAAGGGACAGTGCCTTTGATGTGAGCAATTTATAAGGCTAATTATACAAACAGGATAATAACAATGGAGACTACAAGCTGCCTGTGTGTTTACCCTCCTTCTGTTTACACCACAGACAGGTCCTTGAGCCATATGCAAAGAAACGTGCATGCACACACACACACACACACACGGAGAGATTTGTAAAAACGGCTATGGTAATTCTCAGTTGTTCACAGTGCAGATCATAATAACAACAAACAATGAGAAATGCCTCACATCAAAGAAGGAAGTTATTATGTATTTAAAAATCCTTTAAAGTTTTAGGAAAGAGGCAAAAAGACTGAAAATGCACTGGTTTCCTGCTAGAGTTAATTGATACCACTACTGGTTGTGAGTGCGCTACATAGCTGCAGGACAATACTTGTATTATCATGTGAGCCCCTTGCCCTTGGGTAACAGATCTCGCTGTTTGCATATTTATTGTGTATTTGTGTATTTATGCTCTGCCTGTTTCTTATCACCTAAATTGGCTCATGTGTCATTATTTCTTGTGTGGGTGGTTGATTGTGCTGTGGCAGTTCTAGGAACAGATCTCCTGAAAAGTCTTTTTGCCTTCAGAAAGGATTCAATTTAAAAGGTCTGAGATAACAAGCTTCTTTTCTCTGACATTTGTTCAAAATCTTGTACAGTCACAGAATACAAAACCTTAGATGTTCTTCAAAAAATCTGGACAACGAATGTAAATTTTTCATTTGAAACATGGATTCTTTTTACCTGTTCAGCCGAAAAAGAATGGGTATGACTGTACATGCATACCTTTCATCATGCAGCCTAGCTACCAGGCATGCCTTATCGCCCCATGCATTAGAAGCACATTAAATTTAGAATCACAGCACTCTTCAGGTTCAAATAATGAGCATTTAATTATTGACAGGAGATGAATATTTAACAAAGACACTGGTGGTTCACTTCATTGGCCTCTAGTGGAGTAGTATTAAAAAGGACAAGCTGTCCCCATGACCAAGAAACTCCCCCCAAATTCCAGTAGATCTCATATTTAAGTCACTACTTTTAGATATCCATCAATATCCAAGAGCCACCCCTCATATCTTTAAATTTTGCTGTGAAAATGAGAAATAGGTACAGCAATATATTTAAAAAAAATGCCCAAACAACATGGAAACAAAGTATAAAAGGAAAAAAAACAGTTTAAAGTTGTTTAAACAATTCTAATAAACTTGAAAGTCAAGACAAACTTGATATGACCACCTTATTTCTTCAACACACCCTGAACTCTCTTATGCAAGCATTATTGTAATTTCTTCAAGTAGTCTTCAGGTATAGCTCTCCAGGCTTCTTGAAGGACATCTAAAGCTTTTGGATGGTTTATGTCTTTTTTTCTGTGCTCTGTCAAGATGCAGTTATTGTTTCATAGAAACCTGAAAGCAACCAAGCTCATAATAACCACAAAGCACATGCAAAAATACACACAGTGACAAGAAAACTATATACTTCAATTGTTTAGGAGAAATAGCTGAAACTGCATACTAGGTTACTTGCATTTAATCATCTGATGTTCAAAGCCAGAAGATGAACAGAGAAAGAAGAACTTTAATTTGCAAGAATGTCCTTTACCAGCTGTGCAATTTTCAGCTAAATCAGGGTGTTTCAATTGCGATGTTTGCTTTTCTTTTTTCTTCACAACCACGAGATCTAATGGATGAGTCCTTTTTACTGAAATCCTGCCTGTCTGACAGAACTCAGGCAGACCACTTTTCACTGCACATTGTGGGATCAGATCGTCTGTGTAATCAAAAAAGAGAGAGACCAACAGTCAGATGGATAGAGAGGTGGCGGGAAATAGAAATAACAAGACTACATCCGACCCCCAGGGAATGAAACATTTAACTTTGTCAGTCAGCCTTCTCTTTTCTCAGCCTACATCCCATCTACTTATCCTCCACTCTTTCAGTAGATGAGGGGCTCTTCAGATCTTATCTGTTGTACAAAGGCTCTCAGAAGTGACAACATGAGAAAACAAGCAATTTGTGTTGTTAAATGTATATATTTTTAGGTTTATTTTAATTTCATTTAATAGGTATTTTAGGGTCAGAAAATACTTTTACTTTTTGGTGTAGACCACCTACAGTATTATAAATCTTATACTAAATCAAAGGAAAGCATTTGATCTAATATTTATATTTATCGTGTAAAATTAGAGTGTGCTGCACTCTAGCTAGTTGATGATGAGGATGATGTTAAATTGTTTACATATAGTAGTACTCATTATGTACTATGTTAATACATATTATAAGCTATATAAAAAATAGTCATCTGTTAATCTGTTTTTGCACTATTGTATTGGGCAGTTATTCTTCTTCACTCTAACTTCACTAGTACAGCACACACTGCTGACTTGATACTTACTTATTTGATACTGTATGAGACAGTACAGCTGTTGACACTAAAAACCAGCTGATGTGTGATGACTCTAGCTTTTTCTCTTTTCCTCCAGTCCAAAAACGATGGAAGCTTTGCTATACTTCTAGGAAATGAACGGGTATTTAAAATGTCATTGCTTTTACAACAAAGCTCTGCATGTAAATCTGAGCCGGGGAGATCTCTCTTCTCTGCATGTCCTCACAGACCCAGCTGGGCTCTTTGTACTGTTGGTGGTATATCTTCCACTCCAGATTCTGCACTGCAGCTGACCTACGCATACTGACATCTTAATTAAATCTTTAGGATCCTGTTAAAACCTTTTACTGGGGGAAGAGACATATGGGTTTGCTTTGCAGTCGGGGAAGACATATATGTCTTCTTGTTATAAGCAGCCGAATGGCAAAAAGCACATTGTATCAATTTCTAGAAAGCTTTGCCAAATGTGCTTTGGGAGTAAACATTTTACTCCGGCGCCTGAATTCTTAACTCTTTCCTCCACACGGTCTCTCTCCCTTTATGGTTATGCTGTCTCTATAATGGTATAATAGTTAATTCATCCCAAAGCGAGGCGCCTGCAATACTTGTGACAGCTGAGAAATGTCATTACAGGCCATAATGAAGAATGAAATCAGTTATACCATCACCACATGCCCAAAATTTAATTAGCACCTCTGAAGGTCAGCTTAAATGCTTTCCTCGTGATGTTTTCGTGTGAGCACAATGTTTGGTTGTAAATTTATTTCCACTTTTATTTTGCATGTGCAATATAGCACAACAAAAGCAAAGTTGCCCCTGTGTAGAAACATATGCAAAAGAAATGTAATTAGTAATGAAGTGCTAACTATATAACTTATGAATGGCCATCAACAAGCAGCAAGTTAACAAAGGCAACTGATAAGACATTGAGATTGAAATGAGGTGTGGAGAAAAGCCTTTTTATCATCCAGTGCCATACCTTCACACAATGTACAATTAGGGCTCATACTCTGGAGTGAGACACAGCCAAAGTGTTGCATCAATTTGCAGATCATTTAGTCTTTTCATATGCATTCGGCCTTGATAAAACAGCAGGAATCAAAGCTGGATAAAGATGAAAATAGAGCATGACAGGAAAAAAGTCATGCAAATGACTTTTGTTATTGCACTGTGATTTTTATTTGAATTGTAAGTGATCATTCTGCCTTTTAGTTACAGCTGTCAGCCCTCATTAATGTGCATTATAAATTGCATCAAAGTGCATAAGGGTGTGTGTGATTAATTTATACAGCTCTTTACGTAGGAGGAAAATGCAGGTGCCAAGGAGCCTAATGATTTGGTTTGGGTGGCACCGCTACAACGAGTTCTCGTTCTCAATGCAGTGTGTTGGGTGTCAGCTCTGGCATGTGTCTGTCATCCTAGCAGAGGTTCACAGGACCTGAGGATGAAGATTACACGCTTAGACACAGTGTCCAAAACAACTAAAAAATCCAATCTTATGCATAATGACAATCTGACCTGATTAGATTCAATAAATGGTTTTAACCTCATGTCAATTCCAATCAACATATGAAGCCACAATAAAAATTATGAACTAAGAAGGAAAATGGTCGTTTATCACAGAATAATTACACATTTACAGTCTCACTTATTCACAGACCTCCAGTTAATGACACAATGTGGACACTATGGGTCATCAGTATTTAAATGCACACATCTGAGCAATGAAAAAAAAGAAAGAGCCGATTAGTACCAGTTATTCTACTTACAGTTTATATTTCTCATAGGTATAAAAGATGTAATTTTGTCTTACAGTGTGCAGATAAATGTGTTGGGATGAATGGTGGTAAAGTGCTTGAATTTGCAGTATCTTACAGAAAAACTCTGATTCCAAAAGATAAATAAATAAAATGAAAATAAAAACAGAATACAATGTCATGAACTGACAGAACAGAACATAGAACATGTTTAAACTGAGACATTTTTACTATTTCACAAAATATATCAGCTCATTTTAAATTTAATAGCAGCAACACACCTCAACAAAGCAGGAGCAGTTTAACAAAAGGCTGGAAAAGTAAGCGGTGCTAACTGACTAGGAATTAAAAAAGAAATGGAAGACTAACCTTATAAACTGTAGAATTTCAGTGTTCCAATGTTCCTCAATGTAAAACTGTGAAGGCTTTCAATATATCAGTACATAAAATCATCAATAAATTTTGAGAATCTACAGAAATCTTTGTGTTCAAAGGACAAGACCAAAAATAATTACTGGATATCCATGATCTTTAGCCCCTCGGGTAGCAGTCCATTAAAAATTTGTGTGATTCTGTCATTGAAATCACTGTGTGTAAATACGTGCCATCCACAAATCATGCAAAGAAAAAGCGACATCTGAACATGATCTACAAGCACCACTGTCATCTCTATGCTACAGCTCATTTAAAGTGGACAGAGGCACTACATACCAGACTGAAGAGGAGAGGGACCATTTGCCTTTTTGTTAGCGCACCAACAGTTCTGAAAGGCATATAAAGGTTTCAGAGCAATACATGCTCCTATCTAAACAACTTTTTTTTTTTAAGGAAAGGTCTTGCATGTCTCAGCAAAACAATGTTAGACCACATACAGCAGTCTGGGTGCTAAACTGCCTGCAATCCTTGTACCAACTGAAACTGAATCTTCCCATAAGAAGAATGGGACAAGATTTCTCCCATGGTCACTTCCTACATGCTTATGGACTGTTGTTAAATGAAGAGGAAAAGATATACAGTGGTAAACATGGCCCTGAGATGTGTTTCTGTCATCAAATTCAAAATCAGCTAATATCTTTCTTAAAACGGTAGATTTTCTCATTTTAAACATTTTACATGTTTTCTGGGATCGATTGTAAATATAATATGGTATTATCACTTTTGTCGGTGTTCCAACTTTTTCGCATTTCGATTTGTAGAATTGCTTCGCAAAAAGGGGCAGCACGGTGGTTAGCACTGTTCCCTTGTGCTAACCACACATGTTCTCTCTGTGTTTGTGGGGGTTCTCTCCATTCCACTCCAATTCCTCTCACAGTCCAAAGACATGCAGTTAGTGGGTTAGGTTAACTGGAAACTCTAAATTGCCCATAGGTGTGAGTAGGCGAAATGGCCTAAAATCCGTATCGCGGTATAATTTGAAGCATGTGCGGTAACGATATATATCGCGATATATTCTTTTCTTCTGTATACCATATTTTCAGCACTATAAGGCTCACTGAAAATCCTTTAATTTTCTCAAAAATTGACAGTGCGCCTTATAATCCGGTAAGCTTTATGTCTGAATTGTGGTTGTGCTTACTGACCTCGAACCGATTTTACGTGGTACACGGTGCTCAAAAATCTGTCAGAAAATGTTTTAGTATGACTTTGGTAAGCTACGAAGCTGCACCGCTAGATGGACTGTTGGAGCTACCGTAGTCAGGAGCCTCGCGGAGCAATCTGGGTCCAAAACTCAGTCGGCTTCAGGTCCCAAAGTCAAACGAACACTGTGGCATCACTGGGAGTTAGAAACTGTCTAAATTCTTTCATCTTTAATAAAATGATTAGTGTTGCTGCTTTACCAGGTGTAACAATTAAGTTTAATAACCAGGCATCCATGAAAACCGAATTTATTAAATTTAACGGAGTTAGAAGTTAGCAGGAAGTTAGCTCACTAGTTTCTACCTAAACATGATATACCATGTTCTGACTGAGAGATTTCTGAACGAATTAAAACATACAGCTCTGCTATTCACTTCCAACATAAATGAAGACAGAAAACTAAACTAAACTAAATCCTAAAAAAGTGACTTTTTTAGGGTTGCTGAAGTTGGACTTGCTGGTATATAATGATGTGCTATGTGATCGAGAGCGACACAGTTATGTTAGCATAACATAAACACAGTGAAGTGTGGAGGAAGCGCAGTGTTTGGCTTTCTCATATTTCAAAACGTCATGCATTCGGGGATGGAATAGATGAGTTCCCCAAAAAACTTTACAAGTGGGGAAAAAAGCTGTTTTTCTCTTCCCCAGAATTCACATGATTCAATAAATGCAATATTTTTATGTTCATTCAAAATATACTTACCCATTTAGATAGTGAGTTGGTCTAGCTTAGTCCAAAATAACTGCAGAAGCTACAAAGTGACATTGTTTCCATATTTCATGGCGTATTGATGTGATTATTTTTGTGCTTTTGCCATAAACACAACCTTATGCATAGATACTCATGCACTCGCATGCCCATTCGTATAATGCATACATAGACCCACTTACAAACTCATACTGCTAAAACACTTAAATCCAAAGTTATGGATCAAAGATGAAATAAACCACCTTTTACTACTATTTCTTCTCCTTTTGGCTACTCCCTTTAGGGGTCCCCATAGAGGATCATCTGCCCATCTTAACTAACCTTAGCATTCTTTTCTGTCACACCAACCCTCTGCATGTCCTCTCTGAGGTCTTCCTTTTCCCCTCCTGTCCATATATATACATATTATATACAGTGGTTTGCAAAAGTATTCAGCCTCCTTGAACTTTCAGGGCAATCTTGGAAGAAAACCTCTTGGAGTCTGCAAAAGACGGGGCGGAGGTTCACCTTCCAGCAGGACAACGACCCTAAACTTAAAGCCAGGGCAACAATGGAGTGGTTTAAAACAAAACATATCCATGTGTTAGAATGGCCCAGTCAAAGTCCAGATCTAAATCCAATCAAGAATCTGTGGCAAGATCTGAAAACTGCTGTTCACAAATGCTGTCCATCTAATCTGACTGAGCTGAAGCTGTTTTGCAAAGAAGAATGGGCAAGGATTTCAGTCTCTAGATGTGCAAAGCTTTTAGAGACATACCCTAAAAGACTGGCAGCTGTAATTGCAGCAAAAGGTGGTTCTACAAAGTATTGACACAGGGGGCTGAATAATCACGCACACCCCACTTTCCAGTTATTTATTTGTAAAAAATGTTTGGAATCGTGTATGATTTTCAATCCACTTCTCACGTGTACACCACTATGTATTGGTCTTTCACGTGGAATTCCAATAAAACATATTCATGTTTGTGGCTGTAATGTGACAAAATGTGGAAAAGTTCAAGGGGGCCGAATACTTTTGCAAGCCACAGTATATATAAAGAAATTCCCCTCTCGCCCTTGCAGGCGATCTATCCTTCAAGCTCAGGTCCTCTACCAGAGGCCTGGGAGCTTGAGGGACGTGCGCAGTATCTTAGCTGTTCCTAGGACTGTGCTCTTCTGGACAGAGCTCTCTAATGTTGTTCCTGGGATCTACTGGAGCCACTCGCCTAGCTTGGGAGTCACCACACCTAGTGCTCCCATGAGCACTGGGACCACTGTTTACTTCACCCACCACATCTTCTCGAGCTCTTCTCTGAGCTCTTGGTATTTAAGTTTCTTGTGTTCCTTCTTCCTGATTGCTGTCATTCAGAACCGCTACCTCTATCACTACAGCTGTCTTCTTCTGTTTGTTTACCTTGGCTGGTTCCATGGAGAACAGCTGGTTTATTCTCCTGCCTTTTATCTCTCTGGTCTACCTCTTCAAGCAGCTGGCCAAGGCTGTAAGTCTTTGCATGGCAGTTTCCAAGGCCTCAGGTATGGACAACTTGTTCTACTTCTTAGGCACCTTCTTTATGTCACCTTTCTGGAGCTCCAAAAGTTAGCTAACCTCACTCCGTGCTACCTTGATCTTAGCTTCTAGTCTCCTTCTCCATGGAGGGTACTGCTCCTTGTGGCTGTTCAACTTGGCCGTTCAAGAGTCAGAGACAGACCATCTCCTTGGTAGATTCTGGGCTTGATGCTGACTTGGGCTATGGACTTGAAGTTGGCGTGTTGTATGCCACGCCCCTATTGAGTTTCTGATGAAGGCTCTTAGGGCCCTGTTGATCTTGTATAGTTCTAGGCATTCCAGGATCCAGTGTGGGCTGTGTGCAATACCCAGTGCTTTAATATGTGTATGGGATAATAGATTTCTGCTTTTGGCTTAATCCAGTAGCAACAACCCAAAATGCCTAAGATATCTGTTCAGTGACAAGGGGTGTAGCTTTAAGATAAAAGAGAGAACACTTTAACTTGCTCTTTTGATAATAAGTTCCGCACATTTCTTAAGACTTCAGGCTAATGCATTAATCTTTTCATAAGAATAGCTCTCAGTCACAGATGTGACCATAATAGAAATTTAGTAGGTAATACCAGTGGAATTCTTGATACTTGATATATAATTAAACATAAATATATCCTGCCCACACCAGTTCCAGACGAGTTGCACTAAATCCAATAAGTACCATTGCATTTTGTGATTTCTGGTATTGAAAGGTATTGATAGTGCTGGGTCTAATGACATCCTTATATGGTATTTCTATGGTGAATCTATGTAGTACCTGAAGCATAACCAGTGGTGCTGACAGCATTTATGTCTTTAGTTATGTTTCTAGGGAGGTGCACGTCACGTTGTGGCATATGTTAAGGCATAGTGTTACAGAAAGGTTTTGCAGTTACGACATACTTGCAGCACATTTAACAATTACAGCACTTTTAACACTGAAGTATTAACTGTCCACAATTCATCCCGTCTTCTTCAACTGAGCCTTCACAAGAAACAGAGGTGCAATTTTTGTCATTGTTTACCATTTTGTCTCCATTCCCTGTTCCAATTTCATCTGCTTGAAAAAATAAATTAATAATACATACATACAAACATGCAAAAACACACACACACACACACACACACACACACACACACACACACACACACACACCTCAAGGCTATTATTCAGCCATGAGAGTTACAAAACCTACTAAAAGTTTAAAGTGTTAAATGGTTTTTCTGTGAACACTGAGATGCTAATTACTTATATAGTACAGTACACAAAAAAGACAAACTAATTAAGTTGGAAGATTAATTAAATAGCTTTTAGACCCTTTCTGCTACATTCACCCTTTATTCTCTTCTGCCAGTCTTACCAGATGACTATTTAATTCAGCAGTTCTGACATTTAGCTATAAAGCAAGTAGTATAGCAAGCCCAAAACAGGTCTTTGTCTTTGTCGGAGGAAAAGAAAGGGATTAGCTCTGAGAGTACTTTGAAGCCCTGGAAATTTGTAATAAAAAATTTAAGCTACAAGTGAGCAGGATGGGAAGGGTTTTAGGTAGGCTAAGCACAGCAATTCATTTGACTCTGCATATACGAGGGGCCGTATTTCAAAGGCAGTGCTGTGTATTTTGTAATTTTAGCTTTAATAAATATTTTTCCTTTGATATACTAGTTGTCCTGTGGCAGGCCTGCGTGGTGGTAGAAAGGAGGGCTAGAGAGAAAGAGCAGCCTCCTGGCACTAATGAGAAGGTCATAGCTCTCTAATTATCATAGGTAGCTCAGTAGCATCCTTCAAAAGACCCCAGGAGAGCACCGGTTTCAGACAATATTCTGAAACAGCTATATTCAGTTGCATGTGTAAGCAAACACAGACGTCAACAAACACCTACTGTATATTCAGTCCCATATGTTAGCAAACCTGGATATCAATAAACAACATTTAGCACTATATGTAAGCAAACACAGACTTTGACTAACAAAATTACTTATTTTAACCCTGTATTTAGATGACTGTATGCACCTTGCATACAAATGAGATAGATCCATACAAATGTCATAATACACGACCACTCATGTAAACAAAAGGGTCACTTTACAATCAATAATTCAAAAATAACCACCAATTAATGTTTAAGTCAATCAATATAAGTCAATATTTGTTGGTTACCTGTTTGGAAAAATGCTAATAAAAACATTTTCAATGATGAAAAGATGTATATTCAGACAAATACGCAATGTAAAGATTGTTCATATGCACAACAATGTACGTAACCTGAAATTTACACAATAAGACATCCGAGGATAACGTTACTAAACTTAAAAGGAATTGATTAGGCAAGCGACAGAAACTACTCACTGATAGCAAGTATCACCTTCATAATTCAGCAACTGGTAGTCTAATGTTTTGGTTGTAGCTTAGCAAAGGGGCAAATATAGACTCAGATATATTTGGCGTTAGATGAAGCTGAATTGTTGCATATAAAGAAAAACAATACAAATGCATTGACAAGATAGGTGTCAATGTGTTTGTAAAAAAACAAAAAACAACACAAAAAATCCGCCCAAAAATCTGAAGGCTACTGATCATATTTAAAGGGTAACAACATCTTAACAGGAAGAAGCGAATATCATCTCACTCTTGAAAGCATCTCTGCTACAACCTTAACTGGAACACCATTGTTGCCATCACCAAATATGATTACCAAACACGCTCCTAATGAAAAAAATATATTAAAAAATAAATAAATAAACTGCACCACAAGAGCTGAAACATAGATGTGCTAAATATAAATTTTTAATGGAGGAATAAGCAGTATGCTTTGGTTTTAAAAAATATTTGTTCTCGCCATTTCAAAATGTGGGAAACTGTCCTGCCTCACAGCACAAGATGCTAATCATTATTCATATATGATGTGAAATAAGCATAAAAAAGAGAATGCAAAATACATTATTAATATCATGTTCGACACTTAAAAAAATATATATATACTTAATGTGCTTGGACTCGAAAACATGCTGCTGTTTTGACTGATTTGTAAGGAAGATGAGCCGCTCTCTCTGTCTCTCATGCAAAATTTTAATAAATGAAGAGAGAGAAAAAAGAAACGCCGTAAGTGAATAGCATATGGACTGGTTCTCGTAGCTCCCCGGTAAATTACTTGTAAATTAATCTAATTAGGAGACCCAAAGTGTGACTCAGTGTGCTGTCACTGAGGCTAACAAGTCTTTCATAGTTTGCAGCAGTGTCAAGTATTTAAAAAAATAAGATCTGTAAGAAGTTTTGAAAATATGAGAACTATAAAACATGTAAAGAAAAATGACAGTAAAGGGAGAATAAGTAGATTCAATGATAAACAGATCAAATATACAATAGGCGTGTTTAGGTAGCAATGTTCTTCAAAAGCAAAGTGAATATCAGTCTATTGCCATTTTTGAGAATGTGCTATATATCTTTGTGGGCAGTGAGACAGCTTCCATTTGACATGTTTTGGATTACACTGGAGACTATTTTCAATTTTCTTGCCATTTCAAAATAAAAACTTACAACCCATGCCTCAGAAGTACAATCATAATATAAGACATCTCCATCAATTTTCCACTCTACTTCAGTTTGCTTTAACAAGTCCTTATGGGGAGTACAGTACAGTCGGGAGATAAAAAGCTTCTTTTCTTCCCCTGCTTCTGCCTCACTTCTCCCCCTGCCTTATCAATCGACCGCCCATCCTGTGTGCTTGCGACCTCTAATGGATTTCACATGACAACAGGCCTGGGCCAGACAAGAGCGCAGGCCCTCACCGACTTGACAACCATTAGTCTGTGAGGAGGCAGCGGGGAGGGGAAGAGGAGGGGTGGGAGGGTCTCTCAGTGTCCTGTAGCTGATGTGTCGTGCACTGAACCATCTCCCTCGGGTAAGGCACGGATGTATCCACTCTGACAAGCGTCTCGCTCCTTTCTCTGTGTCCCGACGAGCCTATTATCATGAGGTCCTGTGAATGCTGTGCATTCTGGGAAGTGGCACATAAAAGAATGATCAGGCAAAGCTTTCAGACAGAAGTTGTTCGCGCAGGAAGGCTCTTTGTTGAACAAAATGGAAATGCAGCAATGAGAGGTGCACCTGTTGAGCGTCCTTGCGGAGACACATGCACTCACACTTGGCATTATGTACCTTATTATTTATATGGGGCTGTCAGCTAATAATGCATGGGTCTCTCACTAGAGCACTTTCTGCCATATTTGAAAGTCATGGCAAGAGGCACCCATGGTTTCCTGAGACGTCAAGGGTCCTTTCACCAGGGTGCTGTCTGAAGAAGTCATTCCCACTTAAACTGATATAATGCACCTATGCTGCTGTGCATTGAGACCTGGCTTCTTTATCTCTGTTCACTGATTTGCTCCCTTCTTCTGTTCAGTGCATTGGCTTGCATGTTACCACTGGCCTGATGATTGTAAGACTTTTGATATCACAGCTCACACGGGCCAAAATAATAGTGAATGTTAGCGTGGGATATTCCATTTAAAGGGACTTGTATCCAACCATCACATAGCAACACTGGCTCATTTTATCTTAACTTTTGCAAAAATACAAAACAGAGTCATATCTATCTTCCCGTGTTTCATTATTCCCATAGCTGATAGCTGTAATCACTGAGGTTGGGCTGAAAGGGTTAAGGGCATTGTTCACTTATCGTGTGATAGGGACATTTTTTATGCAAGAGCGAGCCCTGATTAGAGGGTGAGTTTTAATGACAACTAATTAGCCAACCTCTTTAGCCTTGGCATAATGATCAAACGAGCTGTCATCGGGTACCTGATACAATGATCCTCTCACTCTTGATATGATATTTTATTCCTCTGCAATTATGCAGCCCCCACTGCACCACATGTGTTTATTGCCTCAAGCACACATGTCAAATTAAAGAGCAGCTTATGCACCTGATATTTAATTATTGCCTGCTGCACCACCATGCACAATGGGAAAATGTCAAAGCCAGCAATCTACAGTACTTCAAGCAGCAATCGGTAATGCTGCGACTGCCGAGCACATACACAGACACATTGATAGGAATTTGAATATTGAATATAATTTGTCATCCTCTCTATGCTCTGCTGGCTTTTTATGTTTCCCTTTGTCACTGTAAAAGAGATTTTTGCGCATAACAGCATTGGTTCTCGAAAGGAAAAGTGCAAAGTTAATTAAACAACTGCAACAAAACCGTTTAAAATATATTGTCAAATACATGTTAGATTTACTAAGTTAAAACTTGGGTTTTTTTCATACAGCTGCTACATTTTTCACTACATTTCAGTCCACTATTTTTTTTCTAACAAGCTTTAGTGGCAGGTTCATAAATCAATAAGAATATAACTTTCCATATCAGGAAAATTAAATTCAGCACACTTTCTTCAAGCACTCTTCTTCAAATGATCAAACATACAGGAGTTCTTGATATATTTGTCCTAAAGTAGGTAAAATGCGCAGAAGCGTATCATTTATCTATATAAGTTGTGACGTGAGAGCAGGGACGTGAACATATTTTGAAGAGAATGAGCATGCCTGAGCATGCCTCCATGTGTTTGTAATGAACGCTGTTGTGGTAAAAATTCCGCTATAAAGAGTGCATTTCTATGGATAATTCAATTATTTCGCAAACCATGAAAGTTTAATTATTCTTGAATAGTCTTTGAGATAATTTCTAGGTCTTTGTCTTCTCTGCAGTCCCTTGACAAATTTATAGCTCTACAAAATGTGATTCTGATTATTCTTCTGCAGCTAACCCAGTGTTTACCCCATCTTTTATGAACTGAAATAGCTCCTTTTAATTGACTTATTCTTCCCATTTATTCAAAAACGATGCTGTGGTCATGCTCTAAGTGTTTAATTCTTTCCGTTTCCTTCCTCTGAAGAGCCAAGTGCTGTTCTATTGATGTTAAAATGTGTTGGTCTCCTAATTACACACTTCTTGAAAACAGATTGTCATCTTGGCAGTGTTTCACTTCATACTTTCTGGCTTATTTAATTTTTTTTGTCTCTGCTTTGTGCACATTAAGCATTATCTCTGTCTCCAAATCTACAATAAATCACACAGTTACAGTGTTAGAAAGCAAGGGGGAAATATTAAGGAATGTTTGCAAATGGGCAGGCAATATACACACAGTACCTCTGGAAAACATTTTATCACACTTTGTCAATAAAACTCACTTCTTGTTTTTTTTAGTTTTACACTCTCGTTACCGATTGCTTACTTTTACTTGACTGTTTAAACACTATAGAAAGGGAGTTTGTTCATTTTAATGTAAATTTCCAAATGACTGTCACTGACATATATTTATATGCAGAAGGCAAAGCAGGATCCGTCTGTTTCATGGAGTCAGTGGTTTTATGAATACAATTGATTAATCTCTCCAGCTCCTATCAATTAGTGAGGTGACATCATTGGAATGATTGAATTAAATGCCCCATTCATGTGTAATTGTCATGTGTAATAAATCAGAAACTGAAATATGAAATAAGCCTGTGTCCAGGTCACGCCCTGTAAGTTTGTGATTAACTACTTCAGCCGCCATAACTTCTTTCATAGTCATTGTTGGCTGCAGGTCAGAGAAGGTGTGGAAAAACAGAATAGCGGAGAGAGGCCTTTGATTTGGTAAGAAAATAAAAGTGCGCATTTCCAAACACCTACAGAGCCAGTTTGGAAAAGATTGCCAGGTTCTGTGACAGTTGCCATTCTGCTGCACAATAATAACATGTACATTGAGGATCTGAGTGGTTGTATGACAGAGCAGCACAGCCCTGCAGTAGGAGGCATCACTTAGCACTGGAATATACACCACCCTGACTAGGAGCCTGCTGGCTGCTCTCACTGGTCCCTAGTGTTCACTCACCACCTGCTCTGCTGTATGGTTTGTGACAAATGTTGATAGATGTTGCAAGTTTATAGAGATAATTGATTGTTTAAGCTAGGGAATCCCCATACGCAAGCTTCATTTACCTATGGCGTGTTACTGTCATTTGCCAATTTGCCATTTGGCCCTTTAATTCTGTGTATGTGTGTTTGTAGGTTCTTGTCTATCTGTTCGTGACAGGCCTCCATCTTTTATTTCGAGCGATCTATTTTCCATATTGATCAGACCCTGCCAATCCAAACTTCTGTAACAGTTAATAAGATATACTTAGTGCTCTGTTGTGTCGCGCTTTCAATGAAAACAATTTAAACAATAAAAACATGAAGCTGCTGTTTGTGCGATTCTTTTACACTCTGCAAGTCAGTAATTACCCTTTTACAAACATGCTGTGTGTACATAAAAGCTTTAACAGGGAGGGAACCATGTGGTTGGCCAAAAAAGCCCTCCATAGGAGAGCAGTGTTGCAGTGAGCACCTGTTCAGTAGATACAAGGAAGGAATGTGGACTGAGGAAGTTTCTTTCAGGGTGCCCCAGATGCCAGTATAACACAGATGTTGTAGTGTTGCTCCAAGACCACAATCACAACATATGGTAATTGCTGCAGAATAATTTTCTGGCCAGCTCTCTAACCAGGGGCTGATAAAATGGAGAAGTAAGCTACCGATGCTCTGCGGAATGAACACCTGCCAAATCTAACTACATGAAATGTCAGTCCTGTGAATGAAGGGGCCACCAGGTAAAGCCATTAGAGCTTGTGATAGCCACGGCAATCTGAGAGGCCATGGGTGAGTGAATCCCCAGATGTTTCTCAGCATTCTTCACAAAGTTGATTGTTTGTGATCCTTCGTGCGCTGACCTGGATATCAACCCTGAGCCTTTTGTTACGCTGTTAATTTTAAATGTAAAGATCCAGGCGCTACTTAGTTTACCTGTGAGATAAGAGTGCCTTAGATCCAAAAGATACAAAGAAAATGAACAGATAAAATGTGGACGGAAAGAGGTTATCTGAAACAGACTATGTTTACGATGCAAATGTTACATGCATTTTTAAAATTTTATGTTGTTCTTCGTGTCCTCCGCTTAATCTCTAAATCATTTCACTATGAGTATAAATCACGAAGATACATCACGATCTCTATGGGCAGAAATCTGTGCTATCAGAAACTGAATTTGAGTAAGTTAAATTTGAATTTGAATTGCTCGGATTGAATCTGAATTGTAACTTGAATAAATGCTTTTAAAAACTGAATATGAATTAGCCTAATTTGAAATTCAATTTATTGGTTTGAAAATGATCATCACTAAATTGAAATTGAATTTTATATTTTGAAAAATAATTCATTTGCTTTGAAACTGTATTTTATCCTTTAAAAATTTAGCTCTCAAATAATTTCAGATTCACTTCTCACCATTCAGTTTCAGTTCTACAATTCAATTTCAGTTCCAAAATTCAGTTTTTTTGTGACTTACATCCGGTTCCAGTTCAAGAGTAGTCGAGCGCAGATTAATAGAACTACGTTTTACTAGCGGACCAAAAGTGTTACTGACGGTAATCTACAGCGTCTTGAGCTGAATTAAGACTTCAGAAGTCATTCGTCATGTCGAATGACCAGCGGATAAACTCTCAGGTTGGTAATAAATGTATTACATGTATAAGAACAAGCATCATGTTAACAAATGATAGCCGTACAGTAACTGTTATCCTTATTGTAGCTGTTAGCTAAAAATGCTAATTTAGCGTAGTTTGCCCTGGATTCAGCTTTGACAAACAAATATGATGACAAACACCATAATGGAAGGCCTTTGTCATCACATGCTTAAACTCATCATATATTTTTGCATATGCTGAACAGGCAGTCAGACATGCTGTAACTGTGGGGTAGAAAACTGCATGAACACCATACGGCAGGGGTCTCAAACTCCAGTCCTCGAGGGCCGCTGTCCTGCAACTTTTCCATGTGTCCCTGTTGCAACACACCTAGTAGGTCATTAGCAAGACTATACAACTTGACTGCATGCTGAGTTGGCAATTCAGCCATTTGATTCATGTTACAGCAGCTCATGAGTGAATGAACAAGGTGCAATAAAAGATATGTTTCCAAATACATACATTTACTTAAATTTACTTGGGCGACCGTGGCTCAGGGGGTTGGGAAGCGTATCTGTCGCCGGTTCGATCCCCGGGCTCTCTGTCCTGGTCGTTGTGTCTTTGGGCAAGACACTTTACCCTACCGCCTCCTGGTGTTGGCCAGAGGGGCCGATGGCGCGATATGGCAGCCTCGCTTCTGTCAGTCTGCCCCAGGGCAGTGTGTGAATGCAAGAGTGAATGAATAGTGGCATTGTAAAGCGCTTTGGGTGCCTTGAAAAGCGCTATATAAATCCAATCCATTATTATTATTACTTGAGTAGGTAGGGTTAGGGGTTGCCACCGCATGCAGTCAAGTTCTATACTCTTGCTAATGACCTACTAATTGTATTCAGGTGTGTTGCACCAGGGACACATGGAAAAGTTGCATGACACCAGCCCTTGAGGACTGGAGTTTGAGACCCCTGTCATACGGAATATGACAAGTGTGGTTGAACTGCATGAAGACTCTGAAGTTTCTCTTCTCTTCTGGCAGGACAGGAATGTGGCCTTGTCCTGTGAGCCACCGTATGGATGTACTTAGAGTAGAACTGGACTGTCACCGCCTCAGGCTCTTCACCTTTTCAAAGACAAAGCAATCATTTAGATAAAATATTAGATATTGTTTACCTGTAAATGCACAAAGAGAATTTAGAAATGTAATTATTGCCAAGAGTGAACAAGCACTGATAGTGTAATCTACAGCTGTGGCCAAACGTTTAGAGAATGAGAAGTGTTGTTTGTTTATTTACAAAGTTTGCTGTTTCAGTGATAGTTGTATATCATATTATATCACTTCAAACAGAGGTGATCCAGTAATGCTGCACTAATGAATTAGACTAACTATTCACTTTAGCTAAAGTTATTAAGTTAGCTAAAGAGTTGGGATGCTGTGTAAGACATAAATAAAGCTAAAACACAAAGGTTTGGACACCGTTTTGCATGTTTGCCTACTGTAGGGGTCTCTGCAAGCATACAGGGCTCTGAGAGGGTACAAGATGACAACTTTGGAATTCTACTAGAAACAGTCGATCATATTTGTTTGTCAAAGCTGAATCCAGGGCAAACTACGCTAAATTAGCGTTTTTAGCTAGCAGCTACAATAAGCATAAAAGTTACCGTACGGCTATCATTTGTTAACATGACGCTTGTTCTTATACATGTAATACATTTATTACCAACCTGAGAGTTTATCCGCTGGTCATTCGACATGACGAATGACTTCTGAAGTCTTAATTCAGCTCAAGACGCTGTAGATTCCCGTCAGTAACACTTTCGGTCCGCTAGTAAAACGTAGTTCTATTAATCTGCGCTCAACTACTCTTGAACTGGAACCGGATGTAAGTCACAAAAAACTGAATTTTGGAACTGAATCTGAAATTATTTGAGAGCTAAATTTTTAAAGGATAAAATACAGTTTCAAAGCAAATGAATTAATTTTCAAAATATAAAATTCAATTTCAATTTAGTGATGATCATTTTCAAACCAATAAATTGAATTTCAAATTAGGCTAATTCATATTCAGTTTGTAAAAGCATTTATTCAAGTTACAATTCAGATTCAATCCAAGCAATTCAAATTCAAATTTAACTTATTCAAATTCAGTTTCTGATAGCACAGATTTCTGCCCATAGATCTCAACGAGTTTTTATTTAAAGCTTTGACAAGACACTCATTAATGGCAGATTTCCATATAATGCATTTGTTTTCCTTCTAATGTGCAGCAAACAATTAACAGCTGGGTAGTATACAGATTTTTTACATACACTTAAATTTCGTCGAACAAGATAAAGGATAATACAATGCTGCTGCTGCTCTAATTAAATGTTGCATTAAACCTCTTTATCCTTTTTTTTTTAACACAACCCCCACTCTGTATTAGGCCCCACTTAAATCTCAGTGTCAGTCCAACAATAAATATCTTGATGTTTAGAGGTGCGAATGTGGCAGCAGCTGAAAAAAATAGCTGATTTTCAAAAACAACACAGAAAAAAAAAAGAACTTGCTCTCTTCAAAGCCATCAGACTTTTTGGACAAAGCCAGTCATTTTACCTCGCAGAACACAAGAGGTGCTGATCTGCTGTGTAACTTTGGTGTTTTAAGTCCCATGCCTCTGCTCTCTGAGGTTAAATTACTTTTTTTGTTAACAGTCTGGTGGCTTTGAGAAGAGAGAGGTCAAAACTTAGTTGTCTGTTAGAAAGAGATATTATATAGCAGGTATTGTGGTAGAAATATTCTAAACATAGCGTACACCTTTTAGGTGCGGCCTTTTTCAGTTGCCTCAAATATTTTTCTCCTCACTCTCTCCATGGCACTACATGAGGGTTTGCAAACCTCTTAAACAAACCTAAACAGACTATGCATAAGTACTTAATGAAAATGCACTACAAACAGTGTCCTTATCTGTTTTAAAACAGTTTACCATGTGAAACTCTTATTTTAGATATCAGAATGTATATATGCATATATACATGTCACCATTTAGGCTAAAATACACAGAAAGGATATCTTTCACCTTCCTAAAAGGAAGTTTATTCAAAGGTATTCATGATCATTCAAGGATATTTTTATCTCTTCACCATGAAGTGAAAACTTTCAGGTGGGAGTCTTAATGTAAAATATGTTCTATTATAACATATCTATATCATCCCTAGTGGAAGCAGGCCAAGTTTGAGGTTTTGGCCCCTCATCGCCTCAATATTTTAACATTTTCTGTGCCTGTCTTGTGCATCAAACAGCTTCAGACAATAATATGGACAGTCTGGAAAAATGCACTGAAGCCAAAGCAAATGTTGTACAATAAACTGGAAAATAATTTTAAAAAAGCACTATTAAAATACCTGTTATTGTCCAGATGTTGCAAAACTAAATATGTAAATATGAATTTAAGAATATATTTTATAAAACTCTGAAATTTAGAGTTGAATCTTAGGAATTATTGTAACATACAGTCTGAATTTCAATTTTTAAGCCAAGTGCTGCCATCACAGAAATTTTCGTTCTTGACATGTCAATGCCTATATTCCCTGTGCTCTCTCACCACAAACAAATGCTGCTCCCTTGTCAAATTGACTCATTTCCCAGTGTTGAGGCACATCTAAAACATAGTTAGGGTTTTGTGAAGCATTCAGCAATATTCAGGAGAAACATTTTATTTCATTCCGAAGCGTGACTTACCAGTCACCCGGACATTCAATCACTGAGCTTTCTTAATTGTAAATGTTCACATGTGGTTGTTTTGCTCTGGCTATTAGCTTTGCAGAGTGTGTGGAATGTGTTTCTGTTTCAGTACAGTTGAATTCAGCCATTATTCATCCATAGCCCAGAACCAGCCGATGGGGTTGGTTAGAAAATGAGCCCTGTTCTCTGTTTCTCAAGTGAGTGTTTTTAGTCAAGGGTAAATACACTTGCTTTTATACACACACGCACTCACACATACCTACGCATACACCCGAACACACGCACACAAAGTTGCTGCAAACTACAGAGCCATCCAAGAAACTTGCATTAGGACAAATTAGAAATCCGGCATGTTCTCCTCTGAGTTTTTGGCTCCACCATCTGGTCAACGCTGACACAATTCTCGATCCAACACTTGTACTATTCATTAACATTACAGCTTATACATCAAATATATTCAGGAATGTTATTATGCTGTATTTATAACACAATAACTGAGAAGATTTTCTTCTTGCTTATGGAAAAAAATACATAAGAAAGAAGAAATTCTGTTATAATTTCAGTGATGAATTAATTGCTTAATTGTTTAACTCTGACTTTGTGTCAGGCAAAAGAAGATCTTTTTTGAGACCTTGGATGTAATGACCTAAATGGCCAGGAAAGGAAGTAAATGCAACTGTCAGTTCCACTGTCAAAGGAATTGCACATAAATGATTACCAGATATTGTTTAGCATAGCATTTATTATCTCTGGTATGAATAAGAGTGTAATGTTTGCTTGTATTTTGCAGGGGCGGGGGGAGACAAAGCTGTGGTGTTGCTCGGTTGCTGGTTGGTAAAGAGCGAGTTTATCCTCACCGGGGAGTAGGCTGGTAAAGGAAGGAGGGAGTCTCACTTAAAAAGATCTCATGTTATGGCAGCTGTTATTAAGGCTCTTCATTTGCTTTTGAAGACAGGCTGGGGGGGGATCAGTCATGGCAGGTTACAGATGCGGTGTCTCCATTGCTTATTCACCTACTGACAACATCCTTTGAAAAAAAAAATAATCTGCTTGTATGTGTGCCATATACAGGTAGGTGTATGTATGTTGGTTTTATTTTATTTTTTACATTTTTGTTGAGGCGCCTTTTTGAGTAAATTTAACAATTAACACTCCAGCTCTCTTTTTTTTAACCAACAATTTGTAATTGCTTTATGTGACTTACTTTGTTCAAAAACATTCACAATTACTTTGATAATGTTCCATCATTTAAATAGAAAACAAAAAAAAGACTTCTGCATATGAGCTCTGTGAAAATCACACAAAATCATGCTGTAAAAAAAGGACAGCATGAGGATGAAGAAGGCATAAAATAAATGGAATTTAACATGTATTTTTAAAGATCATCCACTTTCAATCTATAGTTCTGAGATCCTTACACTGATTACCTGTTTGTAATCTTGACTTTGGGCCCTTCCACTCTCACAATGTTAATAGGTTGGTCTTGAAAATATATATCTCCATTTATTGCTATTCCTCATGTGTAAGTACGTGCCCATGCTCAACACCTTTGGTCCACACTTCTTCTTTCCATTTCCTCCAAATCCAGTGAACATTTTAGACACAAGTGCCAATGTGGATAAAATTAAAAACGGTGGTCCAATGCTGTAAAAACGTGAGTACATTCACATGAGTGTCTGAATGACTGTCGTGAAAATTTAACATGCAAAGTTCGCAAAAAATAAGTGTAAGTCTTGATGGAACTGCTACAGACATCCACAGACAGAAAAACGTCTAACAACTGCTTGAACAGGAGGACAAATGCTAATAAAACGTTATGACTGGATTTCAATTTTTTTTATAAAAGTTAGCAAAGGAGGCCTCAGATCTATTATGATTCTGCACAGCATTATTTTTACTACTCTTCTTGTAAAAAAAAATAAACTGTGCTAAAACTGGAAAATCTGGTAATAATTGGAACAGACTGATGAATAGACTCAAACTGCACATTAATCTATAAAAAATACTGACTTAAAATTGGGTATCTTAATGCCCTCATGTTTCATTTTTCCTCTCTACTAACAATGGAAGCAGAAAGTCAGGCTTGTTTGTTTTGAGGAGCATTCAAGCACTTCTCCCAAACACGTTCATGCTCTCCCCACGCGATGCTGCTGTTACCGCTGCTGAGAACTGGCAGAGTGGGCTGCCTTCCATTAGAGCAGCATTGGGGAACTAACCATGCAGAAAGCAGCAGGCTTGAGGAAAACTTGCTTCTCTTTTAAATGGATAGGCAGTAAACACTCTCCCTAGTGACTGCTTTCTCCTGACAAAATGATATTTGATGCTTATACCAACTGACTAGACCCAGATGAAGCCCTCAATAGTGAGGTCTCCGCCAGACTCAGGGCTCAGTTGGACTTTTTTTCAAGATGAATAAATGTTTTTACATGTGAAGCAACAGTTCAGCTGACCTCAACCCCTTCAGAGCAAACATTAATAAGTCTTTCATGTTCAATAAGCTACACAATTTAGCTTACTAAAGTATGTAAATTATTAACTGCATGAGTAAGCACACCTGGAAAATAGTATTTTCATATCGTACACCCATATTCACCTACATTTTTTACTGTCTAGGTATGGCTGAGTTTGTATAAAAATGTACTGCAAAGGAATGTCTTTGCAAGACAACGATTAAGCCCAGCTGAATGTTAATGACAGTGACCAGGTGACAGATTTAAAAACAAAAATTTACTTGCATGAAAAAATTTAATTTTAAGCCATGAAAACAGTTCAGCACAAGTATTTGTGGCTGGAAAAAAATGTAACAAAAACCCACAACCACATTTATCTCCAGGCTTAGGGACGCAGAAACAAACAGATAAACACAGTGTGCACACTTAAGTCAGGAGTTTTACGACTGATATCAATATGGAGATTTGGCGATTTAAAAATGCGATCTATCTGCCGATTTCATATATATTTAACATTTGTTATGTGAAGTTTTTTTTTAAAGGTCTTTACAAAGTTATTATGACAATACAATTGTTTTATTGTCACTGCAAGTTGTGGATTACTTGACTCAGCTTGTTCTTATATAGTGCTTTTCGATTATAATTTAACACTGAAAGCTTCATTCATCCAATAACACATACAGCCCTTTTATCTATACCTAAACAACCTGTCTAGCATTTGTGCACACGCATGGATGCATCCATAGGAAACTCAGGGTTCAGTATCTGGCCCAAGGATACTTTGGCATGGAGGCAGAAATGGTCAGGGATTGATTGAATTTTTCGCCAACATCTGCTTTACATTTTAAATGGTCATTTAGCGGCTATCATAAATGCAGATTTAATATATCAGCATATAGTTAATATCATCCAATAATCTACATTTGTTGTAAACCTAGCCCACATTAAAACTGCTGGGACTATTTGCTTTATCAGCACAATTCAAGTTCAAGCACAACTAAATATGAGTTTATTGTTGTTAACACTACTAAATTAATCTGGAAGCATATTACCATTAAATAACTCAGAGGAGGAAAATAAACAACTTTCAGATTCTTACAAAACGCATTAAAATTGATGGCTGTGGGTTTGATGCTATTTTTTATTTGAGGGTGTGTGTGTGGTATCCATTGTACCAACTGCAGTGTTTTAAACATAAAAGTAATTAGCAATTTGCTAAGTACATAATCCATCTTGTATCCTGTAACTGTACAGTTAAAAGGTTCGTTTTTATAATTACACTGAAACAAGAAGACTCTAAAAGCGCTAAGCTTTGTTCTTGATCTCCCTGATGATGTTGCCATGCCTTTGTAGGGTTCAAGTGCTTTAACAATGTAAATCAAGACATAATTATAACAATGTCTTTTTTTTTGGTCTGTAGTCGTTTTTAGCCTTTGAAAAATGAAGAGTACAAAGGGGTTGATACTTATTCAGAACAGTATAGTCATGAAAAAATAACAAGTTTATTTGCCTTAAAACATTTATAATCACATTATCCCTAGAGGGCCTCCCCCAGATGAGCAAATAAATACCATTGTAATGCAGTACAACCCTGCCCCCAATTTGAGGCAAATTCCCCATTAGGAGTATAAATCTGCAAGGCTTTGTGGGTAATTAGTGAACATGCTCGGGAATGTTAGAAGGGTTTGGCAGGTGCGTTTGATCAGTGGCAAGAGGCAAAATCACTGTTGACAGAAAAAGATGGCAGGAGGATGGAAATGGGAGGGCAAGTGGGTGGAGGAGTCAAAAGCATGCTGGCTTAGGGGCAGGTTTTTCTAAACCTTATTTTTTTAATTACTGACACAAAAAGTGGCGTTTATATGAGGTTATTTACTGGGCAAGAACAACAGAACTCAGTTAATCAAGTAATTATTGTGAACATTTTTTTACATGTCACAGTGATCCGTTATATCCATCCATCTCTCTCTCTCTCTCTCTATATATATATATATACATATATGTAGATGTGTGTGTATATATATATATATATATATATATATATATATATATTTATATATATATATATATATATATATATATATATACATACATATAAAGGGAGTGAGAGAGAGACAGAGAGAGAGACGGAGTCCATTGACAAGTGAGTGGGTCAATCAAGCTCAATCTAATTTATAGTAATAGCACAGACCTTAAGAATTAATTATTATAGTTTAAATATTATGGCTTATATATTTTATATATATATATTATTACGACTTTGTTAAACAAACTGAGTTTCGGAACACAAACTTGTCACCTTGTTTCATAACGAGAACTTCTCCAAACCCCAATGAAATCCATTAAATTTACTCTCATTTTAATATTCATGATCACCTCATCATTGAATTTTCTTCTGACCTAAGATTATTGTTTTAATAAACTGCAAAGGTGAAGTGTTTCAAATTATTATAATGTGAATGAAATGCAAGCTAATGAATACTCTTAAATGCATCTTATGCTGCTGAATTATTTATGTTATTGTGTGTGGGTTAGCTTGGGTTCAATGAGGCCTAATTAGAGGAGATACACTAAGCTAATTTGCAGACGCCAGAAGCATAGTTTATATATAAGAACTAATATTTGAAAGTCAAATTAAAGTTGAAAAGGCCCGTAATAACTGTTAATTAACTCTGGTTTTGTTTTTTCCCTTTGACAAACTTGAATCGAGTACAATATTCACAAGGCTAGTGCTTAACATTTCGGACCACAAAGATAAAATTCAAAGCTTTGAATTATTCGTTTGATGTGGTTATTCTCTGTAGATTAGATATTATTTTAAGATCCCTTTGTTCAAAAATTCATTTTTATTATCGCTGCATGAAATGCACGGCAATTCCCCACATAACTAAGCATTCGTGCAATTAACATCTTCGATCGGGTTCATATTCCTGATAATTTATACAGACTATGCACCTCCCCTGTGATCGCTTGCAGGGTTTGACTTTTCCACAGCCCTCTTGCATTTACAGAATCAGCCTCACACTGATGAAAATGGAAAGTGAAACTTTAATGAACAGGACTCAACTGTCAAGATAATAAAGACTTTGAAACAACACCGAGGCCAGCTCAACAAGCAAGCCGACAACAGCGCCAGTGTAGTGACATCAAACCAATTAAGACTGACGATAAATATTAACAGGAGTGGGTATTAACAGAACATAACTGGGAAGCCAAGCTGTAAACAAGTGCTGGATGGCTGATCATTAAAACTGTGTCACACAGTGCTGCGCAGTTTTGGCGAGCTAGTGATTTCAACACGATTACTGATTTTTCTTCAGAGCTGAATGAAGCACTTGGTATTATCCTCAGCCAGAAGGGAAGCTGGTCAACACCACTGGTTGCTCTCACCTATTAAATCTATAATTTATTGCATCATTGTTGAGGGTATAAAAAACAGCTAAAAACGTAAACCAACTCCACCATAAACAAATACTGAGGCCCCGCCCCATCATCATGAAATAGTAGCAACCTCATAAATATTGCCACATAAATATAGAAAAATAGAACTGCAAATGTTTCTTGCTGTTACACACGCATCATGTGAACAATAGGGTGGTGTTAATTATTCTCATTTGTCTTCAAAGGACAGTTAAAGTAAGTTCACTTCCTATAAACCACAGCCAGGATAACTGTATGCCTGAAAGTTAACCCCGCTCCCTTCAACTATACAAAGGCTGAAAATGGGAAATTTTGAGTGCTGGTGAATGTCACGGTTGCTAATAAATAGGCAGGATTAACGCATACCTATTAATATTCACGCTGCTTAATAGGCTGACAGTGTTGAATTATCTATAGGTCTCAGCGATTCAAAAAGGACCATCAAACCCAAACTTGAGAGCAGTGTCTTGTAATTGAATAATACATTACATGTGGCAATTATTTCTGTTAGAAGCAGACTGAGAAATCAATAACCAAGGGATCAAATCAAGGACTGTGAAGCTCTTGTTTCTATTCCCCTTGTGACCAATTACATCACCACAGTTTAAACACCTGCAGTGTCACAGCTCACTGTGACACTTTTGTGCACACTCTCTGTCTCTCTCACACAGACACACACACACACAGAGATAAGTTGTGTTAGGCGGCTGCTGAAGACTTTGAGAAAGGAAAGGTGCCTTTATCAGGATCTAATTTAAGTCTGCACTGAAATGTGCGCTGTGCAATTTAATATTTACATGCTGAAATCTAGTCTGCCTGATTGTTGAACTATTGTGTGCTAAATTGACTTTGCATCAAGACATAATTGTAAATATGAAATGATGGGAGAGTAATGCATCTTTGTTGAGATAATATGCACTCATTGCACAGCCTGACCTGGAGTTATAAATTATGCACTAGTTTTTAGCTCCAGGCACTGTGCTCCCATGACATGTGTGGTGCTGATTAAGAGGGAGTGAAATGGGTCTGTTTTAATGAACATATCCCATTACACAAAGGCATAGCTCCAGTATATCACTTGGAACACACAGGTGACAATGAACCTCTGACCACCTCACAGTCTGTTTGTATTGCTGAATACAATTTGCTTTTATCTGAAATATTCACAGCTCCTAAAAAGGCTGATATCAGGTCTCATTAAATGTTGATGCTCCTGGTGAGTAAAGAGAATACTGGCTACATCAAAGGCCTTGTTATGTCCAGTGAATACTAACTAATCCCGAGTTTTTGCTTTGGGAGCGTCGAAAGCCTGTAAGAGCAGCAGTGTGTGGTTCAATGCTGGGACTTTGTCTGGTCCTTACAGTTCCCAAAGCAGACTTCTGTACATCACAAGGGAAGTGAGGAGGAGGAGGGAATTGTATAGAGTGAGTGAAGGTGATGTTTTCTGTAATTATCTGCTCTAGCATGTGAAGCATTGTGTTTCATCTAGCCCTTTATGATGTTCAGTGGCCTCATATGCTTCCTCTCATCTGAGAATGGATTATCAAAACGCAAACAGTCAATACTGCACAACACACATAGGCTCACCCAAGCAATAATAGCCTGGAGTCAAAGGATACGTGTTCCACGGCTGATTGATTATTAGTCCCATTTGGATTACTTTGTTTATGTGAGACAGAGAGACAAGTGGATGCGTATGTGCCCGTCTGCGTGTAGAAAACATTTTTAGCTGCAGATAAACTAACTTCTTATTTTATTGATAAGAATTCAGTGTCCACAATATGTTTTTTGTTGTTTTTGTTGTTGTATTTTAAGAATTAATTAAGTTAGCGAACCATGCCCAGCTTAAACCAGTCAGTAAAATAGAAATGAGGCCATCAAAACATTGTGCGAGAAAGCCAAAGCAGAAAAAGCGCCTGCAATGTTAACAGCAGTCATAACAGGATGTTGGTGTCAACAATCATAACCGGGATAGTGAACTGAGAATAATAAATGCTACGGTGGGCACTTATAAACCTCAGCAAAGAGAAATACAGTGTTCATGAAATAAAAATCATGGGCAGATCTGCAGACCCACATTACTCTGATGTAGAGAGGGAGAGTGCGGTGCTGGAGCAAGTTTTACAGAAGGTTAAAACATCCACGGGCTAGTTGAATGAAGACATGCACAACCAAAGGACTTAACATCAAAAGAACCTGTGTTTTCAGCTATTCTCTGTGGTGGGCTTGCTTTGCATATTTCATGGCGGAGGATTTCATATCTAAGCCCACCTTTCTATTGATAAGAGCAAAGCCTTTTCTATTTTTCAATTAAAATGTGGGCTTTTTTTTATTTGAAATGATAATCTGTTGTTTTGGTTTAAAGCTGTAATTTCAATTGTGTTTTTCTGCCGTGGGGAGTAATGCTAACACGTGGAAGCCGCCACCCCTGTGCAGTTCTTACCCCAAAAAATGTAGAGCAAAAGTAAGAGCGCAGCGTTTGTTTTTCTCTACATAAAAGCCTCCAGATGACCTATGGTTCCAGCCAGACCTTTAAAGAAATGGAGAACAATCAAAAGGACAAATGTGACGGGCCTCCTGTGTGAGGTACAAGATGAATGCGAAACAGTGCGTCAGTTCTGTGATGTCTTTGACCTGATAGTTCAAAGCTGCTCCTGGACTCTGGACCCCTGTTCAGTATGTGAGCACCTCAGACAAAGGCTTTGTTCATAATAAAGTAAATCCACCACATTGTTCCTTTGAGCTGAACATCACCATTTCAACCGGGAGGACACTTTCCCGACCTGAGCAGAGCATGAATGTGTCTACAAATACATCACAGGCGCTGACATCTTTTAAAAATCTAAAAAGAAAGAGAGAAAGTTTAATTTTCATCGATTTTAGACTGTGTGATGTTCCCTTTCAAAGTTATGCAATTAAAACCTTCTTTTTAAAAACTCTCCATCTGATATGCAAACCTAGTCTTCTTTATGATTAGACAGTGGATGATATTCTCATTAAAAATCTATGTTTAGCCATCCTCGTCAAGAACAACTCAGTACGCAGACTACCTATGCTGCAAGCAGAGAGGTAGTCTTATAATAGGCTGCATAATGCAGGGACAGATTCTGCAGTGGTATGGCCCAAACCAGTGTGCTGTGGAGGTACAGGACACCAACTCTCCCTTCCACCACCTCCACTCTGGTATAGAAGGCATGGGGTGGTGCTCCAGCCTGCAGTCATAGTTAACTATGGCAAGGCAGTGAAAGCTGGCTGCTATGGTGCCTCCATTCCTCCTGAGACACAAGGGTGAGCAAGTCTTTGAAGTTAAAAGTGTGGCTGGAAGACAATATGAGCAGCATGTGAACATCTATCTGTACTGTGTGCTGTGTAATGTTAAGGCCAAAGGTGGGACGAGTGATGTTGTTCTTGCTGTACAATCGAGCGAAGTGTGAGTACACCGTGGCAATGGGGATGTATCTGCAATGACTGATTTATAAAGCAGTTGTGTTTTAAACCATCCAGGCTTTAAACATATTGTTACTTTTAAGGAGTAAGATGGCAAGAGCTATAAAGATTTATATTTCAGGATCATGCAGATTCATGCAGTTCAACTTTTTCAGTTCCTAATTTTATAATAATTTTACTTGTATAGCGCTATAAAAATGAATAACAAACTGATCATTACTATTGAAATATCACAATATAAGATAGATTTTTCCAGATGTTTGCTCCAAATATTTGACAACCACTGAAACTCTATACACAATCTGGTGCGTAGAAGTCGTCAATATATTTATATTGGCTGGAGGCAATATAGCCAGTTGTGCTGCAAAATTATCACAAGCTGCTCAATATTCACGTACGATCAGGAGACACACAAGACGACTGTCAAAGAATTACAGCTATTTCATTATCCAGCGAGGTCCCATGACACTGCCCTAATGAGAAGTCTAACAATTAGGACTGCATGTTGTGTGTGTCTTCTTTAAGGGAATATCAGAAAGGCATCTTTATCAGACATAGTTCTTTATAAATCCTTCTGTCACTTACAATTAAACAGATCAACATCAGGAGCGTGCATATCAGAACAGGAAGCCTGCTTTCCTTTTCAGAGTATACACAGGGCATTCCTATGCTTACAAAGGGGGCCTTCAGAAAGAATGACTGATGATTTGAGATCAACCTAAAAAGAGCTATGCTAGCTTGCATTGCAACTTAGGTGTTAAGGTCATACTTAAGTATCATAGGCATTCAGAGGTATTATAATCATAAACAGCAGTACCACTATACGCTCATTCAATGCTATACTGATAAACTGACTTCATTCTGATTTTCTTGTGAAACTGGCTAAATGCTTTTAATTTATACCTCACAAAGATACGGCTCTCGAGGTATGAAAAAAGCTGAATGAAACAACACACCGCCGTTTGATGTTAATTTTGCTCATCACAGAGATGTCAGTTATCAGTTTTGTCATTTTGATTTAGTTACCACACTCCTTTCTGGTTGAATAGGTTATTTGACTGGACAGTTTTACTTCAGGAAGAGAAAATCCAGAAAATTGTATCCATTCTGTAAAGTATAAATTCAAAAACTAAATAAGATCAAAATTAGGATATTAAAAAAAGGCAGAATACTGTTTTCTTTCTCTTTGATAAACGTAAAACTGATGAGTTGAAAAGTGGGGTAGTATGGCTGTTTGCTGCCATCTAGTGTACATAAAGATACATTACACTATTAAAATAAAAGCTTTGCTTTTTACAAACGTATAGCAATAAGTTTTTATGAAGTTAGTTCAGTCCTTGGAGAAACTCTCAGCACTGACTACTTAAGTTAATGACCATAAGGATTTACAGTACACACGTAAGTGGCACTCGTTATTAGAGTTTCATATATAAAAAGACTATATTATTAAGGTACGAACAATAATAGTAGGCCATTATAAATCTTACAATAGCTCCCCTGTATTTTTTTCACCTCTTTGATATCTAAGTTTTCATTTTTCTGTTGCGCAATTAAAAGCCATGGGATTATTTTTCTCTTTGAATTTAATATTATGCACAAAGTTCATCTCGAAATTTTGAAAATCTAACTGGAGGGTATCCAGATCAAATACAAACGTTTCATTACCACTGACATGTAGGAAGCCAAATTAGGCCCTAAAATTACATTAAATTAAACCCAGCAGACTTGGGCTCACTGTTCTCTGTAGCACATTATGAATATAATATGAAAGTGTTGTATTATTGAAAAGGCCCTTCAAGCTGGCAGAATATGTTTTTGGAGCTGGGAATACTTACAGCTGTGTATTTGGCAAACCAAGACCTCACTGATAGGACAAATTCAATCCAACGCAAGGTGTCACATATGTAACACTGATGCACAGATGACCCAGTGGTTCATGTCTACGTGAGCAGTTTAGAATTTATGAGAAAGATTTGTTATCTCACTGTAACAGATTCAGATTAATTGTATTTATATCACACTAATTCACAATAATAGTCATCTCAAGGCACTATATATGTAAAGCAAAGATACTACCAAAATAAAGACAAAACGCCCTATGAGCAAGCACTTGGAGACAGTTGGAAAGAAAAAAGAAAAAGGAGAACCAGGCTCAGGGAGGGGCAGCCATCCACCTTGACCAGTTGGGGGTGAGGGGAGGGAGACAAGCCAAAAGACACACTGTGGGAGCAGCAGTTAACAATTCAAGGGTTTAGTAGAAATCTAAAATCTCACTATTAACCTTAAATGAAGATAAATATGCTTATGATAAAGTGTACAGGATGATGGTTAGCCAACTCCATATAAAGGTCGTTTAGTCTTTAACTGAAACAAAGTGCAGGTTACCAACACTTTTACAGCTATTGTTGTAAATGTGAAAAATTGCAGTATGTCTAATTATTTTTTGTCCTGACCAACGCCATTTGACTGCGTTACTCCTGTGTTGTGTTTGCATGTGAAATATCTTGACTTGAACAGAGAACAATTGAAGCATTTTAATCAAATTGAGTAAAGATTAAAACTTTTGCACATAGGTTATCAGATCATTTGGCTGGACTAGTATTGTTCTGCATTTTTAAAAATAAATTGGAAATCAAACATGTGAGGTTTGGTCCTGGCAGCTAAACCTCTCAAAAATATTATTCTGCATCAATAATCCTATATGTACATTACAGCAGCTATCTCCATTGCTGTGAAGCACTTTGGATGTGCCAACACACATTTTGAGCCACATGGTGGCATTGTACTGCAAAGAGAAGGAGACAGTGTTTTTCCCTCTGATTTTAGTTGTCATGTGTATTTTGATATGCAGTGATCCATGTGTAAAATGTGCCTGTTAAACTATGTGCCTCAAATTAAACCCTGATTGCTTATCAGTCAATGGAAAGATATAACAATCAAGAAAAGAACAATTTTAAAAGATCTATTAAATTTGCTAGATTTCTAAATGTATAAATACAAATATGTGGCAAGAAAATTTAAACATTTTTAAAAGTTTAGCCATGTCATAATGTCTAGTTCTAACTACAGTAGGCGGCAGTTGTATTCCAGCAACTATATAATTAGAAGCCAGGGCAAATCTGGTTGATTCCTCTACTGCCAAAATACATCACAAGAAAGAAAGTGACAGAGCAGTGCGTGTCTCTAAATCAATGTGAGACAACGTCCGCAAATATCCTGATGCAGTGTGAGTGATAGCTGGACACTACTAGAAAGGTTTATAAATAAATAAAAAAATAGATAAGAAACGAACTGTTCCTATTGGATCATATTCAGTATTGACATGTCAGAGTAAACTGGTATGATGGTATGGTATGATGATCAGATCACTGTAAAAACCACATTTATTATAATCATGTTGACAATAACCTATAAGGAAAGAAGGCCAGTGCTACTAAGGCTAAGGTTATACACACTTATAGTGTTTTAGTTTAGACTTCATTGCTTATTCAGTTATTTATTTGTAAAAATGACTATTTAGTCACTAGGGAAACCTCTAGTTGTTGCTTCAAAGACACAACACGGCAGAAAGGATTTCGCTGCAGATACAGCAGACTGGTGTTTTTATGCATGTGGACTATAATACTTGACCTCAATACAACATTGTATTTCACTTTGGCAAAAGACTGGCAATACAGTTAATACGGTTTTCTGACAGTATTAAAAATTATAGCATAAGTTTTCCTAAAAACCCTGGCAGTACAGAAATACGGTGATACCATCCAATCATCTTTACATTATCTTCCACTTATGTTATTCCAGTTGGAGCCTATCACAGCTATCAATGAGGTGAAATCTATTGTACACCCCGTCCTGGTCACTAGTTAATCACCAGCTTAACACACCAGTCCCGCTCACATTCACACCTACAGCCAATTTAGACCAGTACACAGCAATACTGCTAATCTAAAGACATTTTCTGTCAAGTGTAATTGCTCACAGCAAAGTAGGGCAGAGTATGCAAATTATGCGTCAACACAGCTCTTGAAGAGCCGAGGTGCTAGAGCTGTCCTGTATATCATTTTCTCACTATTTTCTTTCCTTCACAGAAGTCCAAACCTTCATATGAGTGCAAAGTACAAGAACAACACATTCACAGATGCTTTGTGTATTTTCTCTCAACCACTCACTGAACAGAGTACACACAGTAAGAGGCGAGCCTGCAGCGAGAGAAAAAGATCATCCTTGAATATATCATATCCCATTATCCTTCCAGAGTAAAAACTGGTGACTGCTTAGCCAGTTCAATTCAAATCTGTGCTTTCAAAAAACGTTGCTAAAAGAATATGATAGGTGGTGAAATCAGTGGGGTTTTTTCACATATAGGACAAATTGTGCTTCGTTAAAGACAAGCTGTAACTTCAACTTCAATGAGGATCTGGTTTAAGTGTGCCTACTATCAACCATCATTGTTACAGTAATGTTAAGGCACATTTCCATAGTCTTGAGCAACCCCCTATGAAAATGGGAATTGGTGCAGCAGTTTATTGGAACATGTGCAAACAAGAAATAGTTTTCAAAATTCTGCTGAGCTTGAATGTCAATAATTGGTGTGACCACTTTTATCAACACAGCCTGAAGTCTCTTAGTAAAGTGTTAATGCAATTTCTTTAAGCTGTTTTCAGGAATAGTTCTCCAGGCTTCTTGAAGGACATTCAAAGCTCTTCTTTGGATGTTGGCTGCTTTTTGTTCAGTTCTCTGTCAGAATGATCTCACATTGCTTCAATAATGTCGAGGTCTGGGCTGTGGGGTGGCCAATCCATGATTTAAAATCTTCCACTGTGTTTTTCTGTCCGGGTATCCTTTTACTTCATGCTTTGGCAGTGTGTCTTGGATCATTGTCATGCTGAAAAATACAGCCATTGTCAATCATGATACTTTAATGTGTTTATACTTTCATAATTCAATCAACCAACAAATATCAGTACCAGTATCAGCCTTAGAAATCCTATATCAGTCAGGCTTTACATAAAAGTTCTGTATACCTAACAACTGGCTGGCACACACAAGAAAATATGTGACTGTTTCAGCATTAAAACTGAGTGCCAGTTTTGTATCCAGATGGTGTTGAGACAAACGTGGCAGATGCTTGTCCCCAGATGCTCAAAAGTTGTGGCATCTCAGCTCCACTGAGACTTTGAACCAACTCGCACACCCACCCTCATCTCCCTCATTAGCTGTGATTGGGAGTTTACACATGGCCACTCACATTTATGAGTAGACCAACTCTCCTCTGTCTAATCAACCGAGATATGTATGATTCACAAATGCTCAGGGGAGAGCTCTAAACACATGCTTTTTTCCAAAATGTAAGAAAGGTCATGTTCAGATTTATGGTTCTATAAATGTAGAAATTCTGAAATTCTCCTCCTCTATGTATATTATGTTAATTTTTTCTTTCTATCTTTCTTTCTGTCTTTTTTTTATGGTTTCCTGCTTCCTCGATACTAGGGTTTTTAACCAAAACCTCTGATTTAGACATCTTCGATTACAAAATTCTGAAAACATGGCAGTACTTTTTTCGTCATGGTGGGGCTATGACTACAAGTTTTCTTGCCTATCCTGAAGAAGCCATCCAGAAAAAGAAGAAGGATGTCCATATAGCACAACAAACAATATTTGTGAAAGCGTTGGTTGTTCTAAATAAGAAACTTCTCATTAAGCAAGATAGAATTTATGAGCATAGTTGCTGTAGTGCAGTGCACAAAAGTCATCAGTGCTCCAAATCTCTGAAAATATCAGCACATTAGCCCTCTATCAGATTGCCGACCTTACCAGGGTGTACCCCGCCTCTCACCCTATGGCAGTTGGGACAGGCCCAGCCCCATCACAACCCTGATAAGGATGAGTGGAAGAGAATGGATGGATGGATGGACAAAAATGTTGAAGCAGGAGTTTAATGGCACAGGTTTCCAAGGCCAAGCAGCTCCTTTACATGTAATGTTTTGGTGGCCTAGTACTTTTCTCCCAGTAAGAAGTATGTATCAAGTCTCCAACTGAATGATATTGACTTGGCTGGCTATAAATGATCCCATTATTAACACTGAGTAGTGAGTTGTTCATATATACTCTACACAATCAGCAAACACCACATATCCAGGCCTAACATTATGTTAGCAGTTCAACATTTGTATTTTAATGTTATACCTTGACATGATGCCAGAATATATTTAGACAAGGAGGGAAAAAACATGTGCACACATTTTGTCAGCTATTCTCCATAAACACGCATTTTAAAAAAATCCATAATCTGAATTTTAAACTTTCTGAACAATAAAAAGCACAGCTTTAGAAATCTAACTCATTTTTTTATTTTCCACTATTAATATTTATTTTAATGTTGATAAATACATTTAAGATGGATTGCAGATAGACAACAATGAGTAACACTTATATTAGGTTGAGTTTCATTTAGCTGAGTTACCCATTTTGTATAACACCCAGTTAGAATTTCACAATGTTCAGAACCAGACAGCATACACAGTGCATATTAGTGTCTCTGTACACCGCTGTATATTCACATAATAATCTCCTGTTGTTGATATTTCAAGTTTAGAAAAGCACATTCTCCCAAAAGAGACACTAGAATCAAGAAGTCAAACAACTTGTACAACAAACATGTCAATTAGCCAAGACTAGCAGCCATGAAGTTAAGGGTCTGTTACACAAGAACTCTTGAGAAATGTGGCAGTACTCTAGGGTGCTGTTAGGTCTGGAACAGCAGGTTCCAGGGGATATCCTTCATTATGAAGTAAAAGGACAGACTAACTACTGCTACAACACAGTAACCGTAAAAGTCAAGGGCCTAATCTCAGACAAATGTGACTAAAAGAGCAAAAGTCAGATTTATTGAGTTTGTCACTAATAATTACAAGATGGCTAAATTTAGCCTCCAAGGAGGACACAAGTAAATGATGAGTCAACATTGTGCTTCTTACTCTGGAACAAAGGGCTGCAGAAACAGAGCTAATGGTGAGACAATAAGATGTTTTGTCAAGGTTGCTCAAGTGGCTAAAAACTTTAGTCATTCTGATCTATTTAAATGAGAAACACTTTTTTTAAATAACACTTATCCACCAAAAATTACTGACCCTATGTTTTGGTTTAGCAAAAACCAACGAGTAGAAAAACCCAATGAGTTAATTATCCAATCAATGCCTACATGAGCCACAGTCCCGCCCTCTCCCATAGAAAAAGCTTAGGGATTGGCTTTATTTTGTTTTCGGTTTGTTTTCTAGATATAGCGATATACACACGCATATATATCCATATATATTGTGCATGTTTTTTACATGGATTCTCTTATAAAACCAAAGGGCAATATTTGATATTCAAAGCACTGTTTTTGGGAGTGTTTTCTTTGCATCATCCTGGTACAGTAAGACACAGTGATGGTAATCCATGCCCCGGCACCAACCATACCGGCCACCAGTCGTACACCAACAAAAAAGGAGCAAACATCATCGTTGAAAACAAATGTGGGCAAGCGAAACCAAGTTCAGAGCAAGTCACCTTCCTACTAGCCTTGCACTTTCACAACCTTAGCCTGACATCAGAACATACAAAGTACACTCATGTTGACAAGACAGAAAAACATTTTCACTATCTTGTAAACAATTATGTAAGAGTGTCATAATTTGAAATCAATATTTGCCGGCGAGAGATAAACTGAGAATACTTAGCAAGATACCGCTATTAGCAAGTCATGCTTTTGGGAGTTTCTGTTTTTATGATTTTTTTGCTTTGTTATTGTTTTGAACATGACTGATGATTTGACAAACATAGCAACGCTACAGAGAAAGACACTGTAGCCAGAGAAGCTCATATCAATGGGGCAGCACTCTAGTGATAAAGGTGAATTGATATTTAGTTCCTAGATCCTCCTCTTGTGTAATTCTCTCAGTTTGTGCTCCACATTGACATAATGATCTGCATCATTTAATCCAGGTGTTTCTACGTCAGAAGACCTTTCAAGCTGTCTCTGTCCATAATAATTTGTGCTTCATGCCACATTATTAAAGCATTACTTTCTTTTTTTTATAAAAGTATGGGAGCTCACTTTTTATATTAATGTGGTTAGGCTAATTTTTATGGTCCTATAATTTTTTTCCAAGTTTAGATAATTTACCATAAAGAAAAAGCAGGAAGTGTACAAGTGGTTTTTTTTTTATGACTGGCTCTAATCTGCTGCTAAGTCTGTTTCACAGCGCTGGAATTGCAACTGCTAGAAACACAGATCAGAAAATTGATCGACTACATTTTTAGGCTATTTAATCACCAAGAATATTCCATCAATAAAATTAATTTCACTTTGATGTGGTGAAAAACTGTTGAGGTGCCCAAATCCTTTAGTAAGCTATGGGACAGAGTCAAAAATGAACACACTGAGTAACCTGTAATGTTGTAAATTACATCCATTTTAAAGTTACGGAGCTCTAACGTAGAGCTGTCGTGTTAAAAATAAACAGCAGCAGAGAGCGCACTCAGGGGTAAAATATAAATACATTATGCACAGTGGCTTGTGATGATCATGAATTTATAAGATTAACAACATTATCCGTAGCATTACTCTCTTATTTACAGCATCGCTGTTGCATTTTGCAACTACATTTTTTTTGTAATCTTTATAGATCTCTATCAGCCACTCCCTTATAACGTCTGACTGAAGCAGGCAGGGTTCCATAGATCAATTCTATGCAGAAGAAAGAAGAAATGACTGTCAAACGCCCCCTTTTTTGCGTAAGCATGCACACAGGCTGAAGTAGAAAGCCTGGGTTAACAGAAAAGTTGATAAGTATGCTTAACAAGGTTTCAGGTTTTGTCAAACCAATTAAGAGAGCCTGGCAATGTTGAATTTCCTTTACAACAACTTACTTTACAAGAATGCATGTACCACCAACCTCCATAGAATTGGTCAAATTTTTTTATCTATTCTACTCTTTATTGGGTAAGGAATTTGGTAACTTCAAGGACATTAAAACTGGCCTCCCCATCCCTCTCTGTGAGGTTGTGGTACCACATAGATTTATCTCAGCCAATAAAAAAAACGATCAGGTTACATGACAAATAGTGACATTATTGCATCTGACCAATCAGCAGCGGCCCTGAGCATTTGAAGACTTCACTGTACCTCCAGAATTTAGGAAACTGGGTTTTTGGCCCATGCCTAACCCCACATCTTTATGTTTATGAAAGCCTTTATAACAAGGAACATTATATATTAATCGAAAGCCCTGTTCATCTAAAACTGGGTCAAATGATGGTAAATCAATATTTACACCAGATCCATGAAGCCACATTTGTGTTATTTTTACAGTAGAACTCAACAGTATATTTGATGTTGCCACAAGTTAGTAGAAAATTATATATGGATCCACTTATGCACATTGTCAAGCTATAAATATTAAAATATGTGCTTTTGTTTGTTTTATAACCATATGTATGTGTATTTTTTATTATACTCAAATTGCATATATTGGTATTTGCTTTTTGTTTATTTTTTTTGTGAGTGTTATTTACTGCTAAAATTGATTTAGTAGTTCAATATTTCTGTTTTATTTAGTTTTGATTGAATTATGTATAAGAAAAAACAGCTAACACCAGTAGTTAAAACACTATTTTTTTTACTTCTTGTTAAACATTTACGATTTTCCATATCAATTTTTTTTTGTTGTTTTCAGTAGATCTACACTTCACTGTTACTGTTTTCCTTCAAAGTTGGATTGATATTGACTCAAAAATGTACTCTTTTCTCTTGCAGCTGTCTACTCGACTCTTTAATAAAAGCCTGCCCATCAGTACCACAGAATAGCACAACTGGAATTTGGGTCTATATAACATGCTATGTTGAAGAAATGAATTTAAATCTTTGAAGAGAAGTACATAAATGTTTAGCCATATTAATTTACTGGAGATTATTGCCAGCTTATATCAGCTTCACAAAGCACTATGAAGCTGTTGCCTTGAACTGGACAGGACTTCACTTTGACTCTTTATTGATGTTATATTTGTCAAACTTGCACATGTGAGTCAAGAAAAATGTTCCAAAACGTTCCTTTAAGTTTATGTCCTACATTTTTACATACACACTTTTTGGGAGAAAAATGTTTACTCTACCGACCCATGAACTATATATGTTAACTTAGCTGAGCTTGAGTTGAAACATAAAAATGAAAAACTATGAGGGAAAAAAAGGCACAAAAGTAAAAAAGAAAAACAAAATATTGCAATAAACTCCACTAGCACGCTAAGGTTAAAAATGTGAAATTCCATGTATTTCTATAAAGAGTTAACATGTTTCTGTTTGCAGCACATTTTTGCAATCTATTTAAAAAATGTTTACGTACCTTTGGGTGAAACTTCCCTCCCTCACAAGACCAAGGACTATTCTTGGGTCTTCTTGGGCCTTTTTATCCCACCTCTTCACAACATTATCTTTAACTTATGGTACAGCAATTAAGTTAGAACTTGCCTCCTCCTGGTATGATGTCATTACTATACAAGTAAAAAAAGTAAAAAAAATATATATATATATTCACCTTAAGACTTTTTTACTTTGTGGAAAATACACTTCTCTCAACCAAACAGAAGTTTACTTTTGGTCCAAACTTCATAGCCTGCTGCAGCTAGCTTAATTCTTTAGCAGTAGCATCATGCTAGCTCTGATATCTTCATACCAGGTCAAGGATCAACATTGCACCTGACCAGTCATGTTGTCTGAGCATTCAGTTAGCATCAGCCAAGACGTTAGCTAATGCTATTAAAACTCACACAAGTAAACCAGCATGAGTAATCAAAATTTGGCAAACAACAAACTTAACTTAATGTGTATTCTAGAGAAGAGGGTGGTTGTTTTTTTTGTAAACACACAAATTTTAAAGCCAAGACTTCAAAACAGTGGACCAGTATTAATTTGATGATAGGAGTAGCATGTGAATAAAAAGTCTGACAACAGTAAACCTACCCAACTCCCATTTTTTCAGCAAACCGACTGATAACACAAAAGCAGCAGTGATGATGACGCTGGCACAGTTCACAAGGAGGCGAGTATGTACAGACACACACAGAGACGGTGAGCTCAGGTAGAGCTAAAGACAAGGTGTTTCTGGCCTCTAAGACAGTATTTCCTGCAAGCACATCTGTAATGGGGTGTACTAGACATGTTAATTTCAAGGTTTTTGTAACAATTATCATATTGAAAGTGAAATAATATAAAATGACGGCTTTCAGTGAACATAGTCACTGTGGTTCTTGCTGATACTTTTCTGTAGATCTTGGTTTCAACTGGTGTTTTTCTAAATTCTACTGTCTTGCTATCAGCTCGAAGCAGTCACGTCTTTCTCCTGACTTTTTACCCAGAGAACCACTGCTCACTGGATATGTTCTCTTTTTCAGTACACTGTTTCAGTTTCTGAAATACTAAGACCAGCCCATTTGTCACCAAAAGTCATACTCTGTTTAAAGTAACTTAAATCAACTTTTTCCTCATTCAATGCTCAGTTTCCACTTTGGCAGGTCATCTTGACCAAGCCTACTTGCCTACATGTATTGATTGAGTCCCTACCATGTGTTTGGCTGATTAGATAGTAATAGTTAAATAGGTGTACCTAATGAGGTGGCCAGTCAGTGTGTATCAACACAAACAAAAGCTTTTCTGCAATTTATTGCCACACAGTTAGCTAGCTCTTTCTTTTTCCTCAAAGTCTGCCAACTTATGTAGAGCTTTATTTTTATAAGCTGGTTTACTTCATTTCTGAAGTTCCACTTAGACCTACTCAACCCGTTTAACTGTTAAAGGAAAAGCATTAATTTTTTTAGATGGTTTGGTCTGACAGAAACGCCCTCTTCACTTAAAGTACATCTCCTTATTCTTAAAGCGCTGTCATTATATTACAACAATTTTCACATTTATCTGGCAACTTTATCTGTGAATTTAGTAATATAGATCAATTAGACTAAAACTTTAAAAGGTTGCTGCAGCTAAAGCCTGAAAAGAAAAAGGCAGAAGTCTCAGATGATTAGATCTATATGATCAGGAAAGGCCAATCAGTTTTATTGTGGACGTTTGCCAGATGATGCCATTTTCAAAGGCAATTGATTGGTTGTCAAATGATGCTAATGTAAGTTATGTAAGTTATTTCTCACCAGAATAAAATGTGAACCACCAACAGGAAAGAAATAACACAAGTGTTGTGCTTGTGCTTGCTTTTGTGTCACATGACAAGATAAAATGAAATAATAATGTATAACTCATAATTCAATACTTAGTCTTTAATTAAGAATCAAGAGCATAGTTTAGTTTTTCAACATGCAGATTCATTCGCTGTGGCGACCACAGGGAGCAGCTTCCGAAAGGAACCAACTTCATATTTTTAATACAACTTAAATTGCACCTTTTTAAAAACAAATCAACATTTCTTTGTACATTTCTTTGTCCATGAGTCGATCAACAACACAGTAAGACAGTAGAGTCTAATGTAGCTAAAATACAATTTATTCCTGCATTTTACATTTGTATTTTTCACGATAATTTAATTAAAGTGTTTTACAGCAATCCACAAGAAGGTGAAGATGGTTTTAATGTAGATGGATACATCAGCACAAAATAGAAGCGCAGCTGAGCCACAGGCTGAGACAGAAAGAAATCCACTCTATTTTATCCTATTGAGTTACCTTTCTGTAACTGTAGTTATTTCTCTGGTTTTAAGCACAGATTAATCGTCAATACTATGGATATGTTTGTTAGCCTGAAAACAAGACATCAGTCAGTGTTTATGAAGTGTGTAAATGGATTGATGATGAAGTTGATGTCACCCAAGGAAAGAGGCACTTTGTCCTAAAAAAAAAAAGAGAAGACAAAACAAAAAAGTTGATCTTTTCTGAACTTGCAGTAAATCACAACACGATGTATAAGATCCAGATTTTTGAGGTGAATTTAGGAATTTATATCAGACAATAATAGAGTGCAAAATGAAATATGACTAGATTACAGAAGTAGATTACACCAAAAGTTAATCTTCTGGAGGAATTAATACATTAATGAGTTTTAATACGATTATTCTGACACACTAAATTTGTTTATTCCCTCTCTTAGGCTAAGGAGCTTGGAAAGAAAAGCGTCTGGACTTCTTTGAGTTGCTTGAAGACGTTTCACCTCTCATCCGAGAAGCTTCTTCAGTTCTTTAATTAGAACTGCGTCTGGACTCAAAGAAGTCCAGACGCTTTTCTTTCCAAGCTCCTTAGACCACGATGACCTGGATGACTGAGAACCTTCACAGACATACTCCCTCTCTTATACTTTATTTTCAGCTCAATCTCCGATGAGTTCAGCCGTAAAAGAAGTACAGAGCATGGAGTCCATGTAAAGACGGACATAGCCTCTCACTGGTCAGTGAAGTCCTAAATTTCAGACGTGTATCTGCAAGTAAGACCTTAAACCAATCAGATGGTACATCGGGTGAACTGAATGTTTTTAACATAGACTTTATAATGCATACTGTATATCTTTTGTGGAGTCAAAAGAGTTTCACCCTGCTTGCAATTAGAAAGAATACAGATTTTAAAGAACTTTTTATTGACTTCATTTTTCAGATCAGCAAGCTTCATCCATCTTTTACCTGCAGTCTATTGTATCCAGTGACAACATACCGTTTATCTGGCAATGTGCTCACACAGAGATGAACCGCTTCCGTCTGCCAAAAGCCTGGGCACCAACGTTGGTGGGAACAAAGTTGCTGTATCCAAGTCCCCCAGACCGACTCAAATAGTCTGCTAGGCGGTGGGTTACACAGGTGGCTGTGTTGCATGCCCGCTTTTGTGCTGTTGCATTGCTTGTAAGGAATAGAAACAAGACAGCAAATTATGGTATTCAAGATAAGACTGGAAACGTATGTGACAGACATTAAGCAAACAATACAGTCTGGAATTATGAACACCAAATTAAAGGCACTGAAAAACTGCTTTGAAGTAAAATGTAAATTTATTATAGAGAAAAATGCCAGGGGAAAAAATTACATAAGAAAAGTTTGTTTTTTAACCTTTTTTGCAGAATTACTACAACTTTATAGGTGATGAAATCTTCAGTTTGCTGTCCAAATCTAGTGTAAGCAATGCCATTAAGCTCTTTAAGCTTTTTTTGTCCCTTTGTTTTAAGGTGGTCATACAATACATACAATCCTATACATGTATACGTATATATCTGCAAGAAAATGTTGACTCAGATAAATGTAACATAAATGGGCTAGCCCTGAGAGCTTCAATTGTAAGAGTTGCTGTAGTTTTCATATTGCTCAAATAGACTTCTCTTCTTGCCGGGTGTTTCTGCTCCCACGTCAGTGCGAGGATGGGTTTGTAGTTTGTGAATATCCTGGGAGAGTTTTCCCAGCACACAAGTGCTTAAGCCTGTGCAGCGCTTAGACATGGGTCTATCCAAGCTGTTAGAGATGGAGACAAACATGCAAAAACAGGCTTACAGTAACATGCAGATAATTATTACTATTTACATGCAGACATATGGGTTTTTTTTCCTGAAATGTCATGCACCAGCAGAAAAGCTTTAATTAATATTTCAAAGGCATGCTAACGGGTTTGAATGCATATAATGATATCTTATTAACCAAAATAGCTTATGCATGTTTTCATGCTATCAGTATAATCTGCTCTAAGACTGGCTATCATGCAGGTTCCTGTATGTATGACATCATGCTTTTCCAGTGTTGCGCCTATTCCAGGCTTATTCCTGTTCCAGGCATGTCATTTAACATTGAATAAATGGATGACTGAATGAATAATTGCTGTCCATGCATTAAGAGGTAATGACAATGTTTATAGATCTCACTCTATACCTTATTAAGTAATAAACACGAAGTTGGAGCTGTTGGGCTTATCCAAAAAGTGTAGTGTAACAATATGATAGATAGATAGATAGATAGATAGATAGATAGATAGATAGATAGATAGATAGATAGATAGATAGATAGATAGATAGATAGATAGATAGATAGATAGATAGATAGATAGATAGATAGATAGATAGATAGATAGATAGATAGATAGATAGATTAAAAAGAGTCATACTTGTTCCCATCAGCTGTTTGTTGGGCTTGCTCCTCTGAAGTTATCTGCATGAACTCCTTCATAGCTCTGAGCAACCTTTGGGCGTCATCATTTGATAGTGTGACTCCATCTGACATGGATTCCTTACTGGTTCTGAAAATACACATTCAATTACTGTACAGTGCATTGATCTCTCAGGCTCTGCCAATGCACTTGCTCATAAATTATAGGTGTTGTCCAGCGTAAATACAATAGCACACAAAGTAAACCAAAAACTATGTGAAGTGATTGTTTGTTTGTTTTTTGACTGGAGTACACTAAAGTAGCAATATTTCATTCAGCTTGCAATATGTAATAATGTATGTAAATACAGATGATAATCGTACTTTTTAAAGGTCAATATTGTATTTTCATAGGAATAATAACACAGTTCTCACCTAGTTGGAGCTGCCTCTGAGACATACATCTGGCAAATGATCAAGGCATAAGCAAGAAAAAGCGTCCACAGCTTGAACATTATCATTATTCACTGTGGAAGACACATACAATACAAAACAAGGTAATTAAATATGATCAGGAAAAGTTTTTTTGATTTGCTTTGGAGGGTTTTCCACATATGCTCACAAGATTTTCTCTATTGTATACATCCACAGCTGTATGAACCCCCTTTCTCTCTCACACACTCACTGCCTTTCAGCTTGAGTCCTTGAAGTTGCGGAGGAAAGCAGGAGAGTTATTAGTAACTGCATGTTCCCCCAGAAACTATACCACCAGCTTTCCATGTTAGCAAAATTAACAGCAGCAAACCAGAGACATCCTAACAACATCACACCAGTGGGTGCCAGTTACTATCCAATTTACCCACCTTCTTAAAATCTGCTCTTTCTAAGACTGACAGCACATTTTTCAGTAAAACCAAAGTAAGCAATCTTTTCTCTACTTACCGTACAAGATTTTTCAGCTGTTGAAGGTTCAAGTGATGGACCTACTCGTGGATCTGCTGAGCACTCCCACAGTACACGCTTTTATATATGTTCCCTATGGGTTTCAGCATCAAGTGAGTGAGCACTCAACGGTAGCTTATTGGCCAATCAAATGCTTTACCTCAAACTACCAGCCAATCAGAAGTCCTTTGTCTCTTAAAGTAAGCCAACAAAAGTGCCTCTGTGCAAATGGCATCACTACACAGTCAAATTTACTGTGCTGTCAAGTATTTGTTTTTTGTTGGTGGTGGAATTTGCAGTGTAGTCAACCTTTAACCAAAAGAAATGTGAATCTTCTGCATCATCAACTGAGTGCTTCTTATGCCAATCAGAGACATTATCAAAGCAAAAATATGGCTCTTGAAGCCAATTTTAAACTAAAACTCTAATTATAAACTGCTCCAGATCAGGTTCAACATATGATTAGTACTAGTTGTTATTGTGAACTAGCTAAGACAGAGAGTGACCTTTGTGGCACTAAGAACTCCGACTTTAGGTACTGGACATTGTTCAGGAGAAAAGCTAAGCCTGACACTTACAAACAGAAGAGTGACAGTGAAAACAAACAGGAAACAGGCTGTGCATGACACAAATATATGATAATGTGGTGTTCATAGATCCCCCTTACTGTTGGTTACTGAATGTGAACAGGTTCGAATGCCATCTGCAGAAAAATGCTAAAATACCTCTAAAAAAGACATCTTGATTATCTATGACTTAACAACACAGCTGATTAAACATTCTAAACAATTTACGTTCAGTTAAAACCTCACACATTAGTACTGATAGCAAGAAAATCTAAGACTCGTGAGAATGCATAATATGCGTCTAAATTGATTTATTATCACAGTAATTTATTTTTCTACCTCCTGAACTGCCAATCAGGTTATCTTCTTCTAGCTGATCTTACGATTGACCTGGCATCATGAGGTGTAGAGAAATACTGAACACAATGATGTCCCATTTGACAACAATTTAAATGTAATGCTGTGAATCTGGAGTTAATTTCTTAGTTGTGTTAGCTAGTTAGGCAGTTGTTTAATACATGGGAATAGCATCACAGTGAGATACATTGATCAACTAAACCTCCTGTTTCCTGGTATCCATCCTGTGTTTCTCCGAGCTAATTACTGGGCTGTTGGTCTCTGGCCATCTTCTAATTCTTCTTATGTAATGATATTGGATGAGGTATCATAAACCATCCTGCCTCCTAGTTATTTTTTGCGTCACATGGAAACTCATTAGAGTAGATGAGCCTTTTAGTACTATTGTGCAGACCTGCAGCCTCTTATACCAGAAGCACTAAATTAGTTTCCCAAGCTCCACATGCTGTCAGAAACTACTCCCGAAAGGCGGAAGCTTATGAAAACGAAAGACTTTAAAGCAAGCAATCCCATTCACAATGACTAATGTTAATTATCTTGTTCTCTGCCAAGACATTTTAATTATATATATATTTATCTTTTAGGTAACTGCTCATCCCCAAGTTTAAGTGCAGCGTTAGCCAAGTAGAGCACATAATTGAAAATTGAAGGGCATGAAAAAACAAGAATCTGGAATTCGATGGTACGTCTTGGTTTTCTCAAAAGATGACAGTTAATACTGAAGCCAAGAGTTTTGTAATAATGATGTAAATCTACACTGAATCATTCCCAACTCAGAAAAGGATGTAAGGTGCCCCCTCTAATAAGCCAAACAGATCAAATACATATTGTATTAGCAAGTGTATAATTAAGTATCATTCACACTGTTTTGGACTGACGCTTAGAGCCCCGACTGGCCACTCCCTGGTTGACCAGGGACACCAAATGAGGCAGGGAAATTACATTCCAAAGGGAAAAGTGCATTGTCAAGATTGCAATTAGCTCACAATATTCACGTTCCCTAACGTTAAGCATGATTTGGCCTGGAAGATTAATTGAAACACAGGAGAATGTTCATGACAGCTAGGGCAACATTAGGCTCGGCGCGAGGCTCATCACTGACAGTCTCAGCAGAGTTACTGTGAATGTAACTGCTCGGAAACAGAAGTAACTCTAGTCTTTACAAGAATTATTCTTTCCAAACTCCTAGTGTTTGCTTATATCATTATTTGTGCGGGCACCATGAGGTAATTATCACATAATAAAGCTGCTGAACAAAAATTAAGTGAATTTGAATGTATGCATTTTGTTAAAGAGATGGTTTCTCTCTCTCTCTTTTTTTTCTATAACAGGCTTATATGCAAAAAGTAAAGCTGTACTGAAGCACTGAGCACAACTAAATAGGCCGTGAGTATAACATGTTTAAATATGTTTTAAACCCATGGTCAGAAATCAAATGTCAACCTATCCTGTAAGAGCTCAAAAATGAAAAAACAAAAAACAAACAGTGGATAAAAGAAATATAACTGTAGAAATGGTGTTATGCAAAGTCCTGGGAAAAGAGCAGCCCGAGGAGGACATTTACAGATTGCCCCGTATCTTCAAATGGAACATAAAATTCAACTTCATGGAATTATAAACACAAAGAAGTGAAGTATGCTTCAGCAGAGGTACTTCCACCTGCTGCTCTCCATTAGAAAGCTAACCAAACTCAATTTAACATTTAAACACCTGCCCAGAAGTTGCAGAGGGATTACAAGAGCTCTTGATGTTCCTGCCAGCGTCATTATGTTGTTAGGAAGACGAGGTTCTGGACAGCATTAGCATTAACAGAGAAGGCCAGTTATTAGATTTTCCACATGCACTTGATAATTCCGGTCATCCAGATGGTAAATAATTTACTGTAGAACCAGAGTAGTCAAGAGTCCCACCCAATTAAACTAGCATGCATGCACACAGTATAGCAAAGCAGGAAGAGCACTCCACAAATAGCCTCATAATATGCAGACTGATGTTTCCTACAGCACATATGGTAACTGCATTAATATCCTGTATACTAGACATGACTAAAGTCCCTCCAGGATGGGGCTATAGTTATATATATGTATATATAGTGGTGGCTACCTCTTTAAAAACTTTTCATAGTATTAGGATCTTGGGTAAGTCTTTTTTTCTTAACTCATATCAGGTTCTGCCAAGATTTTGTGGGACTTCACATATCAAGTAAAGTGAATTTATTTTATAAAACTTGTGATGTGAGAAAATGTATTGTTACATTGTTACAAGTCTGTGTGAGAAAGTAACTGTTGAACCAGACCTAACCATTTTTATGCCCTCTAGTGGTCATTTTGGGGCTGTTTATACACGGACAGCTATTCTAATTATGACATTTTTCTTTTTGTCTCCTTCTCAGATATTTACTGGCACCCTGTAATGCTTGTATGCTTGTGGCATTTGTTGTTTCTACATTTTCTACTAATAACATTCGAATTTCTGTCAAATATCTTTGAAATAAAACTGAGTCTGCTTTGTCTGAATCCAGTGTAGCCTTTTTGAGTGTCCGTATTAAACATCTGGCCACTCTTGTCTCTTCTGTTTTGATTAATCCACTAACAAGGTACAGTAAGAGAACATGAGTTTTGATTAGATTTGACAGATGTTTTAACACTCCCAGACTAGTCTTTGATTCAGGGAGATGGCAGGAAGCAACGACAAAATGCAAGATTCTCCTTATTATGTAGTAGTTCTAACAGATCTGAATCAAAGAGCTCTGCAGAAGAAGGATTTTTTTTTTTAATAAAAGAAAAAAATACCAGCTGTCTTAGCAGGAAGCAATGGCAGGGTAAACAACTTCATGCGTAATGAGGAGTTAATCAGGACAAACTTGTCTAGCGGTGTGGCCAGCAAATTTTAGAAGTATTTTGTGTCTATAAAAGCTATAATGACATAATGTGAGACCTATGTACTTTTACCAGGTAGGTTATTGTTGTTTGTGCCCACTTTGGGCTTTGTTTTATTAAACATAATTTCATCAATTATTGTTTTATTGTCCTGTCCTAAAACATACACATCCAGTAATCCTGAAAAAATCACACATAACTGCACAAGTTTGGAAAGTGGCACGTACCTTCAACTTTACCCTCTTGAATTAGTCCATGACCTAACCTTTAATGGGTTGAGGTAAAAGAACCTGCAACAGATTACGGGGGTCAAAGTTTATTTGCTTAAAAACCTGGTAACGTACCTGGACTCCTCAGTAAGTTTGATGAATCCAGAAGCACTCTGTGAGCCGTTAATTTTACTATCAGTGAGTTATGATTACACAAGTAAAAATGAAAATGTAAAGAATGCTAGTACAGCAGCTATCATTAAGACAACTAGCTAAATAATCCATCAAAATATTAAAATATTAAAGATTATTCTTATTTTTAAAAACAAAATATAGGTTGACACTTGAACCTAAAACTTGAAGTTGCTCATTTCCTTATGGGGTTTTTTGTTGCTGTTGTTGTTTTTGTTTGTTTTTTTGTTCCTTTAGCACAGGGGTGAGGAACTCAAGGGCTTCAAGGGGTGGGTCAACACACCTGAATCAAATGATTAGTTCATTACCAGGCCTCTGGAGAACTTCAAGACATGTTGAGGAGGTAATTTATCCATTTAAATCAGATGGGTTGGATCAAGCACACATCTAAAACCTGAACACTGGCCATTGAGACCTGGAGTTCCCCACCCCTGCTTTAGCACAAAAGAGGAAATGGATAACAACCAAAATATAAAAAAAATATACCAAAACCAAAAATACAAACTAAAACATAATGAATAATAATAATAATAATAATAATAATAACTATTATTAATAGTTATGAGTAGTTGGTGGTGTCAGTAAATTACATTTCTGTATTATGGCACTTATTATTACTAAAGTTTTACGCTCTAACTTCAATCATTTGTTCTCATGCTTTTTAATAAACGCAGGAGTAGCCTACCTCTTCTGCTCCTTTCACTTTGTTGAATGTGGATTCCAGTGTTGCCATTACAATTGATTTAAAATATCAATGCTGACTTCCTTGCTTATATTTCTTGCTGATAAAGTCACGCTATCAAGCTATTGATAATATCTCTGTACTATGTGTTCATGATTAAGGAGTACCCCCTCATCCAGATAAAGGAATACTCCTGTTATCTACAACAAACTGAGTTATAATGTCAGTTATAGACTTTGCTGTTGTAAAGACTTGTTCAGTTAGATAATACTAATCTTCCCTACTTCAACAGTAGTATAATAATAGCTTGTGATTAATTCACTTGGCTTTTATCGGTTTTTAGCGTTATTTTGTTATCGTTTTTATCATTAACTCAGGTTTCCTGGGTCTTTTCACGTGTGTTATGAATAAATCTTCTTTTTTTCGGTACCGGTACTAGTTTTATTTTGTTGTATTTATCCGCGACACTTTAAAGGCCGGTCCGTGAAAATATATTGTCGGGCATAAACCGGTCCGTGGCGCAAAAAAGGTTGGGGACCGCTGACCTAAAGTACATGCTGAACTTTAAATAAAAGCTGACAAAGAACACGTACATTTGCTTCATTGTAATTTGGGTGAAAATTACCAAGAAGTCTTATGTTGATATACCATGCTTGTTTTTTAAACTAAGTGTTGTAGGTCTCTTTATAATATAGTTCTTTATAATGAAGGTCAAATGAACTCATGCTCTATAGCATATTCTATATCGATAACTGAGAGACATCTGCAAGTTATTCAGTTGCATGTGCCCATATATTCACTAGTCTCTTCTACTGTAACGTCATAGATTTGAAATGAATTTAGATGAAATTAGTGTGTGACTGTTTTACATCCTCTTTTATTCACATCTTCGTCTAATCGAATACATTTACAAATGCATTTCACAACCATAAGCTCTAAAGCATGTTCACAACCAGTAACGAGAGGATGAATTGCAGTTGTATGTTGCGCTACCTCCCCTGGAAGTGAATGGATAGTTGCCAAAACTCCGTGTAATAGCCACCGAAATTCTTCGGATTACTGATCGATAGTTGAACAAAGTTCAGCCAAAGTCACACTGATTTTCTGACCAATCTCAGCCTTAGAGGCGGGGGATAGAAACGTGAAAGAAGATACATGTGTGCTTCGGTTGCTCAGAGGCGAAGCCGAAGTCAGCAGAGTTGATTTGTAGGGGGAAAAAAAGTTTTGTTTGGTTGAAAAAAAAAAAAAAAAAAAAAAAAGATGATTTCAATAAAATCGCCGTCTCTGACGCCGGTGCCCTGCGCGCAGGCTCTGCTCGGTGTGGGCTGTTTGGCTTTCGCCCTCCTCGCGTTCATGCTGGTTCGCCAGCTCGTCAAGCAGAGAAGACCTCCTGGTTTTCCTCCTGGTCCATCTCCCATCCCTGTGATAGGCAACATTTTTTCTTTAGCCACCGAGCCGCACGTCTTTCTCAAGAACCAGAGTGAAGTTCATGGACAGGTAATGCCCTTACGCGCACTTTATGAATCTAACGCTTTTACTAGTTTGCAGCGTGTACACCCACACCCACACACCAAGAGAACAAAAGAGACTCGCCTTAATGGCCTGGGAACAGCTGGAAAGCGTACAAGTTAGGGCCTCCCCCAAAACACACACACACACACACACACACACACATATATGTATATATATATATATATATATAAAGCGCTATTTCTACTGACCTTATATGACTCTCTTGCAAGGGAGAATGAAACTCATAATGGCAACCTGGTAGTTTGCACGTCAATTTATTTCAGGACACAAACCATGTCACAAAGCTCAGATCATCTCAAACTGGTTTCTTGGACATGACAGTGCATTCAGTGTAGTCGGATGGTCTTAACAGCCTCCAGATCTCAATCCAATAGAGCTCCTTTGGTGGAACAAGAGATTCACATTAGGAATGTGCAAACAAAAAATCAGAAGCAACTGTGTGATGCTGTCATGTTATTGGCAAGGTTTACCAAAAAAAGTGCCCACTGAGTGTGTGTATTATAAAACCGTTTGTCTCTCTATTGAATACCAGGGAACTCCTTCTCTAGTTCAAACAGCCACTTTGGAAAGAACAGACCAGCAAAGACTTGCAAATGTGAATTCATTTGTCTAAAAAATAGTACATTCCTCTAACAGAGGCTTTAATGTGGATAGAAATGTGTGTGAAGATCTAAATGACTGCAGTGACTGCTAGTGACTGCTAATAATGGAATTCACACCTTTCAGATTTTCAGCCTTGACCTGGGAGGCATCTTGACTGTGGTGTTAAATGGATACGACTGTGTCAGAGAGTGCCTTTACCATCAGGGTGAGGTGTTTTCTGATCGGCCATCACTACCTTTGTTCAAGAAAATGACCAAAATGGGCGGTAAGATGCTTTGATATAACCGTGAATGCCGTTTTTTGCAATCTAAAAAAATGTTATTTTGATTCAAAATGATTAAATTCTATTTTTCTCTTCCAATGTCCAAAGGGCTTCTTAATTGCAAATATGGCAAAGGCTGGAACGAACACCGCAAACTGGCCTGCAGCTCTTTTCGTTACTTCGGCAGCGGCCAGAAACTCTTTGAGAAGAAGATCTCGGAGGAGTGCATGTTTTTTGTCGATGCCATCGATGAACACAAGGGAAAGCCCTTCAACCCCAAACATCTTGTGACCAACGCAGTGTCCAACATCACCAATCTGATCATTTTTGGGCAGCGTTTTACCTACGATGATCGCAACTTCCAGCACATGATTGAGATATTCAGTGAGAATGTGGAACTAGCAGTGAGTGGCTGGGCCCTCCTCTATAATGCCTTCCCTTACATTGAGTACCTGCCCTTTGGGAAACACCAGAAGCTCTTCCGCAATGCTGCTGAGGTTTACAACTTTCTACAGGAGGTTATAAACGGTTTCTCACAGGGCAGAGTTCCCCATGCACCACGCCATTATGTTGATGCCTACTTGGATGAGTTGGAGCAGAATGCAGGCGTTCAGGGGTCCTCCTTTTCTTATGAGAATCTCATCTATTCAGTGGGTGAGCTCATTATTGCTGGTACAGAGACTACAACTAATACTCTGCGCTGGGCCATGCTCTACATGGCTCTGTATCCCAACATACAAGGTCAGTTGTAGTAGAAACCCCCCAATTTTTTTTTACTTCTAATTATTTAGTCTCATTTTACTCTAAATTTAATGGTTATATAATCTCACCTAATAATCTGTGTTTTTACCTACAAAGAGAGGGTGCACAAGGAGATCGACAGCGTGCTGTCCAATGGGAGGGCGCCCACTTTGGAGGACAAACAGAAGATGCCATACATAGAGGCTGTGCTGCATGAGATTCTACGCTTCTGCAATATTGTACCACTTGGGATTTTCCGTGCCACGTCCCAAGATGCAAAAGTCAATGGGTACACAATCCCCAAAGGGACCATGGTGATCACAAACCTCTACTCGGTGCACTTCGATGAGAAGTACTGGAACGATCCTGGTGTTTTCTCACCGGAGAGGTTTCTGGACAGCAGCGGCAATTTTGTGAGGCGCGAGGCTTTCCTTCCATTCTCCTTGGGTAAGGCTTAGTTTCTCAAAACCAGCATTAGCTATGATTGGTTAAACCAAGTTATTCCTCAAAGACTTTCCTGTTTATTTGCAGACTTGAGATAATTAGCCAGATGCAGTGTGTCTGTGTGAAAAATGGAACAGTTTTTCTTTTTTTTCAGGGAGGCGTGGGTGCCTGGGTGAACAGCTGGCTAGAATGGAGATGTTCCTCTTTTTCACAACTTTGTTGCAGAGGTTTCATCTTCAGTTCCCTCCAGGAACTGTCCCAACTGTCACTCCCAAGCTGGGCATGACCTTACAGCCCAAAACTTACTACATCTGTGCGATCCGCAGGCAGCAGAAAGTTCCCTGCTCTGGATACACTCCTTTTTACAAGTAGTCAGGTGAACATTTTCAATGGCTTGTGTAGCCATTATGTGTTACACTACTTTGCACAACAATGCAATTGCGTGATAACTGTATCACTCTGAAGTTTCAATGCATTGCATTTTTCCAAAGCATCATTTATGGCAAATACGGCTGTAGATCTGATTATTTAATCCACTTTATCTAATTACTATTGCTTCTCTTTTTTTAAACTGAGCAATATGCATGTTTGCACAATGCTCTTTTTGGAAACAGCTGGTGAGGCCGCAAGTGATGAAAGAACATCCTGGGAACATGAGTGTCATATTGATTCAGTTCTCTGAGCTCAGAGACTGATATATCTGTGAACCCTGGGACAGTAGCAATGAGTAGCTTATATGCCAGTCAATGACTTACAGTATGTGCACCTGTGGCGGTTCAGGATAGCACTGGGTCAGACAGAAGACACCAGCAATTTATGTGGGTCACACAAAATGGGATGAACAGACTTTCCAAGAACGTTCGTAACACTGTGTGCTGAAGATAGACGTGGGCCAAGATTCACATCATGTGGACTGACACTGACCCCTTCTCCAAGCATAACGGTCTGTGGAAAATCTTTCTCTTAGAAAGCAAATGCAACAATGTTTTTTTTCTAGAAACTGACGTTGCAACGCTGGTTTCTGTTAAATGGTGCTTCTCAGTATGTACTGAATTTAAGTGGAATGTTAACATTTGTTTGTACTTTATTTGTTTTGTAATGCTGGTGTTTTTGAAGGAGTTTTATGCATATTAATAAAGTATTTTCTAAAAAAGTAAAAGACCTAACATTATTCATTTCAAATTTATAAATCATGTTCATGAGAGTGAAAAAGGAACCTGAACATAAACATGGTGCCAAGTGTACAAAATCTGCCTAATCACACACGCACAGCTACTTGCTGCAACTACCCCTTGTGACAAGGGAGCAGTTAAATTCAGTTAAATTTTATTTATGTAGCAAAAAATCACAACAGTCCCCTCAAGTCACTCTAAATTGTAGGAAAAGACCCTAAAAAACAGAGAGAAAACCTGCAAAATCAGACGACCCCCACCATGAGTATATAAGCAAGCACTTAGTGACAGTGGGAAGGAAAAACTCCCTTTTAACAGGAAGAAACCTCCAAGAGCTGAAAGCAGCTCCTTTAAAAATGTTTTTCTACCTATAATTCTACTCATAGGTAGAAAAACTAAACAGACACAGTATGCCCCCTTTGTTAAAGGTGTAGACATTGAAACCATGGAGACAATCCACTCATGAGTCAAATGATTATAAATCAAACTACTAAGATCAAACCAATACATTGAGAGACGCCCACATTTTGTGTACTGATCTTGTGTGGAATTGAAGTGACCTGATCCTTCATAAATCAAGCATAGTTTGTACATGTACTGTTCCATAAGAGGAAGTGAATACACAGTTGGTATATCTAATGTCTTTAAGGTTATTCTCCTGTTTTTATGGGGTGGCATGGACAAAAAAAAAAAAAAAAAAGAAAGGCGTATATATTTTGGGCTCACACAGACAAACACAGACACCAATAAAAATCAATGAGAACTGCTGATACTTGAGGGATGGTGTTTTATGACAGCTATAAATAACAACAAAAATCTGTTGCCTCCACAGTGTAGATAAGGGTGAATGGTTACATTAGACAAACGTACGTATATTGATGCTACATAAGGGTAACAACCATTCATTGATGTATTTATGGCACAATCATCAGAGGACACTGTGGTTTGAAGGACTGCACAGCGAGAAGCCAACAAACTTTTACAACTTAATGAGCTGGAATACGTCAGGTCAGGGGCTACCGATGCTTTATAGTCCAGCACGGGTCCATGTGAAAAAAAAAAGAAAATAAAATTATGTTTGTCATATTGTTTATGGCTCTGAGTCCACCCGCTATTCTTAACACTGTCACTGCCACTTTGATCCCGGTGGAGTATTTGACACGAGCTGCTTTTCTTTTCACAAACGGTACCGGAGCAATTTATTTTTGTGTGTGTGTGTCTTGCCAATCAGCTCATCACGGCAGACAAATTAATCTATGTAGGTAACGTTTGGCACTAGCTGGGTCAGGTGATAAAGACAGGGACAGAGAGAGACGATGAAGAATATAAGAGTGGTTATGATACAGAACAGACAGACGCTGAAGTTGGAAAAATGAAAAAATCTAAATCAAAACACCAAGCCCCACAGTTCCACACCTGGAAATAGAAGTCGATAAAAACTTTGGAAACACAAAGGTAATTACAGGATCGCAATGTACAATATGTCAGCTGTGTGTAGAAAACAGATGCATTCATTTGATTATTTTAAAAATATATCTTTATATGCACATACTCTTTTGTACAGCGGCTAAACACTTGTTTGGTATTAAAATGTGCACATCTGTATCTATTTTGTGTCTTTAAATATTACTATCTCAGTTTGCACTGCTTACTTAACATTTTCTCCAAACAGTATGATTCAATAACGTGAGAAAGGAGCTAGGCGACAGTTCTAACTTCCCTTTGATATAATGTCTTATTCTAGTGGAATGCCAAGAGTTCTTTAACCTTCCTCATGGTAGGTTAGAATATATATTTATATGTATATATATATAGAAACAAAACCAAAGTGACATGAAACTTTGGATCCCTTCTTTGCAAACTGGCCAAGTCATAAGTGTGAACAAAAGAGAAAAGTTTGTCTAAAAGTCTGCATTTAGATACTGTACTGTTAAAATGAGAGTTTGAATTTTAAATCATTTTAAAATTCAATTGAAAAACCCTAAACAAACCCAAACACACTGTTATAGCATGTGTGCATGATGTGCTGCTGCTACAGAAGACACATTTGCAGTCTGCTGACAACCAAGAAAGGCCTTTCTCCAGTGAGATTGTAAAAAGGTTACGCAAATGGCCGAGAGACGGCGCATACCCCGCATGTCCCTCTGTCACAGAGAATTTCTCGAGGATTGCTTGAATTTGTTTGTAGTCGAGTTGTTCATTGAGAGATTACAAACTACTTCAGTCACCCAGATTTTTAATCTTCTTACGTTTGAAAGTGTATTTCATATTAATGACATAAACTCTTGCAAAATAATTATTCAACTTTGCGTGAATCCTGAGTAACCTTTAAAAAAATACTTAGAATCAAAAAAAAAGGAAAATGAAGAATCCATTCATTGAATCGGCACTCCTGATCTGAATGCGACATGTTAAACACCAACCAGAGGACATTTCACTCATTAGAAATCAACTGTTGCTAACAGGACAAACAAACATACATACAAATTACATAATAAAATAATTAAAAATGCGATCTCTTTCTCCCTGCTCATTCTCTCCGTCACATTCCGGACAAAAATGTTCACACATTCAAACGAAACAAAGGACAGAGAGAGAAAAACAAAACAAAACAAAACCCAAGAAGACAGGTGGTACGCATGAGTAAAAGCATCAAAAATGATGCATATATAATGCTATTAATCAGTCAACATTTCAGTACTGTCTCTGTGACTGAGTCTGATACAGTGTTTCGTGTCACCAGCAAGGAGAGAACTACACAAGCCTAGGCTCTGGGCCAATATGGACTTAGTAAAGGTTCAGACAGGCACATTTGATATATATATGTATATATGTATATATATATATATAATTCAAAAATATACCTGACATTGAAGCTGAAACAGTTTCAGTCTCTTGTCTTTCCTTTGGTAAAGGGTATCTACCATTTCATGATGTCATTTGCTTCAGTATGTTTCCTCTACCTTTCCTTTTGAAATACACAGAAACTGTTTTTGTACCTAAGGGAGGTGGTAAGTGTTAAGCGCTTTGCATTCAAGGCAGCATCACAGCCAGGTTACCATGGAGGACAAGTTCATCCTGGACATCAGTCCACGCTCTTCTTTTTCTGCACCTTCTGCCTCCTCAGTCCTGGTGCGTTTCTCTGGGTGCACTTGACTCTCCATGGGGTGAAAGTGCATAGGAGTTGGGCCCCCACCGTTGCAGTAAGGATCCGCTCACAGTAGTAAGGCCTTTTTGTTTCTCCAAAAACAACGTGACTGCTTAAGCGTTTGAGTGTCAGCACAGTGAATCTTTCAATATGTTTGTGTGGGCGTGTGTAAGAGAGAGGGAACGTGTGTTTTATGTGCATTTGTCAAATGTTAAAGTCGGTGAAAGGCAGGTGGTTGAGGGCCTCGTGTCCTTGTACTGCCTCTCCTTTTCTTGTCCACGCGTCTGCTCCTCTTGCTGCTACTGACGCTCCTCCCCCTCTTCCTCCTCTTGGATGACCTGGATGTCATCTGACGGAGAGGTGGGCAAACTGTCTGGCGGCTGCTGTTTGGCGAGCTCTTTGCTCTTATCCTCCTCATCGATGACCTTCTTCCACACCTTGTGGTTCTCTGTCAGGTGCTGCATGATGCTGCAGAACAACCTGCGCCGTTTTTTCCTCCTTCCTACAACAACACCAAAAATTAAAAAAAAAAAACAAATGTGTTTAGGGAATTCCACACTGGTGTAACTGTAGCGTAAACATGAATTATTCTTTATTTTCTCAACACATCAACCAACTCCCCGTCTGACCAGGGTGGGAAATAGTCAGAGTTTGGTGCCCTGATCATAGACTGTAATTAAAGGATGGACGTACAGTGACATCACTCATTAGTTTGTAAAGTCTCATTTATAAGCCTTGATTATTTATTTTTAAAATTTCACCAGACATCACAGGTGGAGGTGGATCCAACTAAGAAACAAGAAACGCTGGCCACTCTTATGATTTTTTAAAATCACAACAAACAAATGACATAAATAAAAACACTGTTTGATCAACTATTTTATGATAAATTATAAAATTATGTACTAAATAAACATCAACATGCCGTATGACTTGAAACCTGGGACTGAGACTGTAAAAGTTTCACAAGTGCTATAAATTACATTTTACTTTCATACAGATGGTCTTTAAGAGAGTCGCCCCCTGCTGGCTATCAGGACGAATGAGATATTTTGCATTGCTTTAACTTTTCAGACCTGCAGGCTTTGTTGATATATATACAGTGTATAAAACTGACCGTGCAACCAGGAATAGAAATAAATGCAACAATCAATGTCAACTAGGAACATTTCTGAACAAATTTTGAGTGTGCAATTAGAGTTGTATAATTACTGATATAATAATTATATAATTACTATTTGAGTTAGTAGCAGCCAATACTGTTAACAGCTTAACAGCTTAGACAAACAAAGACAGACAAAGTGGAAGTGCTGGTATAGTTTGGTGTAGGTATAAACTCCAAGTACAGCAAAGGTTTTAGCACTGGTTAGCGTAAAGGGACAGTTTAGGTTAGTAAAGACGTTGAAAATAAAGAAAAAAATCATTGACTTAGCATACAAGAACTGTCAGCCTAACAAAATGCATTGGCAGCAAGAGGAATCTTCTAGTGCAAAACACTGAGCAGACCGAGGAAGTCGGAAGCAGTTAAATCTGACCAAAACAAACAAAATCGCTCTCAACTATAACAACTATCATGGAAGCATGTAATTTTCTGTCTGTATATATAACAAAGTGACAACGGAGACTGAATGAGTCAAAGTTGATTGTTCTGCAATGTGGAGGGTTTTGTTTTTTTTTTGGACACAGTTCTATGCGAATTTCAGGAAAACTATCAAACAAATCGATACCAGGAGTTATAGCGTGCTATTCTTGACACAGTCATTTTGATATAACTTTTACTGGGGTTTTCTCAAAGCTGGACAAGGAGTACAAAATAGTACAAAAGTGCTAAATACTTTAGACTGTTACACTAAATTAACCAATTAGCTTAAAAACAGGGAGAGGTAAATATCAAAATGGCAGACAAGTCAATGTCATGCCGTTAACAGTCACATGACCACAAAACCCAAAATACTAAGAATGCCTGTCTCATAACGCCACCTGAAGTGGCTTTACTTAAAATTTGTGGGTACCACATCTTACTTGGTGCCAGCTCTTCTTCTAGCTCATCTTCCTCATCTTCATCTTCGTCTGTTTCGATGTCCACCTGGCCCTCTTCATCATCGTCATCCGACCCCTCTTCAGTGATCCAGTGGCCAGGAAGTAAGCCAGCAGCATCGTAGGAGTTACAAAGCGGTCCTACAATGTGTGTGATGAAGGACTCCTGCAGCTTGGCCAACTGAGGGGAGGAGCGGTCCATGAAGGGGCTGATGGGTAATCCCAACCTGGATTCTTCATCTCCCTGCAGATTAAAACCGCAGATTACAGACATTTAGAGATGAGATTTGATATTTGATGCAAACTATATCACAATCAGAGGAACAGAAAGCGTTGCGCGGCTCTGACTTTTTTCCTCGTATGACCACGCGCACACAAAAGCAGATTTGACACAAATTTGAAAGGTTTTTTGAGTGTTGATATTTCTTGATATTTCTTCTTTCCTGGTTTTAGGATCAGTTTTACAAGAGGGTGCACTCTCATTTTACAAAAAAGTTCAAATCTTCTAGAAGGAAATGCTTAAAGTTTAATACAGAGATAAAAATCTATGATCTATGATAACTAAAAACTCTCTGCAGCATTAGCACGCAGGCTGTACCTGTTCGTAGAACTCATTGACGATGCCTTCTGTCCATTTGAGGTGCAAGTCACGGACTTTGGCTGGTCCATTGATATCTGCCAACTTTATGCACACTTGGCACACCAGCAGTCTATCGTTCTCGTTGGTCCAATCAATTCCTGGACTGTTCACATCGTTCACCTATTTACAAAGACGGATGCCTTAGTACCACTTGTATCGTAGACTCATTATGCCATGTATTGCTCAACTGATTTTTTTTTAACTTAACAACCTCTCAATGCTTAAATCAATGTTTTGCAGAAAATTATACTTTTTGTAAGCTGTCTGTTCAAAATATTTCATCTCAGACCTTGGAATTGAATTCAGCCAGGAAATCAAAGTGCTTCTTGAGGTCTGTGGCCAGTATAGCCTCGATGACGAGGAAACGAAAACGCTTGAATTCCATGTGATCCAGGTTGACAAGGAAGTTGAACTCAGGTTGGGAAAGGTAGAGGCTCCAGGCAGATGCTGCATGGTGGTTCTCCAGCACTGAGCGGTCATTGTACAGCACAGCCTACAGCGCCCAGGAGGACAAAAGCACAAGGTGTCAGAGTGGCACACTAAAATGATTCCTAAAAAGTTCTAAAAGGTTAATAATAGGGTTGCTCGTGTTGTGCGTATGAGCTGCATAACTTGTATTGTGTATAAAATCGCAAAGGTATCGATTTTTAAATCCTGGGTGATCGTTCTCGAGTTATTGTATTCACTGTTTAATAACAAAGTCCTTAGATCTCAAGGTCAAAGGTCATTGTTATTCAAACTAATCCAAGACTCTTAGTAGATTCGCCTATTGCATCAAACTGTCGACAAACTGTCAAGTCAGGTGATGAAGAAGTGATAATTTTGCCTTGTTCTGCAGCCACAGTACTTGTGCACTTGGCAGTCAATAAATCGACCATAAAGTCGTCCGTATAGCAAAGTATTCTATGGGCAAATGTGAGGCCATCATTCTCAAGCAGCTAAAACCTGGCCTAAACTGGATCATGTAGCAGGACAATGTTACGAGCAAGAAAAAGAAAAGAATCAAGGCGTTTAATGGAGCAGTCAACGTCTAGAATCAACCTGACTGAAATGCAGTGGCAGGACCTTTGAGAGAGCTGTGCATAAATGAATGCAAACCTCAATGAACTGACACAATGCTGCAAAGAAGAGACAACATTCAATGATTCAGAGATGGTCTGAATCTTAGATCAATCTTAGTATGTAAAACTTAAAGAAAACTTAAGGAAGTCAAATGACCCTTAGATGACCCTGATTTTTCTTTTTACTGTGACAAGCAAAGGCGCAGACACAGCTGAAAGCATCTACTGGTTGAAAGGTATCAAATGATAACAAATGTTAAAACATTTGATACCACAAAATACTTAAGATCCTTTCAACAGACATAGTGGTTGTCAACATCGTTAGCAATCAATAGGTCCAAGGTTCTTTTCTCCTTTTCTTTTAACTCACTTTCCTAGCATGAAACCCAGACAGAGTGAGCGCTATCGCTGGACATGTCGTCAAAATACAATATTTAAACTGGGGCAAGTGGTTAACCGTTTCATCGCTCATTTATATAACTCACCACCAATGAGGGAGCATTAACTGGCCATGTGGTGACAAGCTAATCTTGCACATGATCTTCATTTGTAGAGATAACTAAGGAAGTCTCAGGAAATCAAATAACACCTCAGCATAAAATAGCCTGTCAGACAAGCACAAGTGTGGCTCGTGTGTCACGCAGCGGTGATGTAAAGAAAAGTTAAAGATTAACTGAAAAACCGGACACTGATTACACAAAGACAAACCACAAAAAATACCACGTGAGGCAATCTGATACCGAGGGGTACGCAAGCTAAAATTTAACATTATGCTTACTATGTTACAGAGAACATTACTGAATTAGCTGTAATGTTATCTCTAGTGTACGAACCTAATGTATCTGATGTCACTATATTGCTAGTAATGTTAATACAATAAATCATACATCTTATGTCCAGTGGCAGTAAGCATGCCTTGGGGTGGAATCGGAGGAGTGTAAAAGTAAAGCCACACAATATCCGCCGGGTGACACTTCAGGGAGGCACAATCAATGCTGCACAGACAGCCATGTGAGTTTCTGTATGTACACGAGGCTTGTCTCAGGCCAAGTGTTGATATTTGCTCTTGGGCTGTTGGTCTTCAGGGAAAACAGGTTCCAGCGCCTTTCAGGCAATGACCATCAACAGTCAGGAAGTAATTCACCCTGCAGACTTTGACATATATGTATTTTTTAACATCTTGCTTTGTTTTATGGAAGATACTGTTAATTTCCACAGGAAGCCTAGAGGACTATATAGACTGGCCACCAAGTCTGAGACCCAAATAAAAACTTCTGTGCTCGGTTTAGCGTGAAGGCAGCAAGTCTGCAAATGTCGCCACTATGTGTGAGACACCACATCTAACACTGCTGTACTAGTAGACAAAGCGCAGGACAAATGCTAAGTGATTCATCCGCTTAAATAGGGGTGTAAGCTGAGTAAGTATAACTAATAACAACATTTTGTATACGCTGTCTTCACCACTCCATTTTCAGCAATCCATGAAAATGGCACTTTGCCTTAACCCATATTTTGAATTCATATTGTTATCCTCTGTTTCTGTTATGTCTGCAACCCTTTGAAGTACTAGCAGAAAGTGTATGCTACCTGAGGTGCATTAGTGGCTACTAGAAAGGCATTTGTGCGACCAGGGTGGTCATAGTCGTGCATTGCAGCTGCTACATAAAGGGCCATGAGCTCCAGGGCAGGGATGTTCCAGGACAGGCAGCCATAGCTGTCATCTGAAATTGAGGAGCTCTTGGACGAGGCGTAGGATATCCTGCCTGGAGAGATTCCACTATCTGAATCTGGAACATAACAAACAAGACTGATGAGTCTCAGCAATAAAAAAAAATGAGACAGATTACACTTTTAGCTCTTTTGTAATTAAGCAAAACTAAACTGGAGCTAATGTAAAGGTCTCCATACACCTACATGCACACGCACACGCACACACACACACACACACACACACACACACACACACACACACACACACACACGCAGAGAGAGAGAGAGAGCGTTCTATGCCAGCGCTGTTTTAGATTTCATTTCCCAGATCACTTCCATTTTCTCACTCCCCCTCTCCTTATCAAATGACAGCTGCTCTGGCAGCAGTGGGTGCACGTCAGTGGATAAGCCTCAGATAATTTCTAATAGAGCTTAAATATCATCTGCAGAAACGAGCCTGGGAATCTCTGCCATTTGAGCCAAACCATCTGCTTTCTTTAAACCAACCCATGAGGAAGAAACTCTTAAAAGCCACAAGCAGCAGTAACAGTGCAGGCACTTCCAAAGCATGCACACTTTAGCTAAGTTAACACAACAAGTCTAATTATGTTTAGTTGGCTGTATTTTTTTTTTTACCAGAACAGAAAAAAATGAGACTTAGAAGACCAAAGTGTTTTTGACCATTTAAATTAAAGATTGCATGTTAATGACATTTTTAAATTTTTTTTACAGTGTGAGGGAATCACTGGGAATCAATGTTGTGCGACCATGTGTTTGGACTGCAAACAGCATTGTCTAGAGCAGCTTTTGCACGTGCACTACGGCCCTGAACTTTTCAAGACACGGAGTAAATGTAAATGAATGTAAATGTTCAATTCAGACAGATCAATCACTGACTTTACCCCGAGACCTCTTAAGTACAAAGGTCGGATAATATCCGACTGAGCGCAAATCCAGGCCCTGTGTCCTGTCACCTGCACACTCTACCCCGGTGCCTCCCTCTGTCTTAACCAAATGGCAGTATTTCCAGTGGAGGAAACTGGAAATACAGCACTGGTTGGCATGTATGCACGAGAAAAGTGATTTATAAGATTATAATGTAATAGTACAGACTGTTGTTTACCTGTGTCACTCCCAGTCACATGCTCACTGTGGATCTGCTGGAACCCAGGGATTGGTCGAGTGGTCAGGTACCAAACAGCGTGCAGCACATCAGTAGCATGTACCCGATTATGATCTGTGTGTTTTTAACCATAACAGTTTAACTTAGAAATTATTACGCTTGATTATTGCAAAAATAAACATAACCATGTATAAGATTTCTTATAAGAAGTCTTAAACACTGCACAGCGCAACACTCACAAGGAATGTCTCTGTATCCATTTTCCAGAGCACAGAAGTATGTCATGAACTCCCGCACAGGGATCTTGAAGATCTCAAAGAGACACATATCCTGGAAAAGGGTGTATGTCACCTGGGGAAAGAAAAGCCAGCTTTACTAAAACACCCATCCGAAAACAGGAAAGCCAGCGACATCACATCAGTTTAGTGCTACAGTAAAACAAAGTAGATTCCACAAGTAATAAAGTCCACAATTGGCTCAAACTGAATCACACTCATAATCATAATCAGTCATAACTTAGGGAGGAGGTACCAGAGCATCCAGGCTCCACTAGACTGCTGAAAATGTATGAAGCTGTGCCTCTGGTGTACCTCTTCTAATTTTGGTAATCAAAGTTTACAAAAAAACTGGACGTATTCACTTCAGACTAAAAGGTTTAAAGTCTATCCAACAGGGAAAACAATGGTCATTATATGCTACTAGCAGAACTGCTTATCAGATATGTACATATTGGGTTTGCAGTTGTTACTAACATAGCTTAGGATCCTTCCGGTCTTCCCTCCTGTTTTGTCCACCAGGTCAAAAATCTGGAAGTTCCAGGTGTTCATCCTCTCCATGAGGGTCTCGTGTTCCTCGAGCATAGGATCTAGCATAAACTCCCGTTCATCCTGATGACACAAGATCATTAGGCTCATTATAGACAAACAAACAACAAAACAATGCAGTATTTTCCTTCTGATTCTGCAGCTAGCCTGCTGACAGTTTGATCAAAGATTTGCAAATATTTTGTTTGCTGGTCACCGCTAATGTACTCTTCTGCTGATAGCAGGACCTCACATGGCGTATGAAAACGGTGCTAAACACCTTGCTTCATATGTCCGATAAACTCCCAGGAAGTTGTCATTGAAGGCTTTTTATAGCTTCTTTGGGCATTGGATGGTCTGACCTTGGGAGGAATTTGCTGAGATATCTGATCCTCGAAGGCCTGAGCAATAAGACCAGTTTTTTGGTCTGACTGCTCCAGACCAACAAACTCCCCAAACGTCTCACACTTGTTGATGATCAGTTCTTCAAGTGCATTTGATTAGCAGTATCTGGCTGCTAATCACCCGCTTAACTTCTACGGGAACGGTGCACTTATTTTTTTTCACAGGTTGTTCTCCGGTCGATAATCACACTGTGAGTAAAAGCCCTCTGATTAAGCTCACCTCTGATTCCTGAGTCTGCTGGTCTGTGCTCGTGCTCTTCTCCTTCTCCTCCTCTGTCAGCCTCTGGTCCCCCCCATCGTCTGGGCACCCATCTTCAGACACATCCATCTCCGAACTCTCCTCCCTAATCAGAGGTTCTCCTATGAACTCTGGCCCTTCCCCTGCTATGTATAAATACATAAAACACAATGTAAAACCACCCAGTAATGCATCACATCCAGAGAAAAACATTAGCACCTTACATAGCTTATAGAAGTTTTATGTTTTCAACCCTAAGACTCGAAACTGTGCCATTGTTCCATAACATCTAACTATTTGTACCTGAGCGTCTCCGCTGAGCCTCAGTGGTGTACGGTTGATGGGATTCCCCTGTATCACTGTTGCCCTTGAGCATCTGACGACCACAGCTAATAATCACAGACATAACCAAATGCAATCCATCATATACCTTAACGGCAATCACTGATAGACTGGATAAAAGATGACAGTGTGGCGTGTCTCTTCAGTTCTGCAGGTCTCACCTGGTGCAGAGAAGTAAGGCGGAGCTACGGAAATCAGGGGAGTTTATTGTGTAGCCCAAGGGTTTATGCAGGTTCAGATTTACACTAGGCTTCGTCAAGAAGTCAGCCGTGTCTGGGAACTCCACAGGCAATCGAGGAACAAGGGATGATGAAGAACCAGTGCCCACAGCGGGAGGACTGTGGCTTGGAGAGGTGACGGGGCTCAGGCTCGGTGATGTGCCTAGAGAGAATAAAGGGAGTGCAGGAAAAAACAAAAACAGAGTCAAACACGAGTAATAAACAGACGTGCAGTTAGTCCGAGGAGCTTTATATTTAAGTCTCACCTGCTCTCCTGGGCCCTGCATGGTATGTGAGGGTGACAGAGGAAGATCTCTGCTTGGGAATGGTGAGCAGGTTTGCATTAGGCCCATTGGACAAACCTGAGCTGCAGGACAAAAACACATATATTAAACACGGGATTTATCAAGAAAATATAAAAAGGGTTTCTTTTTATCAGATGTTATGCATCATCCAGACAAAGAACAACAGTTCAAGGCTACTCTGGCAAGCCAATCACATTACACCACAGAAACAAGGACAAAAAAAAAGGTGCCAACATAGCCAATCCTCTCCTGCCATCCAGTGGAGACACACGGTAACAGGCACTGCACCCCACTGTCACTATAGTAATTCAAACCAATTTTGAAATGAATTTATTTAAAGCTTCTAAACCCATTTTTAACACTGAAGCGTTATGCTATAATTAATAAGTCCATTCCTTGATTGTGCATCAAAGAATAGATTTACCAGTCCTTGGTTCATCGAGGTAGCCTTAGTTAAAGAAGAGACAACTGTACTAAAAGTACAGTGATTTATTTACATTTGGGTAAAAGTATCACTGCACTTACTTTTCATGATAACTTTCATTATGACTTTCTGGCAATAAAAGGAACAAGTTAGATCCTGCAAGAAAAGCAATTTTATCTGCTCCAAAACAGGAGAGATTCAAGTAAGAGATAAATAACGTGCGCTAGCAGCTCTACAGATACTCTTGTGTTTCTGGGAGGTGGTAAGGTAGACGGCTGAGTTTGTGATGAGTACCTGATCAAGTTGAGGTCAGGGTGGGGTCTCTTGCCGTTGTTACGTTCCCACCGTAAAGAGGCGCAGTCAAGAGAAGGGAGTGTGGAGGATGCAGATGAGGTGGAACTACGCCTCGGCTGAGGGGTGGGGAGGCTGTTTCTGCTGTTCAAACCCTGATTGGTGAAGAAAGATCCAGTGATAAATATATGTTTTATACAGTAACATTAACATCATAAGTTAACTTGGCTGACTATCTGAAACTAGTAATCAGTTTTATGGCTCCAGAACTATTTCCCATCACAAGCCAGTGCTGGTTAAAACTATTAATAACTGATAAGGGACTAGTTTTGTGCAGTAGTAACACTTGTTCCCACCTTAATAGGTTTCCTATCACTCCTCTCTACAGAGTCCTCCACCTCATCGCAGGAGTAGAAACCTGGAAAGGGGGTAAAAGGGTTGACCCTGGGGCGGCATGAGCCTGAAAACGTCCCCATGAGGCTGGAGATGCTGCGCAGAACTGAGATAGTGTGTGGAGGCAGCGACGAGTCCATGAGCAGGTCTGAGACCAGATTCCTGGCCTCGTTGATGACTGAAAGGTCCACACCGTTGCCGCTCACTGCACCCTGTTGTAAATGCACATACACTGCACAGGTTAGGGAGCAGAGCTGCAAAGGCAGACATAAAATGACAGTTAAAAGTTTATGGTTTGTGGTGTCTAGTAGACTCCTGCTGGAGTGTGAGTACTGGTTTATGGCAGATAGGTGGCCAGGAATAGTATGAGGTTTATAATCACGTTCTTTATTTCTTCACGCTCTCTTTTATGAATTCCACTTTCCCATAAATTACACATAAACTGTGCAAAAACATGAAGAAGGCACTTTTTGGTTTCCACTGACTGTTATGTCTTTGTGTAAATTGCACAATGTACATCAACTTTATATACAGTCACGTGATAGATAAAGATAACGTTTTCACAGGACTCTATTCATCACTGTAAAAAACTAACAACCCATGACTCAGCCACTCGTAGGTCTACTTTTAACAGCAATAACTTGAAGTTATCGTTTTCTTTATGACTTTATCCATCTCTTACATCATTGTTTTTTTTTACCCGCTTCCTTTACAGCATTGCTTCAGTTCAATGAATTTTGGGCATTTGTGCACCCACAGTTCCTTCAAAGTCACACCGTTTCAACCAGGTTGATTTTGGACACCTTGATGCTTTTCTCTTCAGCCATTCTGCTGCTGCTCTGTTTGGGATTATTGTTCTGCTGTTTGGCCTATTTTAGGCTGAGCTTTAGCTCTCAGTTAAATGGTCTCACATTCACTGACAATTCATTGTCAACCCAATAACTGCAAGGTGCCATAATAATGTGGCCGCTAAATCATCAACCCTCCACCACCATGCTTAACAGTTGCTTGTGTAGTGTTTGTGTTGATGTGTTTGTGTTTGGTTTTCCCCAGATGTGGTGAAATGTATTACAGCCAAACATCTCTACCTCGGTCTCATCTGTGGTTTGTTCGGATGCAGTTTTGCAAACCTAAGCAATTTTCTTCTTAGAGAGAAGATGCTTTGCTCTTGCAACCCTTCCAACGAAGCCATACTTGTTCAGTGTTTTTGAACTTTAGCATTTAACATGCTAACTGTGACCTATTAAGTCTGAGATGTAGCTACTTGGTTTTTTTTGCAGTTTCTCCAAGCATTTCACGCTCTGACCTTGGGTTGAATTTCCTGGGATGTCCACTCCTGGAAATCTTGTGGCATTTTGTAACACACACTTGAATGCTCCAGACTAGAAACTAACTTCTTCTAGAAACTTCTGCGTTTCTGGTGCTGCTCACACTTGCGTTTACATTTAATCAAGTACATTTGATAAGCAGCACCTGACTGCTACTTGCCCTCTTAGTTCCTATGGATGGAGTAAGGGTGTACTTCGTTTTTCACAGAACTGCAGATCCGATGTGTAATTTAAGTGTTCCCTAATTGTTTCTAAACACTATGTATTGTTTCCAACTTCTTCTTTCACTTGATTTCTATTTTATTGACTCCTTATCCCTCTTCTCTTCCTCTAGCCTTTTGCACAGCAAGATAATAAAAATAGTGTACGTGGATGAAAACACACTGTCTAGACCAGAAATTTGGATTATTGAAGTGACATGCTATTGTCTAAAGTGAAATCCCCAAAATTGAGAGCGCAATCTGTTACAGGGTTTTATCCCTTCTTTTTTTAGTGCAGATTTCATATGAAATGCTGTTGTTTGTGAGACACAAGAGCAAAACCTGACAAAAAGGTTGCTGTATGAACAAAATACGTGTTTTAACTTAATGCACTAAACCCGAACTATTCTCTGTGGGTGGACTACAGACTGACTATCTAAAAGAAACTATATAGGCAGTGTGTTTCCTGAATTACCCACAACCTTAAACCCCCATAAACATGCGAGCTAAACAAAGCACAGCACTGACCTGATACTGTGGTTTGTACCAGTGTTTCAGATCCCAGTCCCATAAGATCATCTGAAAAGAAGAAACAAAGGAAACGTCAGTCAAATGTCATCTTTGTATGTGTGTTTATTTATAACAGAGAATATGAAATGTATCTACACAGATGGAGCTCGGGCTCTAACCTATGCTCCACTTTGAGCACAATGCTTTATGACTTTATAGAGCAGGCGCCGGTGGGCCACAAACAGACAGCTTCTGCTCGTCTGTTCTTCGTGTTATCTAAACATTAAACACAACAGTGTAGTCGCAGATTACATTAGGGATTCCCCGTGCCACAAAATACAAATTTTACTACAGGTATGCTAATGCAGTCTGCCTGAGTGACGGCAGACAGAGGCCTCTCACTGAAAGCAAAAGCAGAAAAGCAAACCACGAAAACCACCAAGGTGCGTCTACAATAGAGCTATGAGATCTTATCAAGCCTCAACTACGTCAATTAGAAGCGCTATCTGTTGGTAACTACAAAGGAGCTCTCACATATTACAGAGCTGCACAGTCAAAGTGCTGCACAAGTTGTTTAACAGTATGTTTCAGGACATGAAATAACCTAAACCTTTATGACAGCGTATACAAATGTAGCAATTTGTAAGTATTTGAATTTATTTATCCTCTTGCACATTTTCCGTTTTCCCTAACATTTCAGCCATGCACTTTATAAAATATATGCATATGCATTTCTGGATAGCATAACAAATCACAACGTGAAGCTTACGAACTGGATAAATGTGTGTTAAAAAGTGAACTTTCATGTGTAAAAATCCAGACATTAAACATCCCTTTTGCAGCGCCAGCATGCAGTCTCACCCCGCTCCACAAGAGGGAGAACCACATGGGAGTATGCCTCACACAGAAGCAGCATGAGTCTCATCTGATCATGTAAACACACATGCAGCCATGATACCTTCAGACATAATTAGGTCACAATCAGCAAAATCAAAAGCAAATTTTTATCATTCTGAAATATTACTGTTACACAGGACTGAGCAGAGGAACACTGAAAAGCAAAAAGTTTGCGTTTTGGCACTTAAATGCCAAAACTAGCTATTTTATACTATTTTTTTTGCCAGCTGCGGCATCATTTGTTGATTATGTCCATACAGTAATCTATTACTAAGCTTGATAAATAGATCAGTAGATCCATGCCATCTCCTCTAATCACTGACTGTTTCACTGATCAAAGTGGGATGATGGGTGTTTGTCATCAGCATCTGTACAGTGCTGCCAAACATTTAATATGGCAAATAAGCCCTGCCATGGCAACCCGACATAGAGGCCAGCAAACAATGCTCCATACACCATGGCAACGAGATGGCGGGAGACAGCCTGAGGACAGAGTTGTTGGCCTTCTGCTTGTTTACAGAGAGAAATAGAAGGGCCGAAACAGAGAGGGAGATGGGTAAAAGCTGAAGAAGCGGATGCCATTAAAGCCGGGATGGAGAGTAAAGGGCTGAGAACTACAGAGAGAGAGACAAAAAAAAAAACATGTGTACAAAAGCTGCCAAAACCTCACCGTTACACTAGTCTCTTCACTTCTCTCCTTCTCCTCTGCCTTACCTGAGCGCATAACGCACAACAGCACGGGCTCCTCCGTGATTCTCGCTAAGCTCAGAAACAGGAATAGCTGGATGAATCACTGCTAGCGCCACAACCGGTAAAGCTTGTGTCAAGAGGCACGTGCTCCTTGTGCACGTGACGCGATAAAAATCTTTCAATCAGCACGAGATATTGTCTCCAGCGACGTCACGGAATCATAGCATGGGGAAAGAAGCACAATTCAGCACACGTAGACACCTTTACGCAAGCAGCCGCACAGACACAGCAAAACACAAGTGAAATGCCATTCACCTCTTTCACCATTGTGCAAGCATTGCAGATATACTCGTCAAAAGTATTGTGCAGGATGGATATAACACGTACATGTTTATCCTTATGAAACAGTAATGCACCGATAATAAACATAGGTAATATAGGTAATAGGTAAGGTAAGTGCTATGACAGTTTTTCACATTGTGGTAAAGTTTTGTTTTGTTTTTACTCAAGCTAATTAAAAACTAGATTTGGATCAAACTAAACTAAACATGCTTGCAGCTTAATTTGACTTTTTCTGACATGATGCCGATTATGTCAGACCACCTGCTTATCTGATTAATTTAATTAATCAATACATTTTTTACGTAGGAGCAGTGACACATTAACAACTGAACATATCGCCTATATGTGATTCTGAGTAACACTGTGTGCATGACCTTATAAACGTGGCTATGAGGATTATTTTATTTCCAGGAGGGAAATTATCAGATGCACGCATTTTTAACAGTCAACTACGGGCAATGCAGGACATATGATATCCACTTGCTCTCTGTGAATTATCCGGATAATGTTGCATTGTTCTCACACGGAGTTTGTACTAGGGAGCTGCCAACCGACGTCTCCAGAGTATTTGAGCTTCTCTGCATGTGTGAAGATGGCTAGAAAGCGAGCTGTACAGATAAGAACACACATCAAAACACACTGGCAAATACTGATAAACATGGCATAACATGAAACGTGAAAATAACTCCTCTCACAGGTCATAAATATTTCCTAACAGGAGTCAATAAAACTGTGCGGGCCATTAGGCCTCCGGCTGGTTACACCTGTGTGTCATATTAGCTGGGCTGTGTGGTGCGAGAGGTGCTAGAACTGATAAAAACATGCTAATAAGAGTGCGTGGGGAGGGCAGAGAAATGGTATCAATGGCAGCCAGACAGGAAGGGCATTTGCATGTAGAGGAGCGGGGCACTGCTGACGTCAGTGTGCAGCGACACACACAGCGTCAGCAGCCCTCTGCACATGCACATGCTGATAATGAGGGCTAAGCTCTGGCTGTCAAGACCTGCGGAGGGGGACAAGATGATACAGCCTGATTGTTTTTAAGGCTATATTCAGGAAAAAAGTGCAATAGGGGTGGGGGGTGGAGGCACATCCTGAACTGACAGAAGTGTGCCTGTAGCTTAGTGTAAGAGCTCAGGCAGGCTAAGGAAGAAGCAGACTGGGATTAAAAATTGTCTCTGAACTTCTGACCTTGACAGACTTGCTACAAGGCTTTATCTTACATTCAACCGCAGATAAACTGGAAACCTGTGTGATAAAATATTTTGCTTTACTAAAATTCTTCAAATTTAGCATGCATTTAGCATTGCATCACAATGACTTTGTAAAAACTCAGCTGGACAGCCCACAGGGCCAAAGACTTTTGCTGGTCTCAACAGCAGCCCCATAGATCAGCAAGTCCAATGGGAAAAATCAGGGGCCTCCAGATGGCCAGGCCGCCTATGGCTGTCACCAGTGTTGTCAGGGCGACCTGGCAGGGCCATGGAAAATTCTTTGACTGTGGAAAGGAGCTCGTTCAAAATGTCATTCCTCTCTTTCACACTCATCTACTACTTCACTGGACCTGGAATTGTTCAGCGCGTGCCTTGCGCAAGCGAACATCTGCAAGTGTCCTTTGGAGTATTTTTACATACTATAAAACCAGTTTCTTGGTATTTGTATATATCAGACAAACTGTATCCTACTACAAAGAATACAAGTAGAGTTTCCACTTTGTGGTTGCTGCATCCACATATCTCAGACTCATATTTTATATGCAGAAAAGACTTTAAAAGAATTAAATTGGTAAACAGATGCTAAAGATTAGTGTCACCAATTCAGTGTCTGACCAAAGATGAAATATGGTCAAAATTCCCTCGTGTTCCTGAGCTGCAGCTTTAAATAATGGCGAGTGTGTTTTTGCAGCAGATTGCTATGAAGGCAAGTGAATTTGACCCTTGACCTTGTGCATATCAAACGTCATCACTTCTCGAGCTATGGCTTTTGCTAATTCACAGTGACCTTGACCTTTGACCAACTGATTCCAATCAGACTGAACTTGAATCCAAGTAAACCTCTGTGCAAAATTTGAAAAATGCTCTCTAGACATGAGAGAGAAACACACAGGCAACCAGTAGACAGCAGCTGTTAATTCAATGTCTCACTTCACCTCACCATCATTATCTCTATGCATTTTCCACAATAAAAAAAACATCTAACATCTACTATCGTCTGATCCTCAAGAGCGTACTTGCACTTTTTTATCTGGAGTTTAACAAACTACACCACAAGAAAGCATTTGAATACAATATTCTAAAATGCAAAAATATATATATTTTTTAATTTCTCTATCAGGTTTCCCCTTGATATGTAAAAATTTAAATTGGCAGACTTTCAAAGAGAGATTTCTGATTTCCTCCATATCATCTGACGTATCATGTGATGTGTTCATAGAGCATCTTTGAAAATAACACACTGAACCTTGAGCTACAACTGCAAAAGTTGTGCCACTCCTGTTAGCTAAGAACAGGAAACTGAGGCAAGAGTTTGCATGGCCTTGTCAAAATTGGACAAGAGAAGATTGGGGGGGGAAAAACATTGCCTGGTCTGATGAGTCTCGATTTCTGCTGATAACATTGTGAGGGCATGGATCCATCCTACCATCTGTCTGTGGTGTAATGGTGTGGTGTGGATATTTTCTTGGCACACTTGGCTCAGTACCACCTGAGTATCATTTAAAAACCAGAGCCTACATGAGTGCGATTGCTGACCATGTCTATCCTTTTATGTCCACAATCTACCCATCTTCTGATGGTTACTTCCAGCAGGATAATCAACCGTATCATAAAGCTCATCAGCCTGGTTTCTTGAACATTTAACAATGAGTTCACTGTGGCCGCCACAGTCACCGGATCTCAATCCAATACAGCATACAGGATGTGGTGAAACTGGAGAGTCCCATCAAGGATGTGCAACCAACAAATCTGCAGCAACTGTGTGATGCTATCACGTCAATACGGATCAAAATCCACGAAGAATATTTCCATGATGAATTCAGGCAAAAAGGGCCGAACCCAGTTTTAGTACCATGCAACTAATGGCCATGTGGTAACCAGTGAGTTTTTATGAATTTGTTTTTGCTCTTCCCAATTACATCACCATATGGTCGGTTACATTTACTACAGACTCCACTTCCCACCCTATTGGGAACTGTACACTGCAAATCTAACTGTGTGATTACACCTTTTAAACTACTGGGAACTGTAAAGGCAATCCACTGGTCCATCCTTAATGTAACATCCATCTTATGAGGTTAAGGCTTTAACAATCTCTAATGAAGATAAGCCTAAACAGTTGGTCTTTAGCACTAACACTATAAGAACTGGTTGTGTAAACTACAACAACTGGTACATGCTACATGATACGATAAGATAAGCCCCATTAAATAATTATCCACAATATATTAGGAGGCTAACAAAGGAGCAGCCCGGAACTAATGGCAAGTACACAAATAACCTCTTAAAAAGTGTCGTAAATAGAAGAATAAGGAGGGCAGATGAGGATAATTGTTATTGTAGCTATTTCTCTCTATTTAGAGTCATTACTGAAAGCTGATCTAAAAAAGATCATTTATAAGTCCAATAATATTTCTTTGTCTCACACTATTATGAGAGTAGGTCCTTTCACATTTTTCTCATGCTGCATAATGTTTTCTTTAATTATTTCTTCATTTTTATAGTCATGTAGTTTAAGAAAATCCTAAAGGGGACACTTACATGAGTAAATCATAGCATGAGATAAGTCATGTACAACATAAACATTTACTATAGATCTTTTCTATTTCCATATGGGTGTTGCTACCATCTTGTGAACTATATACTCCATTCAAACCAGTTCTACAGAAAGCTTTTACACTCGCGTGACCTTTATCACAGAGCAAGATACCGTGAAAAGTTCCAAATCCTCCTTTTTATTTGTCTCCTTCTAGAAAAACATTGTTGTTTGTTCTCCGAGGAGTATAATTCATTTACTCTAGTTTCCTTGATAAGTTACAGATGCCTTTTCATGGGACCCCACCAGCTCCAGAGTGTACTTAAGTGAACAACAAGCAAGAGCAAGTATCCACAGATGTGCATGCAAAACCATGTTCAGCCATGTTTTGTGCTGAGCTTGTTTATTTTTAATGTATATGTGTAACAACTATTTAGAATATCTTTGTGGAGCTTTTTGCAGTTTGCAGGCCATTTTTCACCTAAAAAGCAGCATTTCCAGATTTCCGTCCCTATAGATAATAATAGTTTTAATAACAAGCAAAAGTGGTCCCAAATGTGATGTGACCACATGTGCCCATTTGTCAAGATTATGTTACAAATGAGACTAATAAAATTTTGTCCTGCAAAAATCACATGCAGGATGAAGCAGCAGAGCAAGACTTTACTGTATGTTGTGAATTAAATGTGGAATGTGGATTTGTCCTCAGAGATGTAATGGAAAATGAGTTTTTATAAAGTTAAATAAATACGACTAAAACTACATCTAAAAATAGCAGCAAAAATAGGAAAAACAGGAAACCAGAGGAATTTGGACAAGACCAAGTGATTGATCAGCTTCAACACTAATCCAACATCCAAGCATGTCTGGCCTACATCAACAAAGCTTTGTTTAATCAAAGACTAAGGCTAAAGACACTTATGGTCGCTCCTTGCAGCTGCAGACTGATCTTCTCATCTTCTATCATTGAGGCCTAGCATGTGATTTTACTATGGCACTTTGTTTACATGAGTTTGTAGACGTGCGGCACACAGCCTGTGCACACGCAGGCGCTAATTCCACAGGGGAAAATTGCTGCTGCTGTCTGTGTCCCCACAAAAAGCAGATGGGCTGGACAGAGGCTAACAGAGAAAGAGAATGGAAGAGTTATAACTAAGCTCAACTTGACTTTTGGAATGTAGAAGGAAAATTATGTGTGCCAAGTTGGATACTGCTATCAAGGCGTAGAGACTGGACAAGCCTGAGGCATGTGGAAATGGTGTTTTTTGCCAGATAGTTCAACTCAAAATATTAGACGACTTTTTTAACTTTATGTGACACAATCTGACCCATTTACACCCCTGTGTGGTGAAGGAAATGGCTATGAGCCGACACTAAGAAGTTACTTTGTGTTCAACATGGTCGATGCCAAAGAAACTGCTGATCAAATAAAGTTTTAGCAAAAGACACAGAGGCCTTACAAGCAAAAGCATGCAGAACACATTGGAGGAGTCTACAGTAAAAACACATGGCTGCCTAAGGAAGCAAAGGCAAGAGCAGAAATCACTCAGGCTGCTCTGTTTCTGCAGGTGTGTCCTCAATTCAAGAGAAAGTGACGGTAGAGGATACTTAAGTGTCCCGGCAGACTTTCCACTTTGTTGATTTACAGTACAACACAGTTGACCTAAGATCACTCTTGGATCTCCCAAGAAAAGATACAGGAAGTCTCTTTGTGTGAGTGTTGCTGCTGCTGCAAGAAGTGTCAGTAAACAGCGAGTACTTCTTATGTCTTTGCGGGCTTTTTGGGGGGCTTTTGTTTTTTGTATGTCATCAGTTTTATTTTGAGTAATTGCTCTAAGATAATTTGATCAAAGACCAGAAAGACATTAGAACGCTTCAGCTTTTGTTTGCCTGTCACACAAGGCGGAATAAATAAAACACACTGCACGTAAAATATGGTTAAAGCCAACATATCTACCACATTGTTTGCTAGACTACCATTTTAAAGCCTTGAATATGCCATTTCGCCTATGAGCACCCAGGGTTTTGGGGTAACCATATTTGCAGGAGAGGGTGGAATGAAAAGTTGTCACCGAAAGCTAACTACCTTTCTGCTAGTACAAATAACCACACAGCAAGCCACCTGTGTCACCACCCAAGTTTTACTCAAAGTGGTTATGCACTTAATTGCGCATAACTTTGAAGTGGGCATTATATTCAGATGCAGACACCATCTGCATTCACCAGAGATGAGTGTTTCATCTAGACTATTAGGCTTTCCGTTTTGACAAAGCATATAGTTAGGGCTGGATCAGGTGACCCTGAATCCTCCCTTAGTTATGCTGCTTGGGGCTTCCCACAGTGCACCAAATGTTTCGTGTTCACTCACCTTCTTCACTCACTATGTGCTTGCACACCACTCTGCATTTAATTATTAGTTATTAATCTCATGCTGTCTTCCATTGTTTGCCTTCCTCACTCCCAAAAAGTCATGCTAGATGGCTGCCCCTCCTTCAGCCTGGTTCTGCTAAAGGTTTCTTCCTATTAAAAATGAGTTTAATCTTCCCACTGTTGCCAAAGTGCTTGTTTATAGTAGAGATGTACCGATCCGATATTAAGTATCGGTATCGGTCCGATACTGACCTAAATTACTGGATCGGATATCGGAGAGAAATAAAAAATGTAATCCGATCCATTAAATATCAAAAAGGCACCTCACAAAACTTGCGACACGGCGTAACTCAGCTCATAACCGTAGCGCGTTGGAGCAGTGTGCATCACGTGATAGAGCGGCTGTGGCGTGCGAGATCTGTTGTCTGGTTCAGCATTTGGAGCCTCCCTACCAAACCGGCATTTCATCTCCGAGAAAGTTATCCCAGAGAGAAGTAAAGCAAGTGTGTAAGTTCATCTCTGAATGTTTGTAAAGCATTCCAGCGTTAAGCTTAACAACCGATATATGGAGCGACTGCCTCTTCTCTCTCCCTCCCTCTCCTGCTGCTACTTCAATCGTGAAACTGATCAATGATCAGCTGATCGGCTTTTCTGTCACGAGTCCGTCTCTCTTGTTTGTTTTTGGCCCACTTCGCGCCAGAAAGAGGAAACCAGCAGCTGAACAACAGCAGCACGTTTAAGCTTGATAAGCTGTTGTTAGAATTTATTTAATATTACTTTCTACACCAGGATCTTTTTCTACCTAGCTGACGGCTGGTAACTGTGCAGGGGCGGATCTAGCAAAGTTTAGCCAGGGGGGCCGATAGGGCATTAACAGGGAAAAGGGGGCACAAAGACATACTTTTCTTTCTTATTCACATTTAAAATGTCGAGCTTTTAATAAATAATTATCTGAATCTTACACCCAAAGTTTTAATCTGATGTAAAAAGTATAGAAGTATATTACTGTATATAGTAACTGTTAAGTCTAATATACCCTAGTAAGCTATAGTACTTTTTCCTTTGGGAAGATACCATCTCTGCAGTCTGCACTTCTGTTGAAGAAAGATGTTGAATCTATTCAATTATTCTTGAAAAATAATGGATTTCTGTGCATTTTTTTCACACTGCATCAAATTAAAGTTGATTACATCGATTAAGCATCATTAGGTTTTTATTTTATTTTTTTGCTGGGAACTTGCAACCTTATTAATTAGGTTGCTTACTCTTTAAAATACCAGAATTGGGAGGATGGAGTAGGTTTAAGTTTATTAGATGGATCAGTATTGCTGAACTATGAAATATTTTGGGTGCAGTGTATTTTTTTCATACAGGTATAACAGAATAGCTTTAGTGTTTGTTTGTTTTTTTAAAATTTAATTTGAACTTATACAAAATGCAGCAAGATATTAAAAAAAACCCACTTTTGATTAAAAAACACACTATATCGGATTCATATCGGTATCGGCCGATATCCAAATTTATGATATCGGTATCGGTATCGGACATAAAAAAGTGGTATCCTGCCATCTCTAGTTTATAGGGGGTCATCTGATTTCCCTGTATTTTTGTAGAATCTTTACCTCACAATATAAAGTGCCTTGAAGGAACTGTTATTGTGACTGGAGTGGTCACTCAGACCCTGTAAGACCTGCATAAGCATTAGTACAATTTAACAGGTGAGACACGTAAACATGTTTATTTCTCCTATAAAACTAGTCTTTATGGTTCCATAAGAAACGATTCACCTTTGGACCAGCCTTAAGTGGTCGTTCAAGAATATTAAGTTCAGGGCACTTCAACAACCCCAGAGACTGCGGCTTGTTTTAAATCCTGGCATTTACATTAGCCCAGAATTTTACAAATACCAAATAAAATCAGAAGAAAATTACTAGTGTCACTTTTTTGCACCCAACGTGGTCACATATTGTTTTTCCAATGAAAACTGTAGTTCCTGCTTGCATAGTTTGACAATATAAGCATTTCATAGTTGCATAGGAAACAAGCCATTTATCTTCATTTAATGTTTTTGCTTAACTTATTGTAGTCACTTTCAGTTACAGGCTGATTGCTACCACAGCATTGTATTTTAGCTTCGCTTGGCTGCACAGGCCTCCAGAAAATACTTTAAGCATCAACTCACACAAGCGACAATACTGGTTGATAAGACTGTCAACACCTTCTGACTCAGCTGTTAAAAAGCAAAGCACTGACAAATGTAAAAGTGAAAGAAGTTCCATTACAAAAGGTTTTAGTTGGGACATACTACAAGACGGTTATGAATCCAGTTATTTAAAAGGATCTGTGAACTCATCCTGGATCGACCTGGTTTCTGTCAACAACACGATCTTATTGGCTATGAACTTCTAGATGAACATCCACAGAAGGAATCTATCAGCAGCAGATTTTGAAAAAACAAAACAAAGAAACACACACTTTCTGCATAAAATCAATTCCCACTGTGGGGATGTAGACAGAAAAGCAGGGTTGGCCAGTACACACAAGTACTTCACAAGGTGTGTAGTGTCCAAGGCTATGTGTAAGAATGTATAAGCAATAAGACAGGAGCTGAAAACAGAATTAACTAGTGGCTAAAGTTTGTTAGTTAACATTTTTTTTTAGTCACAACCATCTCTAGTATTTAGAGATAAAGGCTCCAAAAATAGAAAATATCAAATGAGCGGCAGTTTTCTGAGCGAAAATGCCTTTTGATGTTACTTATGCAACAGTAACTCAAATGTATGAAAGCCTGTTTCCGCCACTGAAAAAAAAAAGTATCCATAACTCGAAATTTTGAGGGTTTTTTTTTTAATTTAGAGAAAAGTAACACAAAATTTCAAGTTAGCGCTGCTAATCAGTAATCTACGTGAATTACTTCCTTATTATTTATTATTCTTTATTATTTCCTTTTTACCTGGAAGCTGAAGCCCTCGGCTCCAAATACTACAGCTAAGCTACCAGTATTACAGCCAGTCATGAATGCACAAATTGCTGAGTATTTTCAGCGTGGCTTCACAAATGATGGATCCTTGTGTTGTTAGTTGAATCACATGGCGTTACTATGGCAAACGTACTCTCGAAAGCGCCAGTTTGTTGCTACATTGGTAGCTCACAATCCGATTTTGAGTGCGCATTCCTCTGTGGCACATCCTTCTGGGCAACAAGAATACGACGTAATTCACGTAGATCACTGATTGGCAGCGCTAACTTGAAATTTTGAGAAAAGTAAGTCACAATTTTAAGTTACTTTTCTCAAAATTTCGAGTTAATAACTTGAAATTTCGAGTTACGGATACTTTTTTTTTGTGGCGGAAACGGGCTTCCATACAAATGACCACTTGTTACACTCAAGGTATGCAGAAGAGCATCTCTGAGAGTACAACAGAGCAGCAGCAGAAGACCACACTGGATACCAAAACGGGTCAATAAAAGGCTGAAAAAAATGTTGTCTGGTCTGATGAGTCTTGGTGTAAAAAGCATGAAAGCTTAGATTGGATTATTTTCTTATTACTACTTATTAGTAGCACTAATAATAACTATAATGTCTATCCATATATTCTTAAACATGCAGCGAATGCACCACCAAGAAAAAAATGTCAAGCATAAAATAAAAATTATGCTGAGTTATTTTTCAATATCCAAATATTTTAAATACACAAAAAATACAACATAATCCAATTTTTGTTAAGTCATATGGCTTTAGGTTTTAATGTATATAATTTCAAAACGTTCTGAATTCTAGTTTGCGAAGTGAGAAAAGGTAAGACACAGACAATTCAGTTCAGTGGCCTGCACAGCAGACAAAATGGAGCTTGCACAATGACAACCACAACATGCAGGAACGACATAAATGCCACAATATGACTAAGGTCAACCCTGCTACGTCAATGATGAACTTTTTCCCACAATGGTATGTTTCATGCTCCAACGGCCCGCAACCTTTTGACTGTGCTCTACTACACTGAAACTAAGCAGAGTTTAGCTTGTAAAAAAAAATACACACTTTACTAACTTATACCTTGGTTAAGATTAAAGTTAAGATGAGCTTCAAGTAAAAGTCAAATGAAAGGGGAACAAAATGTCTTACAGCTTTTAACTCTACACAACATATTCCTCAAAAGGGACTTAATTCATGCGTGACTTCGGCTCCACGTTTACTGGAAACCACTCTGTAAATCATGCCCCTATAAATAGCTGAAGGTAGTCTCTAGTAGACGATATGTATCCAGGTTACATTTTATCTGAGCTTAAATTTTCTGTTGACCTGGTGCGCTGCAATTCATCGTTATCACGAGAGATTGGCAAGAATATAGGCATGTATGACCTTTGAAGAGCGGTGGCAGAGAGCCCAGGTGTAAATACTCTAAACAGTGCTTCTCAAAGTCCTTTCTGCTGGCATTGATTTTCTGATCTGCAGGTTCGTACAAATATTCTAGGTTTACCAAATAGTACCGCACATAATTACTGAAAAGGCAAATGACCTTCTGACACACAGAATGTTTAATCAAACATTCACTTAAAGTCGTGAAAAAAATGAAACCTATTCAGCAGTTATTTATCGGGGCACAATAGGCAGCGCTGCTTTGTTTTTCAGACCTTACAGCTGTATATCCCTATATCAGTCCAATGTTTGATTTACAACACGCCGTTTGAAACTTTGCATTATCAAAGGCTCGATGTATGCCAGGGACAAAGGTAGGCTTGTTGTCCAAGGCAACAAGCTTCCATCCTGCACACACAGTCATGCAGTATATATTTTGCATATTTTACTGCATAATGTTACATGCTTGTTTTGCATATGCCAGCATAGAGGTATTAAAAAAAATGAAAGCCCTGTAGGTAGAATAAACAAATTAACCTGACAGTACTCGCAGAGCTTCCGTGCTGGCAGATCCATTTGACTGCGCAGTATCCTGACCGTCTGCTTTTTTATTTCGCTTTTTTAGACTCATAAACTCTTGAAATGGTAACAGTGTGAACTTTTACAACAATGCTGTACGGCAAATTGGAAAATCAAATACGGGCAAATTCACATTCCAGGTGGATTACTACATAGTTCCAGTGTGTATGTCACAATTATCTAAACAGAGGACTGAATAATGCCACTGTGGTAACTTTATAGAGCTGTAAAATCCTGCCTCATTTTACTGTAACCTGCTGTCCGGTGTTTTGGCATCTAACAGGGCTTACGTATGCTAACAATGAACAGATGAGATAGCAGTGAGGTAACAATCTCTTAAATACAACAGCTAATCTGTGTGCCATTTCCCTTCATGTATGTTCTAACCCTGCGAAACATTACGTGCAACATCTGCAGCTGCGCCATGTGTTTTGGTTTAACTGTATAATTTAGTGCTGAAGTAGGCAACAGTTCTGATAATTGATTAACTAGTTAAGTCATTTATCAATCTGTCTCCAGTGGGAGAATTAGCTACCCTCTCCTCATTGCAAATTACAAGCCCACAATACTGGATGCACTGCGAGAAAACATGGAAACAAAGCTGTTACTCTAATATTTTTGCACTTCTGTGTTGACAACAACTAGTCCGTATTCCTTGCATTTTCTATTAAGGACTGTTTCTCTCTATCAAAGTGCAAACATATGATGCATGCCCTTCACACACAACCTTTTTTGACCACTGCGGAGCCCAAGAGCAAGCTATAGTTTCGAGGCTGGGAGGCCTGAGTACAGAACAGGAAGGTTATACCTGATATGGACATGAGAACTAGATGAGGGAGGCTCGAAGCCTTGTAAGGGAACATCTGGTTTTATCATGGAATCAGTGCAGGCTCCTCTCATAAACACAACCTAACGCCTGAGCCCCGGAGCTCTGGCCAATAACAAGCATGTGAACACAAACGCCATCCATCAGAGCTGAGCAGTGGTAGGAGGAGTTCCCAGGGAAGCAGAGACAGAGCGAGAAGAACAGAGAGAGAAGAGCACAACTGCGATTAAGTAAATCATTTACAAGCAAGTGACCAACACTGGCTCTAGGAAGCATCTTATTTCTCCTTTACGTATCACAGTCACAAAGCTGCCATAAACATTCAAGCGACAGGGGGGTTAAATGTAAAAAAGAAGAGCTTATGGGGAGTTCAAATCAGTACAGTTTGGGCCACGATGAAGCACCTCAACATCGGGCAGGCAAGTTGGTGTTAACGTTTTTTGGGAACACAGTTAAATAACTCAATAGCTGTACAGTATGAGCACAATTTGACCAAACTCAGTTCACCCATCTATGCAAATCCATAGTGAGAGGCTGTTCGGCTGCTCCATAGCAACAAAGAGCATGTTTCATCCTGTTCTTTCTTACTCTGTTGATCGTGGTGTGAAGGTCTGGGTTGGATCACAGAAGTAAAGGTCAGCATCATACAGGGCTTGTACATGTTCTTTTCAAAATGCCTCACAGCACTCTGTGAGTTTGTCAACTCCAGCTAGGAGCTACAATAGAAAACTTGCCATTAAACATTAACAGCTGAATTCATCAATACACTAAACTCTTTAATACCCTGAGAATTTTTCTAAGCCTCCCGTAGCACCCCTGTGTGGTTTTACAGCTACATATTTTTACTATATGTTTCAGTCTGTTCGGTTCACACCGCTCGTCTTGTTTGCAATTGACGTAGCGCTCGGTTAATGTAGCGCTATCCACTCACTGTAACACGTGGAGCTGCAGTGCAAACACACCGGAGCTGATGACAGAAACACAGGACAGTTTATCCCCCACTTGCAAAGCAAAGCATGCTATAGCAGCAAGAGAGTATTAAAGAAACGCTAAGCTCAGGATCAGCTGAACCATACCTGCCATACGTGTAGCAGCTGAGCATTACACAATATTACACATTGGTTTCTTTTTCACTTTTTAATACATTTTTAGAGTTTTAGCAGCTCTTCTGAGCTGCTTTAATAAAAATTGTGAGCATGATAATTAAAACATAAATTAGCCAACTTTAAATGTATTTCTTACATGTTAAAAAAATCTTACATTTTCTAAAAAATGCTTGGACTCAGCAGCCGGACGCCAGGCTTGCAATACACTGGCAGAAACCCTGCAGAGATAAAAGCTAAACAGTGACTACTGGAAATATATATTCCTCAGAATATATGACTCAAATGAAGGAGGGTGCTTCTCTATGTTTAGATAAATGTTCAAATTTTAACCATTAGAATTTTATAGGGCCTAGTAATGGTTAACAGTGCGCCTGTGAGCTGGGTGTAAGCTTTTTCTCTTCTTGTGATCAAGTCCAAGATATATGCACCTCTATTTTTATTATATCCTCACATTCAAAATTTCCATGTACCCACCCCCCAACTTCTTGGTATGCCTGAACAATGGGTAGCAGGTCAGGGACTAAATCCTACAGCAGTGCAAAAGGCCCCAAGATTACTTTTGTTACATTGTCCAAAAGCATGAGAATAATCTACCCTGGCTTCGTACGTGATTGCAGCGTCTTTCACAGTGTGGAGTCTCTGGTGTTTAGTACACACATAATGAAGTGAAACTGCCACGACAAAACGCGGAGAAACTGCTGGTGGGAAAACAGAGAACTTTTGTGAATCAAAAGAAAACCAGCAGAAGTCAAAGTAAATGTGTTCACTAAAGTGTAAGGTGAAATGATTCTGAATAGGCTGTATTTAGACTATATATATTGTATTAAACATATATTATATGCCCACAGTGACCAACGCCCAAAAGCACAAAACAAAAATGCCAGTAAATATAGTTTCCACCTTTACAAATGTTTCTATTAACTTTATTTAAATTTAATTAAAATAAATACTTCTGGAATTTTACCTTTTAATTAAAAATCACTGACTCATTTTAAGCTTAAATCCAGCTTGATGACACGTCTCAAAGCGTTTGAACGGGGGCAAGAAAAGGCTCAAAAAGTAAGTATCGATAAAAGGAAATTTTGTGGTTGACTAGGTTAATTAGCAGCAGGGTAGTAACAGGTATGAGCAGAGGTTCACTCATCTGCAGAAAAATGCAGCTAAGAGTTGCGGAACAATTTAAGAATAAATGCAAAGATTTTAAATATCTCATCATCTATAGTACGTAATATTATGTAAAGAGAATTTGGCGAAATCTCCGTGCACAAGGGACAAGTTTAAAAAATAATTATTGCACGCCTGTGATCTTCTGGCCCTCGGGTGATTCTGTATTAATAACAGACACGATTTAGCGATTTAGGAAATCACCGCATGGACTCGAGAACACTTCCAGAAATCGTTACTTGTGAATGCAGGTCACAATGCAGATTAAAGCTCTATCGCGCAATGAAGAAGCCACATGTGAACATGATCCAGAAATGCCACTGTCTTCTCTACGCCAAAGCTCATTTAAAATGGACTGAGGCAAAGTGGAATACTGCTCTGTGGCCAGATGAGTCGAAATCGAAAAGTATAAAATTAGACCTTGGTGAGCATTGCCTACGTCACGTGAAACAGATGCAACATAGCATGAACTCTGACGGACTGTCAGATGAGTCAGAGTAACACAAACAAACCTGAAGTAGGTTTACTAAACAGAGATAAGAAGAACAAAGGTAAGATCTTTGTGTACCCATTTCACCAACATGCGAAGAACACACTCTTTCTAAGGTATTAAACTGTGGTACTGATGAAAAGGAGGAGTCAAGTTGTATAAAACGCTTCTAAAAAAAATAAATAAATGGATAAATATAGCGGTAAATTGGATTGATTTCCTTTTTTAATTGAAGACAGAAATCATGGTGCTCAAGACATATACAACTCTTTCATACACAACATAGCTATAGCTATACTATACTAAAAAATCTACTTTTAAATGCCTTTTATTTCTCAGAAACCTGTGCTGTGGATTTATTTATGTCTCTAAACATTATCTTAACGACCTGATAACTCCTTTCAAACAACCTAACATCCCCTACTAGTTTTTTACTACCGTCCTTGTCATCGTTCCTGATGGTGTCATCTAAGCAGAGTTGGTGAGAGAGACTCTCGCATTTCTATCTTTACCCTCCTGTTTGCCTCTTCAACCCTTTGCCTTGATGCCTATAATAAATACCTTAAATATTTTACATATGGCTGATGATTTACTAGCCTTTGCTAAATTTGTGGACGTGCCGGCGCTCTGAACCTGGTCCCAAGTCATTGTATACGAAAAAGACAAACCAAAAGAGAATGGAAACAACTCTTACAGCCATCTAGAGAGTTTTGAAAGCTGCCAAGTGTATTTACCTCGATTTTTAAATTGAATTTATGCCTGTGTTTTTTGCTAAATGTATAAACACCAACCTGATGTGTCTGTGTTTAGAGCCACAAAACTTTCTATATGATCTGTTCTGAGTACAGTTAAGCTTATGTTGCACATATTTCATCTTTAATCCGTGCCTAAATCCAGCCAACTACTGCCGTGCCTAATGCCCCATGTCTGTAGAGTCGTGCCAGGGAGCCTGCTGTTGATATGTGGCATCAAGTCCACTGCTGATCCGGTTGATCCTTTGATACAGTTGAGACAGATAAGGACAAAGAAGGAGAGTCGGACTGCAAGAGAAACAAGCGGACAACCCCAGAGGTCCACGCGCAGACAGAACAGAGCAGTTTAGGAGTTATTCAAGGGGATCTACACATTGCTAAAGTAAACTAACTAAATAAACACATTAAAATGCATCCCCTCACAGTTATGGTGGCCTGGGTGTCTTAAAAAATGACATTTCTTTAACTTGAAAAGTCCATTTTGACAGTAATTCCTCTTCCATCATGCCTTGATCCCTGTATATCACTCTCCAAAAAATCCTATGGACATATCATGACGAGACCATCTGAAGGATCAGTAATAATTTGGGGCAGATCCCAGCTCTAATTCCCCAGCTCTTAGCTGTAGTAATTAAACCATGTGCGCTACGCTCACTCATTCTGCCATCAGTCAGCTCCATATGACTGCTAAACCCCCATATCCCTGTCCATGGATCTTCTGTGTTGCTGCTTGTTCCACCTGCAGCAGCCTCTATTAGCCATAATTATTTTGCATCTTTTGCTGTATACAGACTCATGAACTCCTGTGCCATTACTCTGTAATGTTTATCACATTTACATATTTTTCCCCAGTGAGCATCACGAGAGCACAAGCTTTTTAGATTAGAGGCCACCTACTAAGATGTTCCTTGCACTGATCTGCTGAAACTTCTGATAATTTCGACTGAGAAAATATGGTTCTGCAAAAAATGTAAACAGTAAACAGACTTTGAGATGGAAACATGTTGCAAAATAATCATAGTAGCACTTATAGTATATATGCTTCCTTCTGAACGGATGTCACAAACTATGAATATTGATGGCCAAGGATGATGCGCTTCCACGGCAGACGGAGGTACATGCATCACAGATGAAAAACAAAACTTTGGAAGATAAACTCCTAGACATGCAGATAAGATAATGAGTGGACAAACTCCGGCAATACTTACTTAAATAAAATACTTAGGTTTGATAGTGAAACCTTAACCAAAGGGGGAAACAACAGGTAATGGTGCCTGGGCAAACAAAATATATTTTGTAGAGGAAAAAAACAAGTGAGGTTATACAATGCATCAAAAGTGTTATTTGGTTCGCCAGCTGCTGTGGACCCTGGGGATATGACACAAACTGACTGCACCTGCAAGACTAGTGGTAATATGCAAAGAGTGAACCCACATCAGCTCCCCGGGTAAAACACAAGATTTCATCAAGAAGATCAAAAGACAACGGTAAGAGCAAAACAGAGCACACTACAGTGACGGCGCTTCGTCTGGGTGTTGTAGCTGTTAAACAACGCAACTTTAGGGACAGTTCTACAAAAATTAGTTATCTTCAAAATGAGGGTTCAGGGATATTTACTGATTAAAACAATGTCAGCTATATGACTCCTTTGTTAAAATTAAGGTGCAGAGATGCAGGGCCAGAAGATCACAGGGATTCAATACAGAGTTTTGCCACTGTCGCTTGCGCACAGAGATTTCTCCAGATTCTCTAAATAATTTGCTAATATCATGCCCTGTAAATGATGACATACTCAGAGTGTCTGTAATTTTATGTTGAGGGAAATTGTGAATGTATTTCTTTTTTTTCTTTCATTTTTTTTAAAAATTGGTGACCCTTTGCCCATCTTTAGTTCTTATATACTCTGCCTCTTGATTCAAAGATGCTCTTTTTATACCCAGTCGTGTTGTTTGTCTGTTGCCAGTTGACGTAATTAGTTGCAAAACGTTCCTTCAGGTGTTTCCTTTTAGTACCACTTACTTTTCCAGGCTTTTGTTCCATCCCATCTCAACTTTTTTGAGACGAGTTGTTGCCATCAAATTCAAAATTAGATTTTTTTTTTTATTTTTATTTTTTTTAACAAAATAGTGAAATGTGCCCAGATCTGATATGTTTTCTGTGTTCTATTGTGGATAAACTCTGGGTTTATAAGATTAGCAAATCATTCTGTTTTTTATTTAAATTTTAAACAGCACCATGACTTTTTTGGAATTGGGGTTGTAAAAAATACATATATTAGCAGTGTAGTTTGCACTTTTTATTTCAAATTTGAAAATTTGCTGTCACAGGAGGGAGAGCAGATTGTATTGATGTAAACAATGATACAGGTTCCCTAGGAATTGATCACCTTGAACAACTGCCAGTAGATCAAGAGCAGCCTTGACAGAATGGGGGAGATATCACCCTGAAGCTCCGAGTTAGAGACCTCTGTCCGACACTAAATCTACCTTCAAAATCTGACTTGAGAGGAAGGGGGATCTGACATTTCAGTGTGCGTGCGTGCGTGTGTGTCTGTGTGAGTGTGTGTTTGCGTGTTGGGGGAAGGGTAGATGGAGGAGTGGGGGGTTAAAGTGAGAAAAAAAGTGAGACAGTGACAGACTGAAGAAAAAGTGAAGAAAAGGGGGTGGGGATTGGTCGGGTGCAGCCCCCCCCCCCTTTACAAAAAAAATATATGAGTCTAAACCTCATGATTCCACTTTAAAATATTTACTTTTAAACATGAGTTGTTCTGAATAATTCGTGCACAGTTAGTGCAAATGACGATCTTGTTGGTTGGAGTTCGGGTTTTCATTGCAGTGACTAATAGCGCTTCACAGTTTTGCCCTTTTCAGTAGGATCTGCCCTCAGCTGCTAAACACACACAAGCCCTCCTCTGTAGCTGCGGCTGACGTCAACCGTCACTTAGCAACAGCCTTTTGGTGTAAAAGCAGCAGTGCTGACACCGTTTTCAAAAGAGGCGCACACAGAGAGACAGAAAGAAACTCAGAGAGAATGAGAAACAGATACTGAGCGAGAGAAAAGACGAGGGAGAAAGATTGCAAGGCAAAAAATGATAATTGTAAGAACGAATCACCAGCAAAAGCTGAAAACACTTTAAGAACATTGGAGGAAAAGATTAGGTTATGTCAATAAAGTTGTCTGGAGACTATTAACAGTCAGTAAAACCCATGGCATGTGCTCTTTTACGTTAGACTGAAATTTATTACATCCTTAACCTCTCCTTCTCCACGCTTAAATTCTCACAGGGGGCTCCCACCATCTATGTCACAGCAGTCAAATTTAACCCTACCACGCTGCTCACACACCATCACTGGACTGAGCAAACAGCCAGCACGTGAAAAGTTCAGCTACCTCAGCCTGAACCTTAAAAGCAACGCCACCTAAAATGTTTGCATTGTTGGGAATCTCGTGGTGTATTTAAGAAAACCTGTGCAGAAGCCAAGATATGCAAAGTATGGGAGGCTGGCACAACAGTTGCAGAATTTTTTTTATTATTTTTTTAATGGCCCAGATTTATCTGATGGCAATGGCTCCGCATCGCTCTGACCAGTCCAACATTCTGGGCCTCAACAACACACAAACTCAGCACAAATAAGCTTTGTATAGATAATAATACAGGCTGAGACAAAGTCGGGACAGCACATTAAGGCTCATTAGAGACAAATAAGAAACTGGGGACATGCTGCCATAACTAATCCCTCAAATAACTGTAATTTATTGTTAGTCTTGTAAACAAAATGTTTAAAAAAATACAACAACAACAACAACAAAAACCAAAGAAAATAGAACTATAAATTCATATTTTTTTTTCAGCCCCCTTTTAGACGGTGACTCCTCAGACACCAGAGTCATTAGGCTAAGCTCTGGTAGACCTATCATGAAAACTAAAGAGCTGCAAGCTAATTGCTGGTGATCATGACGCAAACCGTTTCCAGGGCAACCCGAGTTTTGGAGTACCCGCTCCAGCATTTCCTCATCTGTTTGCACTCACACCAGCAGGCTGACAATGCAGTCGCTGCATCCTGTTTCACTCTGCGCCTCGCACAAGTTAACCCTTTCTAACACTTCTGCCGCTGCGATGAGAAATTAAAAGCAGCTACGCAAACTAGTTTTGACTTTAAAGAAAGCGGGCTGGGAGCAGAATTCACAGAAGCTATCACAGCAGCCCATCTGGATCCAATCCCAAAAAGCAAGAGTTTTAACCAGTGCAATTCCCAACTGGGGCTTGCAAATTATACACTTTTCAAATAGAAACACCTGAAGAATTTCCATCACTCATACAGACAATATTGCTGATTGATTTAATATTTATAAAATTGTTACCTATATTATGAAAGCTACCTGTGGAATCAGTGAAAAGTTGCTACGTTGAGAATTGGGACATCTTGGTCTTGATATCGCAACTGTTACACAACCTCCTAAACACACAGTTTACCCCTCATGTATTACTCTCCTTCAGTTCAACAGAGGCTCAGCTTGGCTCACAATTTGTCACAGAGAATTATCACTTTCGCTAAAAATGGCTGTTTCCATTTCAATTTAGAAACCAAGAAAAACACAATTCCTATATTTGAAAACTATTCTTGTCTGACTTGGAGGAAAAAAAAAACAATGATTAAATTTTTTTATACTACACAAACACGTCTACTATTTTATTTTAAATTATTTTCTAAGTTAAAAAAAAACAACAACAACATAAAACTACATATCAGTGCTGTCTTAAGTGTTCACGATGCATCCTCTGTAAATATCAGGCCCCGAGTGGCCCAATCTCAGCCAATCAGACTTGATTTGATTATCTTTTATACAATTAAAATATGAGATATATGTGCTTTTTTCATACTTTATACCAAATTGAAAAAGATGCAATGACCAGGATTAAATGTGTACTGGAACACAAAACAGTGCTTGTTTCAGCATGCAGTCCACACACACACACACACACACACACACACACACACACACACACACACACACACACACTACTCCTGAATTTAATATACATTGCTCAGACAGTGTTTCACTTTTAATATAACAGCAAATCAAAGGGGGGAAAAAACTAAACGTGCATCAAGGGTTTACATCTGTAGATCAACCGCATTTAGGCCCGAGCAGATTACAAGCACTGATTCTCCAACACATACATGACTGCTTTTCTGAAAATACTGATAAGGCAGGATTTGCTCAAAGTAAACATTAACTTACACAGTGCTTACAGAATTAAATAAACTGCCAGCAAAATATATGCATATATCAAAGCAAAGTATAATTACAGATAAATATATAATTTCTATATATTTTGGACCTTTATGTGATTTTCTGAATGAATAAGTTGATATGAAGTAGACTCTTTTTTTGTGGCACCTTTTTTCCACCAAAACACACTTCATATTGCACACTGCCTAAAGACTGAGTGCTTCGCTCTTTCTCATCGCTGGTGGAGGCAGACATTATATGCTACCAGGCAATTAATAAGACTTGTAATCCCCCCCCCCCCCCCCCCTTCTCTGCAATAACCCTGTTGTACGTCACTTGGTTGTGACGTCAATGTTATATCATTCCACATGGCTTTACAGCAAGCTAACGTGACAGCTGAGAGCTGCTCTGCGTTTTCGCTGCTCTCCCTCCAACCTTTCTCTCTACAGCCTGCCTCTCTGTTCCTGTCTGGATGGTGGGGGTTGCGCTGATGGTGGTGGTGGTGGTGGGGGGGTAGGGGGGGTGGGGGGTGGGGGGGGGTGGGGGTTAGTTAAGTGTATTATTTACTTCTTCTTGCCCCCGTGAAGTGGTAACCACACATAAAAGGGCTGTCTCCCTGAATTCAACACTGGCCTGCTAATACAGCCTCTGAGGTCTTAGTCATGAAGCAGAGCTTTTAGATTTCTGCCATGAAAGCCCAAATACATTAATCCTACTTTTAAAAAAAATTATGTCTACTTTACTCTCTTCGTCTCAAAATACCTCAGTTGATCTCACAGACGCACGCTGACAGAGAGGGTTGGACAATAAAATCACTGGAAAAACAGTCATTGGAGATAAATTATTCCAAAGGCCCATAACCAAATATGGAGCGGTTAATAAAAATTTTCACTTGGTTTGTTTGTTTTTTTCCATCCAGTGACCCTTATGACTATTAGACAGTCTCAAAGTGCAAGACTGATCCCACAATGAAATTAGCGAAATATAGTTTTTTACTAAGTCAGATTGAAATCATTGATATGTTTAAAATATCTATTAAATAAGAATTTAACACACACAGTTGACATAGTAAATCAAAGATTCTGCGATTGCAGTTAACCCACAACGCTTTGGCTGTGCAGATTTTGAGTGACAAAACGTAAAACGGACAGCACAAGTTAAAATTAACTGAAACTAAAACTAAGTCTAAAATTCATAGTCTGAATTTAAGGTGACAGCAACCACAAAGGGTTTTCCTATCTTGTCAATCTGACACATTCAAGGATCACACATTACAAAAAATCTTGTTCTCAACTAGCAACAGAAACTGTTCCCATACAGTCACAAGCAGCGACAGCTGAGAAATTGGCTTTCAAGAATAGTAAAGTAGTTTTTTGACTCAAGGTGAAATCCTGATGATGTCCTCTCATTTTTGCATTTGGTTCTTGCCTAAAGAAGCGCTGACACTAGTGTAGTTGGTACAATTCTATTTAAATTGTAGAGTTGCGGTTGACAAAAGATTAAGTAAGGCTGCAACGGCAAAGTCTCTTTAATTTTTATGCTTGCTCACTACCTGAGAGTATTTAAAAAATGACAGATAAAATTTACAAAGGTAGTAAACAGTATAAAGTTACAATAAAAAGTTCATGATTTGAGTGGACACAAGTGGAACCGTGAATGTGCTTAAATGTGCTTAAATGTCTTCAGATTCTGAGGTATTACATAGCTAACATATTACACCTGTTTGGAGGTTCAGTCTTTTCAAAATAAAACTCTTCCAAAGCCTGTCACTTATAGCAATGAACCAGTAATTACAAATCAGTAGTTTACTAAAATAAAATGCTTCCTTCATTTTCTTTGTACGACTCCGTCGTACAGGACACTTTTCCACTCCACATAAATGGACACCGAGTCAGAGAAGGCTTCAGCTTTTCCTGATTTTATTTAGAAAGCTTTACTTTGCATTTTAGATGCAGTATTGAAATGTATAAACTGATTCAGATTATACATTCAGACATCAGGTGATCGGATTTTCTAAAAGGTAATAATATTTGACTGGACATTCAATTTTCCATTCACAAACATGATTTTTAAATTCTTAAACAATTTGTCGAACCAGGATCCTCCTTTTTTAGCCAGTCATGATACTTGACTTGCTGTTGTATTGTATTCCATCAAATATTTTTTTAGGACTACAAACCTTTTCATTAATTTTCAAATGCCAACTTTTGATAACTGAAATTAGGGACTGAATGATTGAATTTTTAATTCCAAATTTAATTGGGAACACAATTGTAAATCCTGATTTTTGCTATCTAATAAACCCATGTCTCCCAGTCCACTAGGGTCCGCTTGGGTCAGAGCGACATAGATTCTGTCATCAGACAGTGAGTGCAAAACTCCTTTCAGATATGCCTGCTGGTGTTTTAGGGGCTTTTCCTAGAGAATTTACATTGCAATGGACCAATTAAGCATGCGCCCCAGGCAACGGACTTCAAAAAACTATAACAGGAACAGGAATAACTCCTCGGCCGTTGGTTCTGTCAGGACTGCAACGGAGTGTAATAACAGTGCATACCCTAAGTTCAATTCAAGTTATTCTACAGCAACTCTGGAGTCCAAAATTCCTAACTTTACCTTTAAGAAACAACAGTGATGACTTTTGTCTAAACATCAAAAAAATACTAACAAATAAACTATATTCTATCATTTTGTTTTCACTTAGTTCTACACAATTGTTAACCAATTTCTGGTACTGTAATGTACCAGAAATTGGAATAATACCTTCAAGTTGCAGGGGACTTTGTGAGCAATACTTGGTCGCTGACATATCACTTTAAAAGAAAAACATCTTAAAGCTTTAAGGTTCAAACAATATGTTCATAAATGTATCCTCACATTTAATTCACAGAAGTGATTTGTAAACTAGATTTTAGGGGAAAAAAACTGAGGTTAAAACTGCTTTTATTACCATGTTTTTACTCGTACTGTTCCACCTCCACCAGTGTAAGGCCCACGGTGGAAACACAATGCAAAGCAAGACAAATAAAATTTTGGGAGCCAGCTACATAAACAATATCTGCACACCAAAAAACTATGTACACTGTTTTACACAATTTAAGGAAAATCTGCTAGAATGTGCATGTTACAGACAGTACTTGTTATGTACATACATTTGAGGTGTAAAATTAAAATAAGGCTTTGCATAATGAACCAAATGGATATAGAAGTATATATCTGTGGCACCTGTAAACCATCATTATAGTTCTATCTTAGTGATACCAAAAATACCAAAAAGAAAAATCAATGATTAAATAGTAGGGTACTTTTAAAAACAGACTTTTGTAATTTGACTACTTTGCAATTGAAAATAAAACTTAAAGAAAGAGAAGACAGGCAAAGAAGGCAGTAAAAAATGCCCTAACATAAAGAAAAATGATTTTTCTCGCTCATAAACAGTGATTTGAAAGAAGTTAAGACGTTATTACTGTCTGATGAAAATATGTTGTGGTGTAACTTTAACAAAATCAGAGACATTCTAGAAAGACACTTAAAAAATGATTTAGCACAAAATTATGTCTCTCCTCTCATGAGGCGTGATCAAAAAGTTTTGGGAACGAGCCCATAAAAGTCAAAAACCATACATAACTCTAATATGACCAATGATCCATGTCAACACCATCTCGTCGTACATCTCTCACTTTAGAAACGTTTGCTTTTTTTTTATTGCTTCCTGGAAGTCCAATTACACTCTATTTCATTGTGCACTCTGCAACCTCATCATGGACCTCTTGGAAAGGACACACAGCAAAGAAAGAAATTTTATATAAACACGCCCGACATCTGGTGATAAGAGCTGGATATCTAGTCAAACGACAAAAGGAACACACTGGACCTGGCGTGTAGCCACAAACATGTGCTGTGTAGCATTTTGTTTTCAACATTCATCAGGTAGTACATGAATTTGTCTCCCAGAATCAGATTATAATCATATACCTTCTACTGTGAGGTCCTCACATGTCTAAGACAGAACATCCAGCAGTAACGATCTCAACCAAAGGGAAACACACGGTGCTGACTAAAGTATGATTTTTGGCCGCATCAACAGATGTGTTGCCATAGTTGCCAGATTCACTTCTCTGTGAACCTCAATACCATGAAAATCAAGTTAAATGTTGGCTTTTTTTTTACATACTAGAGGAGATCCAGCACTCCTCAAAAAGGAGAAGGTGAAAAGGGAAACTGCACAAATTGTTTTTTAATATTTTATCTTTTTAGGCCCAGGCACATCTGAGCGTAAGAGCTGTGAGTCAGCTTCCGATGATGATTTAGGACCTAAAAAGGGAGCTACTTTAACAACCTCCAACAAAGCACGGGAATTTTGCTGGGTGAGGACACACTTTTTCCCCCACTTGAGGAAAAACCACACCGTTGACTACAAACAGGCTTTGAAGGGGCAGATACTATCCGCTGGTGACGTGCAACTGAAATATGTAAACAAATTACCCCATCGAGTGCTGCCGGAGCGCTCGCTAGTGGCACTCCATGTGACAGGAAGAGCCAAGAGTGGATGGAAATAACTGATATGGTTACATAGTGATATAAATTTTTCAGTGGTATTATGTGACATTATTGTGCAGGCTTCCTACAAGTTACAAGGTTAAGTTATTTTAGTTATTGTTAACTTAAAAGCACTAAAGTTGTTATTTTATGCATTTAATTCAAATTTCCAGGGAAAATTCTTCTAATTCTATGTTTCGTCGCTGGATATAATCTTGTCTCATTACTATTGCAATATAATGCCACAGCGGCTGGGATCTTGTTTCAATAGATTCACATTTCAAATTAGGAAGTCTGTCATCAGTGACATTAGCTCAGTGGAAAAGAAACATGGAAAAAACGTCCTTGATTTGCTTACACTTATTGTAAGCACCAATTAAACAATATTCATTATCTGCTTCTTATTGTTGTTAGAAACATGCGCCTAAAAAGGTATAAATATATATCTGACTGTGGTGTCTCTTAGGAGTTGCGCTGTCTGAAGCTGCCTTTTTTAAGGGTATTCATGATGGAACAAGACTAATAACAATGGCGCGTTATTGAGAGCATATCTGCTAGTTCAATCATGACTTTAAAAAAAGCTTCCTACTATTGTGAATAGATGTATTGTAGAAAGACTAAAGGCTGTTTTTGATTTTTCTGACAGAACCCGCTAAAGTCACCAAACACAGGATATAGATGAGTCTCAACTTTGCAAAATTCCACTTGATGACAAAAAACAGCCACTGATGTGTGCTACATCCTTTTTTTTTTTTTTTTTACACAAGGAGTATCATAATGTAAAAATACAAAATAAAAAAACATATACGGAGAAAGAAGGTCAAAATGTGAAGCATCAACTGGAATCTCCTCTATCTGCTCCATTATTTTCTGCACTGCCACAGTTATAAAACGGTCTTTTATCAGAGATTTAAAAAAAAAGGGAAGCTGTGTTTACATCATTATCTGTTTTGTTAAAGCTTGTTGGCCGTGGGTTTAAGCCCTGACGAGCCCCATTTCATTAATGGAACTGTTATACACGATGGTGCAAAAAGCACTGATGCTGAAGTTAGCGCTAATAAACTGCATAATGCAGTTTTGCATGCGATGAAGGAGCATGATAGCATGCAAGTGTGATCTGACAATGATTCTAATGTTCTGTTTTGAGATTTGAAAGCACAATTTGAATATCTTTAGTCTGACTCTAGTTGCACACTCATGTCTGTAGTTCTGATCCAGAGCATCTTGACTTGTGTCTGCATTGGGGTTGAACTTTAAATCGGTTTTCCCAAGGCGATAGACATTTTATATTGAAAACCACATGTTGCTGCAAACAGAAAAACAACCTCCTGTCTTTGCAACTGAAAGACAGAAACCAGTACCCTAGTCAGCAATGCAGAACTGTTATGAACTGAACTGTTATGTGAAAATAAATAACGTGTTTGACATTACCAGTGAACCCTGAGTGTTTTTATCTGTCTCTGTATTTTATTTTTTTTAATCTGCATCTGACACAGAAACGGTCAGGTCTTTAAATCATTAATTATTACTTATGTGCAATATAAAACAGACACAAACATCCCTGATAGCTCTTCACTACACACTCACTCACACATTGACAACTAACGGGCAATCCAGGCTTTAATTCACCTGACTGGCATGTGTCCACGCAGCAGATGGAGAGCACTTAAGCTGTTTGTCTCTTCTAGTCACAAAGAAAAACTCTTTGCTTTAGTGTTCACTGGAAGAGAGGCCAGGATGCTGTGATGATAGCATGTGGGAACTAAAGTTTATTTGAATTATTTTGATTATTAATTTGTTAATTTGCAATCAGTGTCCCGTTTTTACTTTTTAGCTGAAAGCAGTATTGCCCAGTAATTTTAAATTAAATTCCTATCAGCAAAAAGCCTAAAAACTAACTGCAGGCACACAGGGAGGCAACAGTTCTTTGCTTTTGTTGAGTTGTTCGCTTCTAATTTTTAAAATGAATGTTTTATTGAAAGATTACATAATAATTGTGAGATTTTTGACTCAAAAAAACAAAAACAGTATAAAGTCTTGACTTTGCAAATTTCCACTTCTATTCAAATATTTTTCCCAAAAATATTTAAGGTCAGTTCTTATAAATAATAATAATGAAAAGCTGACAAATGCTGGAGCTGAGGCCTTAATCCCAAAGCCTAATTCACTGATATTACAACCTACGCATGTAACTATTCACTTCTCCATCATTTTCAGCAACACACAAGGTGCATTCAACTTTTCGGTGCTCTGTTTGAGGCCTAGTGCAATGTGACTATCAGGCTTCTAACAGCACACAACACAATGAGGTTAAAAACAACTACTGGAAATAGCACAACTGAGACAAACTGGACATATATTTTTAGTTCTCTTATCATTTCTAACAAACCTCGAAGGACACAAAACAATGTGTGTGAACTGATGGCTTGGCATCCACTAAAGAATAGCACTGGCAACAATAATGCTGGCATTTGTCTACACTGCCTACACTTAAATTAAGGCGACGGGCGGCGTAAGCTGTTTGCTCCCAACATATTGCATGCAACCTGATAGTCTTCATTTTGTACGCATATCACTCCATGTGGGTGTATCAGTTTTCAGAAGTGCTGCAAAGTGGAAAGGAGCACCGCAGGCTCTGCTGTGGGATTGTGGACACTGAAAGATGCCAGTGCGCGCTCGCCATCATTTTGTGTTGTTGACTGTTTGTCATGTGGGACTGAGCCCACATCACTTGCTTTGTTGCTGGCTGTGCTGTTATGCTGCCAGGAGGATGTTGACGTGCACTTGCATTTCATGGCTTGTGTGCCACACGAGCTCTTTGGTGAGGACATTCCCACGAAAATGTGGAGAGACAGCACTGCCTAAGTTTTGTATCCGAGTGCACTTCAAACCAATGGTAGCATTGTGTTTCAGGGTTAAAATCGGGGTTTTGGCCATTTGCTTGACATTATCTATCACAGATTATTAGCATTAATATAAGAATATTATATACATATTAAAAGCAAACTGCAGCAACCATATTGAGAATAATTTGGAAAACAAATTCTACCAAAGTGACTTTTGTAAATGCTCTGTGTGGGCTTTAGTGATACAGTATTGTGCTTTCAACTTGTGCACATGTGCACTCAGAGTAGCTGTGGATGAACAGTGGGCCTACTTTTGCAACAACAACAACAACAACAGCAGCAGCAGCAACAGACGTGGTCCTGCAGGGGGGAGACCTACCTGCTCTCTGGATATACAGGGCAACGAAGGTCTGCGAGGCATTTTACAACTGCCATAATAGCTGGTCGACGTCTCCCCCAGCGACACGCAACTGGACCTTCTCCTAGGTCTGATCACAGGGACCTTTTCCTCCGCGCTGGAAATCCCACTCGGTGCTTCCCTCGACGGGTAGTAGCGGTCAAAGCAGAGCCCCAACAGGGAGCCAGAAACCCCCGCAAAGCAGGCAAAGAGCGGTCTGAGCAGTGCGGGCAGACCGCTCAAACTTGTGAAAGAAACAAGCCACACAACGCTGGCAAAAACCAGTATGAGAACACTGTGTTTGAGTTTTAGCGTTGGGATCAGCGTGAGCAGACCCACACATCCCAACACGAATAACAACCTGCCCACCATTTGCATCTGGTGCTGGTCCTCTCCCCATTGTAAAAACCGCAAGACCAAAAAATCCCCGAGGTAACACGATGCTGGCAGTGACACCAGCCAGCATTTGGTGCTCTCCTTCTTTTTCCTCCTCAGGTAAAGTGTCAGGAAGAAGAAAGCACATCCTATGCTGAATAAAGGACTGATGGACTGGGAGAAGCCCGACAAAAAAGTCCGCAAATCCCAAAGCGAGTCACTTTGCAAGCTCCTGGAAATTAGAAAGGAGACCGCGAAAATCACAAAAGCGCCCACGTATAGGGCAGAGACCTTTAACAGTTTGGAGCTGAGAATGTCTTCGTTGCAAAACCTGCACACGCTAAACAAAAATCCCCTCTGATGGTCCTGTTTCAGGGGGGTGACGCAGCTCTTCACATAGCCGTTCCTGAAGCCTTCTGAGCTGTTTACACTTCCAGCTCCGTCGTGGTGCCTTGTTTTACTGTGCAAAACCTCTCCTTCCTCCCGTGCAGCCATGGCTCGACTGTGGCTCCTCGTATCCACGCGAAAGTGCCCCTCTCCTGCTATTCACGCCGTATTAACGCTCAACTACATGACAGCAAACGCACTCCATGGTCACTCAAACGTGCTCCAGCACTTGGACTAAAGAAAGAAGGTGAGATGTTGTTTTTACCGAAATGGGGCTCTCTGTCGCCGGCTATAGGCCACAACTCACACTGCATGGCTTATTTTTGCGATGTGGAGCGCTGAGCCCACAGACCGAACCAATCCTGAGCCGCACGCATAGACTTTATAACCCAATATTAGCAGTGTACGATTAGACAGAAGAAGCTCATTAGAATATAATATAGCGAGGAAAACTGTTACATTTCCATCGCAGGATGTCCCACCATGCAGTTTACTTGTTTTGTCTGCATCCCTTGTGTGCACGGGAAGTCTTTGTTAGTTCACAATTCATCTTATATGTGTGCAAAGGCTTCATGGAAGTCTTCGCTTCATAAATAAACCCACTAACGTAGAGTTTCTTGTAGTGTTGACTCTTTCTCCTCTCTCGCTTATTATTAGATACAAATAAATGTAATTTAATTTAAATAAAATGATACTGCACGACGCCGAAATTGTTTTGGTCTTCTGGTTAAAATGTCATCGCTGCTTTTCGCAGTCGCTGGATCCATCGTCTTGCACTGTGATCGTTTGGTTTGCCTGTCCTTAGCTCAGTCGATTGTCGATTTTATCGATCTGATCAGGCTAAACCAAACAACAGTGAATATCACCCATTATCCACGGATGTAATGTAGACATATACAAAATTATACCGCTAAAAACATTTAAGGGGGCACTCGGGCCATTTTTAACATTTATTATGTAATTATTTATTTTATTTTTACAAATTGCACAGCGTTTGTTAAAACATTTTTTTTATCTTGAACATTTAAATCATTATGATTTATGTGTGATTTAAGTACTCCCTTATTTATTTATTTTTTTATTTATTTATTTATTTTTTTTGTTTAGCTGTGGATACATCCACTCTCAATCAAGCGTTTGCTGTGGAGGAATTTTGGCTCACTTTTATTTGCAGGATTGTTATAATTCAGCCACACTGGAGGGTTTTCAAATATGAATGGTCTGTTTAAGGTCATGCCAAAGCATCCTGATTAGATTGCAGTCTAGACTTTGACCTAGTCACTCCTAAAGAAAAAAAATCCCCAAAGTGCTGGGGATCATCGAGATGTTTTTTTGGGAAGTGTGAGACAAGCCTTTGTGCTCTTTTTGCTCAACGGTGGTTTTCCCCTTGGAGCTCTCCCACGGATGTCATTTTTGCACAACCTCTTTCTTACTTTCTTACTCTGACCTTAACTGAGGCAAGTGAGGCCTGCAGTTCTTTAGATGTTGTTCTGGGTTCTTTGACATTGGTCAGTGTTCCAGACTGATATCAGAACAAGGGCAAATAATTTTTTCACCATAATTTTGCACAGTAAATTTCTCCTTTACTGCATGGTGAATAAAGTCAAAACAGGTTAAAATCCTAACTGCAAATTCCAAAGTGCAGCTTATACAAGTGTACTTTATTTCACTGTATATATTTTAAATAGTGCCTGATTTAAACTACAAGTGATGAGATATTCATATATAGATTCTTAAAATTTACAAAAATCTGCTGAATGTAGATTTTTTAAAAATGTTATTTTTATGTTATTTTTATGTTATTACAATTGTAAGTCTCACTAGGGACAATGATTGTTGGTATTTATAAAAGATTAGGTCTTAAAAACCTTTCACCTTTTAATTCAACTGTTTTAGCATTTGTTACAAAACCAAACTGATGGTTGTTTTTTGTAGCCAGCTTGTGAGCTTTGTTGTTTCTTTTTAGCTGACGATAGGCTTAGACATCTCTTTAAGTTAAAAAAAAAAAAAAAGACTTCCTGGTTCGAGCGAGCTGTGGTTAAATTACTATAACTGTGTAGAGAATACCTGCACTGAACTGCACAGAAGGCATTTCCCCATTTTCATTAATATGTCAAATGTGCAAAGAATGGCAGAAACCAAGAAATTGGCCTTTAAAAAACTCCTTTACACTGCTAAGCATTGCTGAAGTCCCATGAATTAAACTGACAGTCTCAGGTTACCTTAATTATGCAGAAGAAAGTATGTTGACGCCATAACAGACTATTCTTAGAGCTGCTATTTCTGTCATTTTTCCACCGACACAGTAGAAAATCACATTTCATTAATAATATTAATAATGACTGCAGTTTCCTTTAGTCAGTCACAGAGCCCTTAAAGTGTTTTCCCTTAAAATGAAGACATTTGTAATGTAGCCCTGATTGGTTACATCTTTGTCTCTGCAGTGGAGCTCAGTGGAAGGGCAAGGTGCAGACAGAGTTTTTTAATTTAATAAGACTCACTGTGCTTTGCATGAAAATACACACAAGCAAAATGAATGAAAGTCAGCGCTTATACTGGCAACTACAATTATGTGAAATATAAGTAACAATGATCTTTTATATTCCTTCTTAAGCTAATCTGAATGGTCTGGCACAATACGACGTTCCTGCCCCAAAAGTAAGCATGCCCATTGAACAGGATATGTGTTAAATGCCAATCCTATGATTACTTATAATTTCCAAAAGACTCATCATCCATCTGTATGAAGCAAACATGTATTTTGTTCCCTGGCTCGCAGGGAATAGTGTGTGATAAGTGTACTTTGCTCTTAACTTTAGCCATAAATCTTCTTTATCAGCTTCAGTTTGAATTAGCGCAATAAACAGGTCCGTGGAAGTGGGAATTAATCAGTGTTGGGATCAATTTTGCATACTGTGGCGTCTACAACAGATAGTTTGCAAAACAGCGTTGTGAAAGCCCGATATGACAATTTAATTCAATTCAATTTTATTCATATAGTGCTAAATCACAACAATAGTTGTCTCAAGGCGTTTTATATTGTAAGGTAAAGGGCTTAGACAATACAGAGAAAACAGAGAAAACTCCAACAATCAGATGACCGCCTATGAGCAAGTGCTTTGGCAACAGTGGGAAGGAAAAACTCCCTTTTAAATGAAAGAAATCTCCAGCAGAACCAGGCTGAAGGATAGGCAGCCATCTGCCATGCTGGTTGGGGGTGAGGGGAGGAAGACAGCATAAAGACATGCTGTGGAAGAGAGCCAGAGATAAATAATAAGTGGTGTATAAACACATAGAACCTGACACCTCAAAAAGTAACAATAACAGTGCCACATTACTGGGAGCATGTGCTTTTACTGGGCATTATTCTGCCATAAACCTAATGACCAAATAGCTGCTGTTTAACAGACTTCTAATGGGACTTGTCTATTCACCATCTGTGCGTATAAAGTCACTTTCGGTCATGGAAATTATTAATAATTAAATAATTAAGTATTCAGATTTTTAAAAATACATCCTAGAAGTCTCTTTGCTTTGGTGCTGTTGGCCATTGATTGATGCATGACTGAAAAGTGATAATAATGGGTGGATGGAAGATTTTAAGGCACTCATATGATTCACTCAAGTCTCTGCCCATCCAATGTGTTACTAAAGCAAACACTAAAACCTTCCACTGGAGGGTGCTGCATACTGTTATTGTTAAGGTACTAGAACTCGTGTTTTAATTCGGGGTCCATCCATACACGCATTATCTATGCCTGAGCAGCTCTTGTAAGTGTAGTGTGTAAGTGGTTTATCGAGATGAGATTAGGCAGACTTCAGCAGGTAGGTATTACTATTAAAAAACACATATGTTTTTGAAAGGAGACCTGTAGATACCCAAAGTCTCAATTAGCATGTCTATCAAAGCCATCGTCATCACTTTTTCTTTTTTTCCTTTTTTTTTTAAACCAAATTTTTAGTTAGCTTTCCAAGTTGACAAAATAATTGTAATTTAAAAAAATCTAAACTATAGTTTTTATTTTTTAAATTTCGTTGACAAATCTACTGTCAAAAAATATTTATCCCCAAAATGCTAACTTTAATAATTTGATTTTAAGTATGTGTTCCGCGTAATTTCTTACATAACTGTAAAATGTAAAATGTAAAATTTAATGGAATATGGTCTAATTAAATGTACTTGATTGGTATGCATTCAGTTTATACCCATTACTTTTTTCTTAAAAATTCATTATTTGGATACATAAACTGTTGATTTTATATATTTCATTTGCATTTCACTCAACATTATTGCTTCATGTTTATGAGGGCAAGAATTATTTATTCATTGTGTTGTTTTAGTTTAATTTTAGTTAACTATAATGCCTGACTTACTTACAAAACAGCTTAAAAAAGTAAAAGTATCTGAACCATAGAAACAAGGTGACAGACAACATACATAACAATATATTCATTTTAAGTTGGCAGTAAAAGATTAACGGCCATTCTCGTGTTATTTTTAAGCAGAAAGAGAGGACCAGATTGTTAGATTTTCTTTTTGTTTACTGATAGATTTTCTTTTTTATTTATTTTTTATTTATTTTATTTTATTGCGTTTGTGTTGCACAGGCGTTTGGTTTGAGCCTTCTGGTGCACGGTAGCAGTGATGTGGCTCTCGGTAAAGTAATCTTCCACGTCACTAGGAAGTAGTGCAGAGCCGAGGGAGTGAGAGCTCGCCTGCGGGAGCTTTTGAGAAATTTTACAGATGTAAATATCTCAAACTGCACATCGAAGGTCACCTGGGAGGATAATAGTCCTGCAGATAGGTAGGTTTTGGGACTTATTTTTAACCAACATGAATGACATTTGTTTCGCTGTCTGGTGGTAACTCATAAGCTCGTTAGCTAACGTTACTGTCCTCCATTTCATTGCTAACCGAAGCAAAAGCTAAACTCCTGTCAGCTAATTCTTGATAGTCAGCAGTTGGTTCTGTGTTTTAACATAGAAAAAAACAGCTTTGGGGACAACTAACTAATAAAAATGAGCAAAACCTTGCTATTTTAGCATTTTTGTCTTTACGCATGTAACGCCATTTAGCCTGTTAGAAAGCGTATTAGCTGCGTGTCACTATTTTTTGACTTGTTAGCTTATGCTGTTTTGTGATGAAGGCAGCCAAGATTCTCCGTAAAAAGCAGCTAAAAACTTTGATCTGACTTTACTTTTGAGAAGTAATTGTCGTTTTCAGGTTTAATCCAGACGTAGACTGAACACCAATCACCTGGTTCTCCAGGTTTTAGATAGTAGTATGTTTCGCAATTCAGTTGTATCTCTATAGCTAAATTTTAAAGCAACAGAAGTTAGCACAAATTGCTTTACTGACACACTCATTTGGTAATACAGTGCAGCTGAGCTATTAAGGGACTGGACTGATGTGCTGTAGTTTCTGAATATCTACAAGAGAAATTCTAGGACAAATTTATCCTACCACAGATTACCAGGGAAATGCTATTTGGAAACAGAAAAAAATGTGTACAAAAAGACGACAACTTGATCTGACTAACTCAAACTACCACAGCTTTTATTTCAGATATAGATCAATTATAAGTATAGGACTTTATCAAATTGTGTGTATAAAATGTATGTGCTTTTATCTTGTGTGGAAACATGTTGATGTTCATAGTTAGCATAAACAAAGAGGAAGAACTGGCAAACGTATTCCATGAGATTAGGTTAGTTTTGACTTCACTGAGATTTTTGCACCAGTGTAAATGTTTTCTCCATCACTGACAAAATCTGTTCTTTTTCTGTTTTCATAGGTATTATCCAGTGAGCAACATACATTTGGATTCTTCTAATCTGATACAAGCACAGCAGCAAAATGACGGCTGCAGAGAACGTTTGTTACACTCTGATCAATGTTGCCTCGGACTCGGAGCCCCCTTCTGAAGTCAGCCTAAAGGCAGATCTAGGTAACCATTTGCTGTAAAGTTTAATAACTTACCTCAATATACAGTACAAAGGGAAAATAGCCTTTGTCCACTTTTTTCTCCATCTTAATGCATTTGTGATGTATGAGTGTTATTTTTATAGGCCATTATACAATGTCTGGTTTACGGGAAAAACAGTTCAAATCTTTTTTTTTATAGATTCATTTTGATTCAAAGAAGCATTGTTGATGTATGAAATCAAGCTTTGATCAGGATTGGTTTAACTGTTTTTGCATTAACATGCAAATAAGTCAGTGTCGTTTGGGGGGAAAACCTCACAACGTCCTTTGAGAGATTTTGGTGAAGTTTAGTATCAGATGAATTTAATTAGATGAAGACTAGTTTAAATAATAACTGATTGATATGCTAAATATAATAATCTTTCTTTAGAAAAGGGAGAGATCAAGGCCAAGACTGAAGCCTTGAAGAAGGTCATCATCATGATCCTGAATGGCGAGAAGTTGCCGGGACTGCTGATGACTATAATCCGTTTTGTGCTGCCGCTTCAAGACCACACCATCAAGAAGCTGCTGCTGGTTTTCTGGGAGATTGTTCCCAAAACAACTCCTGATGGCAAACTCCTTCAGGAGATGATCCTGGTCTGTGATGCCTACAGGAAGGTAATTTAAGTGTCTAAATATACACATCAGGTTACACTATTTATTACAGCATAACTATAGCAATGGGGGAAAACTAAAGGTTAAAAAAAAAATCAGTTCAGCAATTCTAATTTTAAATATTTCTTCTATTTCAGGACCTGCAGCATCCCAATGAGTTCATCCGTGGCTCCACTCTGCGTTTCCTGTGCAAGCTGAAGGAGTCTGAGTTGCTTGAGCCTCTCATGCCAGCGATCCGGGCCTGCCTGGAGCACCGCCACAGTTACGTGCGCCGTAACGCTGTCCTGGCCATTTACACAATCTACAGGTACTAGCTGCTAAATATTATAAAGTATAAATTTTGAACTGTATTCATCATGAACAACAACCAGCTCTGTTTGTTTTGTAGGAACTTTGAACATCTCATCCCAGATGCTCCAGAGCTGATCCATGATTTCCTGGTCAATGAGAAAGATGCCAGCTGTAAGAGAAATGCTTTCATGATGCTGATTCATGCAGACCAGGTCTGTAGCATATTGTCTGTTCTTTTCTTACTGTTTCTGCTTTTACTGTTAGTCATACAGTAAATATGCCAAAGGTCTATCTCACACCTTGTCATTCATGCATTTATATGTTGCAGGATCGAGCTCTGGACTACCTCAGCACATGTATTGACCAAGTTCACACTTTTGGAGACATCCTCCAGCTGGTTATTGTGGAGCTGATTTACAAAGTGAGTCACAGTTTGTGGTGGTCATATCTAAACCTTTTAGCACAATGGATGATTTCACATCTAAGTTCTTGTTTTTCTTTTTTCCCCTCTGTTAGGTTTGCCATGCTAACCCTTCTGAGCGTGCCCGTTTTATCCGTTGCATTTACAACCTGCTGCAGTCTTCCAGCCCGGCGGTTAAGTATGAGGCTGCTGGCACTCTTGTAACACTCTCCAGCGCTCCCACAGCCATTAAGGTACGTCATCAGTGTTTCAGTGGTTGTGTGTATGTCTTGTATCATTTATACAGTGATTTATACATTGTATTACGTTTAGATAGATGGATGTCTTTGCTTTATTAAAGCCTGTATGCATTCTGTGCTTTGTTGGACTCTAGGCTGCTGCCCAGTGCTACATTGATTTGATCATCAAGGAGAGCGACAATAATGTGAAACTGATTGTTCTTGATCGTCTCATCGAACTGAAGGAGCATCCCACTCATGAGCGTGTGCTCCAGGTACGTCTCATAATGGCTTTTATTAGTTTTTCTAGCACTTAACAAATAAAGTTGTTAGTGGCTCTTTCACTACAGAAACCATAAAAGGAAAGGAAGTCTTTTTGAGATCATAAAACTTATTAGAAAATATACAAAAATTGTTATGTGTCAGTACCAACTGTGTTAAAAATTGGGTCTCACTAATACTTTTTCATCCAGGACCTTGTGATGGACATCCTGCGTGTTCTAAGCACTCCTGACCTGGAAGTCAGAAAGAAGACCTTACAGCTGGCACTGGACCTTGTTTCATCCCGTAATGTAGAAGAGGTCTGTTGACATTTGCAGCTTTTGTGTATTTTTGTTGTTGCTTTTTTTGTTCTTGCATTGACACCTTGAAAAACTGGAATACAGTGTTAAAGTAGTGACTTCTGTCTGGCTGCTAGTTGGTGATTGTTTTGAAGAAAGAGGTGATCAAAACAAACAACGTAACAGAGCATGAAGACACTGATAAGTACAGGCAGCTCTTGGTGCGCACCCTCCACTCATGTAGCGTGCGTTTTCCTGACATGGCAGCCAATGTCATACCTGTGGTGAGTTTTCTCTTATTTCCTTTTAAGATTCTCGTGATAACTTTAGATTTCTAAATATACATTTTTATCATAAACGGTCTTTAAAATAAAACATTTTCTAAACATTTTCTATATGTTGATGTTTTACAGCTGATGGAATTCTTGAGTGACACTAATGAGGCAGCTGCTGCCGATGTGCTGGAGTTTGTGCGGGAAGCCATTCAGAGGTTTGACAACTTGAGACCCCTGATCATCGAGAAGATGCTGGAAGTCTTTCATGCCATCAGAACTGTCAAGTAAGTAATCCTGATGAGTCTAAAGAGCAGATGAAAGTCAATTCGTGGTTAAGAAACCATTGTTTAGGCTGTGCTTGCTAAAGGGAAATCACTACTTACTCTTTGATTGTGTAGCACTGTAATTGTTTATAAACTTCATCACAATTGTCCTGTTTCAGGATTTACAGGGGGGCACTGTGGATCTTAGGAGAATACTGCAGCACCAAGGAAGACATCCAGAGTGTGATGACAGAAGTCCGCAGGTCCTTGGGAGAGGTATGTTTGTTCATTGTTGTCAGAATTACAAGTAACGCACGCTGTTTTGATTAAAACGTTTATAATTGTCTCTCCCCGGGACAGATCCCAATTGTGGAGAATGAGATTAAGAAGGAGACCGGTGAGGTGAAGCCAGAGGATGAAGTGAGCGCAGCTCCAGCTCAGAAACTTGTGACAGAAATGGGCACTTATGTGACACAGAGTGCCCTCAGCTCCTCCAGGCCTTCAAAGAAGGAGGAAGACAGGTAAACACTGGACATCATGGAGGAAAAGCATTTCGCTAACACCATATACCCTTCATTGTGCTGAATTTTCCATCCACCTCGCTCATTAATAATTTGTTGTTTTAGACCTCCACTCAGAGGCTTCCTAATGGATGGAGACTTCTATGTGGCAGCTTCTTTGGCCACAACGCTAACCAAAGTGGCTTTGCGCTATGTTGCTCTTGTTCAAGATAAAAAGAAGCAAAATGTAAGTTGTTCTTCCTTCATTTCAATAAAAGCACTTTTAATTATTTTCCCCATCCTTTGCTTCCTCTGACCCCCTGCTGTTTTGGTGCCCCCCTTGCAGTCTTTTGTTGCAGAGGCCATGCTGATCATGGTCACTGTGCTGCACCTGGGTAAGTGCTCTCTGCCCAAGAAGCCAATTACAGACGACGATGTGGATCGCATCTCACTGTGCCTGAAGGTCCTGTCAGAGTGTTCACCACTTATGAATGACATTTTCAACAAGGAGTGTCGCAGATCCCTGTCACACATGCTGGCTGTCAGGCTGGAGGAAGAGAAGCTGTCACAGAAGGTAATGAAAGTTGACAAAACTCACCAACCTCGTTACACAGAAAATTAGCAAATTTTTGGTGCCAAATTTAATATGAAACTTGTTTATATAAATATGTTTATAAGCCAACTTTTGTTTTCAAGAGCCCATACCCTGATAGGTCTAAGGAGGAGTGTAGTAATATCACACCCCTAGATGATCATTTAAACCTGTTGTGTATATACATAAGACTGATGGAAAACTTTTTTTTTGTTATAGTGCACCAGTTTCTCTTGACAGCAGCATTGTCTCTGTCTTTCCAGTTTCTCTTAGTTCTGCACAATAACATCTGTTTTTATTCTTTTTCTGTTGAACAACTGTTTCTTATGTCTTTTTTGTAACTTGCTATGCTGTGTTATTTTCACTATACTAGACTACATTATAGATACTTTTGTTGTTGTTCCATTGGGGTTGTTATTTCCTCCAAAAATAACCACATGTGTTTCTTCTTTTGACTACAGAAAGAGTCTGAGAAACGCAATGTAACGGTCCAGGCCGACGATCCAATATCCTTCATGCAGCTCACGGCCAAAAATGAGATGACTTCCAAGGAGGACCAGTTCCAGCTCAGCCTGCTGGCTGCTATGGGCAACACTCAGAGGAAGGAGGCCGCCGATCCTCTGGCATCGAAACTCAACAAGGTGCACCATACTTAACCCCTAAAAGCTTTTCCATAAAAGGAAACTAGAAATTAATGTGAGAGATAATGTTGCAGTAGTGCTTTTGAACAGAAAAAGAGGGAAAGGGAATGATTATTGCTGTTTGCGTGCATTTCAAGTTTACGGCTAAGTCTAACTTATTTACTGTTCATATTATTTCATATTATTGGCAACACGGCAGCAACTGCTGCTGAAGCCCTTGTTGTGCACATGCTTTGCTTTTAATAGGTTATTAAAAGATAATAAACTAGTGTATAGGGAGTATTTGTACTAGGTTGTTTATTAATCATTAAATGAATGCATTTTGTCCAACTTAGGTGACCCAGCTGACAGGCTTCTCAGATCCAGTCTATGCTGAAGCCTACGTTCATGTGAACCAGTATGACATTGTGTTGGATGTGCTGGTGGTCAATCAGACCAGTGATACTCTTCAGAACTGCACACTTGAGCTGGCCACTTTAGGTTAGTGTAGTTTTTTCAACCTCTGTGAAAAGATGTTTTTTCTCTCATTTAAGCTGCACACATTTGGGTTTCTACTATAATGTAATTCAACTTTCTGTCCTGCAGGCGATCTTAAGTTGGTTGAGAAGCCTTCACCTTTAACTCTGGCACCTCATGATTTTGCTAACATCAAGGCCAATGTGAAGGTGGCATCTACAGAGAATGGCATTATATTTGGAAACATCGGTAAAATAATTTTTGACTATTTTTAGCGTCACATCTCAAGTCACACCTTTTTTTCTTTTCTAAATGCATTTTTTTAAATTAATTGTGGGGATGTCTGGATTCTTCTTTTCAGTCTACGATGTGTCAGGAGCTGCTAGCGACAGAAACTGCGTTGTCCTCAGCGACATCCATATTGACATCATGGACTACATCCAGCCAGCCTCCTGCACTGATGCAGAATTCAGACAGATGTGGGCAGAGTTTGAGTGGGAAAACAAGGTAAACTTAAGGGGTTAAAACACATTCCTGAAAGCTGACTGGTTTTGCAAAAAGTTGGACATGTTAAAAGTTTTCTCTCTCATTCTCTCTCTCTTTTTTTAAATGGGTTTAGTTGATGTACATTCAACTAACACTGAGCACTGATTGTCCTTTCTTTATTGTAGGTGACAGTGAACACCAACATCACTGAGCTGAACGAGTATCTCCAGCATATCCTCAAGTCCACCAACATGAAGTGTTTGACTCCTGAAAAGGTTGGTATGAGAACATTTTGTAAACCACAGACTAAGGAAAGTAAACAACCTTTTAAATCTTGGCAGCTTTCCCAAATACAAATAACAAGGGTAATTAAAATTTTTGGCACCAGTGCACATCGGAAAGAATCATTAGCAGCCGTATAGCAGGATACTTTCTTGTGCTGACTATATAAAGAATATATGTAAACATAAGACATGCCAGTGCTTCCTTATAAGATGAATGTGCAGATACTGTGATGTTGTTTGTTGTTCTTAACCGACGTTCTTCTCTCATAAACAAGGCTCTGTCTGGCTTCTGTGGCTTCATGGCGGCCAACCTTTATGCTCGTTCTATCTTTGGAGAAGATGCCCTGGCTAATGTCAGCATTGAGAAGCCTTTCCATCTGGGGCCCGATGCACCTGTCAATGGACACATACGCATTAGAGCTAAAAGTCAGGTAGGTCACAGCTGCCACACCGTGAACTCTTAAGAATCTGAGAGGTAAAGGCTAGGTGGACTTTATTTCCCCTCAGTGAAGCAATGCATCCATTTGTAAAAATATCACATGACTGATTTGATTTGAAATAGCTGATCAGTTCTGCAAGTATTTGCACAGTGACACAGTTTTTGCCTCTCTAAAGTACCCCAAGTGTGGACTTTCATCCTTAAATGCACGCATTTAACAAAAAATTTGCATTTATTAATCTCCAAATGCAGATGGATTTCACTGAATTTCAGATATGCTAATGTGTAGCATGTGTCGCAGCTAACAGTCCTTCATTTGTTCCACAGGGGATGGCCCTGAGTCTGGGTGACAAGATCAACCTCTCCCAAAAAAAGGCAAATGTCTGAAACAGCTGCTGTTCTGTGTCACCTAACTTACTCTTTGATCATCGTCATAGCAGATATGAACTATTATATGGTCAGTTACTTCTGTGCTCTATATTTTTTAACATCACCTCTTTCTGAAAACTACATCTCAGCAATGTGCTTTCGCTGTCCTGTTTCATTTTCAATAAATGTATTGAAATAATGTCCAAAAGATGCTCTGTGGTGTTTTCATTGAGTTAAGAGCCTTTTTTTCTTATTAAAACCTCATTATTTTTAATCAGTGTTTCTTTTCTTTCTTTCTTTCTTTCTTTTTTTTTCAAAATAGTGCAATTTACAAATGAAACTTAAGACAGTATATGCAAAAGAAAGGGAATTCAAGTTCAATTCAGTAAGAAAAGGTTAAAAAAAAATCCTCTAGTACCACCCAGAACCACTAAGGTTCATAATGAATTTGATATTCTTAAAGGTATAAGACGGAAAAACATCCAAACTAAACCAATGATCATTAAATAAGTGTTTGCACCCTTTTTGTAGGGTCAGTATAAGGCTTCCTGGGGTGACTGTTGATGAGATTTGGTGCTTTATAAATAAAATTGAATTGAATTTTGGAGATGGCAGGGTGGAGCAGTGGTTAGTAATAGGTTTGAATCAGCTGGCTGGAGCCTTTCATTGTAAAGTGTCTAGATTCTAAATTGGGCATAGGTGTGAGTATGGCTGGTTGTCTGCTTGTCCCTGTGTTATCCCTGTGACAGATTAGCAACCTGTGCAGGGTGCACCCCACCCACTGTGACAGCTGGGAGCATCTCCAGCACAACGGTAACCCAGAAATGTCGTTGGACTGTATGCCTTCTTTTGGAAAGTATGGAAAGTTGTGCTGTACCTGCCTTAATGTGCATGACAGTAGATGTTTAGTAATAATCTTTAAAGAAGCTGTTACAATTACCTAAAGGACGTTGTGCCCCAAAGTGAAGAGAGTGTCTAGCTTGTGATGGTAGCTCTGGGATCTAATTAGAATTCCTCAGATTCCTTCCGTAATATCTCCCACAGTGGGGTAACTGATTGGAATTTGTACCGCCAGTACCTCTAAACTGACGACATCACCTTGAAAATGTCTGTCTACATGCATAACCTGGGCAAGAACATAAATTCTTTTAACCTCAGGTAATATATTGCCAAGATTTGAATTGAACTCTCTGAGCCATCTGCAAGTTTCACTGTCAGCGTGATAATGAGATGGAGATAGATTAATGCTGGCACAGGCCTCCATATTCCACTCGCCCTCCAGTTTATTATTTATGAGTAAAGGGATATTTCTGGGAGTAGGCCAGATTAAAGGGTCACCACCCCAGTCATACATTTACAGTATCTGTAAAAATCTCCCCCCAGGGTTTTTAGATAAAGGCTGAAAGGTGGCGTTGAGGTCAGACCTTCAACTGTGAAAATAAACAGCCAACTCCAACTGCCGTGTGCACAGCACAGACTGTCTGGTTCGGGTATAGTTATTATGAGAATCACAGCTACACCTTCTAACACGAGGCATGACTTTAGCATTGTGCTTTTGGGTGATTTTCTTGCTTTGCCACATCAATATGTAGACACAAAGTGTTCATGCTAAACACAGGATCACTGTCACAATTCCTCCAAATTTTAAGAAGGTTTGGGTGATATAATATTTTGTATTTTAAAACCACTTGGGTACGACTGAAACTTTGACAGCACTCACCATGTAAACCATTTGGAGGAAGTCTTGATGCATGCTCAATCATCCAGGAAAGTAAATCTCCAAAAGTTGATTCTGGTTATCTGGACGTAGCGTTTTGTGGGAGAAACGTTTCGTCACTCATCCAAGTGACTTCTTCAGTCTCAGCTGACTGCAGGTTTCCCCAATCTTATAAACAGTACATTTGCATAATGACTTCAGTGGGCTGGTTTCAGTCATTATGCAAATGTACGTTTATAAGATTGGGGAAACCTGCAGTCAGCTGAGACTGAAGAAGTCACTTGGATGAGTGACGAAACGTTTCTCCCACAAAACGCTACGTCCAGATGAACAGAATCAACTTTTGGAGATTTGGAGGGAGTTTTTTTTAAGGCCCCGCGTTTTCTCTTTTTTGACACCGGGTGGCGCCACGGGTCCCAAAGCAATGTGGTGTTTTATGTTTTGTTTTTGTTGTTGTTTTTTTAATGCAGTTAAACATTGGATTTAACACGAAGTGAGACACGATTTACGCGCTGACAACACAAGTCGGGACCTTTGCGCAATGAAATAAAAGGTTGTAATTTAGACGAACTGGTATGAGTCCATTTCAACAAGGGAAAAAACAAAAAGAAAACACAAATCACAGTCCACCACTTTCAATTTCCACCTGCGTGATGAGTTATGACGCCGCATATAAAGTGCACACGTGCGCATTTTATCGCAAATTGCGGAGCAGCAGCAGGCGTGTGTGCAGCAAGCAGAAATACTCCTGCAAACATCACTTTTACTGCATTTTCTCCGTTTGCTTTATCTGTCCACAAAATCTATTTTTCCCCACTATGCTGGAAAAGTTTTTTAAAAAAATAATTGAATATTAAAATAAGTGAAATCTATCTAAAATTGGATGTAGCGCACAGCACAAATAAAATGTTTAAATCCGACTAAGCTGTGGAAATATTGTAGATAACATATCAAGAAACGTCACCCTGAGTTTTTTTTTAATTTTTTTTTACAGTTTTTATTTTTTTATTCATTGGACTGAAAAGTAAAGAAACTAGTAACTTCCAGCATGTTTAAACCATATTTACGACGGCCACGGGTCGCGTTATCACTGCGTAATTGGCTGTAATTACAGCGAGCAGACAGCGCAGAGCCATTTGAGGACAGGAATGTGACTGCAGGGTGCATGATATTAGTGTCAGGGCAGAGCTGCAGAGTGGGTTGAGGTCTACTTGCGTCGGTGTGTGTGTGCAGGAGGGTGTTGAAGCAGTTTGCAGACTGCCTCTAGAAACAGCCCCTAGCGTCAGACATCAGTATTAGCCTGGCTGATTACTCTTAACTATCGGATCAGCATCTTGAACGGTGCAGTGTTGGCGAGCCCGAAACGCGGTCAGGCGTATGGACAGGCGGTGGTAGCTCCGATCGGGATCCCTCTTCGTTTACATCCCTACAACTAAATAAAAAAAGAAAGGGGGGCTGCTGCACAGGCGAGACTGTTTCGGCACGTAGCTGGCCTCTGTATCTGCGTTCCGGTGCCTCCAACTACGAGGGCCTCTTCAGTTTACAGGGGGAAAAGTGGGTGTTTGCTGCTTCACTGGTGTTTCGGCAGCGGCAGCGGCGGCGGTGTCCTCGATGGCAGGCTGGAAGGACGGCTCGGTGCAGGAGAAGTATCGCCTGGTTGTGGTCGGAGGAGGTGGCGTCGGGAAATCAGCCCTGACTATCCAGTTTATCCAGGTCAGTAGCGGTAAACCTTGCAGTTGAAGCGAATGTAAGCCTCGCTCTGATTTCCACGCTCGCCCGAAAAAACACGGCCAAACAAGGAGGGAGAGGCCGGACACGGGTATCCGTCCGTAAACGGACACCGGGGTCTGTTTTTCCTCACTACTTTGCCGAGGCCTGCGACTGTCGGACGGATGGGGAGGTTTTAGTGCGAGATATGGAGAATTAAACGTCTGTCACTTTAATGCGACGATTTCCGAGAGGACCACTTCCACTTTGCAGTTTGTACAGCCGCTAGTCATAAGAGAAAGGAAAGTGGGTCTTTGGAGCTTAAAGAGTTGTCCTATTTTCTTGTACCTAAGTTTCCCTGCAAAGTAAAGCAGCGGATTTAGAGTTCGTGCTAAGTTGTTAGAAGTCCTGTGATTTTCTTTGAGAGGGGGTGCACTGGCCCACCAAGCCACACAATGTAATACTTCAAATAGAAGGATGCAAAAGCTGTACAAAGTTGGTACATTGGTGTCTCTCTGTGTCACTCTCAAGAGGGAAAAGTGCGTTTGAGTTCTTTTTAAGTGCCACCAAAACGGATCCTCCAGATCTCACTGGAAATATGTGAACTAGACAGAGAAAATCCGTTCAGGTTGGGTGACTGTAAAATAAGCAGCAGCTGCACAAAATGTCCATTGAGAGATGATTAACTTTTGTGCTCTGATGCAGAGTCTCACCAAGTCTGCTGGTTAACCTCGTTTCAAGCTGAAACCAAAGGCAAGCAAGCGCACTAATATAGATAATCTATAGAAATGAAAGGTTGCTTCCACCACTCTTAATCAGTTTTACAGCAGCCTGCTTGAAGAAAACTTGCTGGGTGTCACATATAAAAGGCATGTAAACAGTTTACCTCCCTGTAAAGCCTGGTTGCATTCCAGCACAGTGCAGACACTGCTCTGACCTTCCAGGCTTTCATAATCGCCATTTAGGAGAGGGCCCAAACACACACACACACACACACACACTGTAAGAAAGAGATGACATTCTTTGCCCTTTGCCTTGTGTGTGTGTGTGTGTGTCCCCACCATGGTGTCACTGTGTTACTGATGCTTGCTCTGGATTGCAAGAGACAAGACAGGCAGGCAGCTGTGTGTCTCCACACTGACAGACAATAGTTGGGGGGGTGGATTGTGAAGCTTGTGAGCAAATGTGTGTGTTGGGTGGGTGGGGGAGAGTTGTATCCTAATGAGGGTTCAAAAAGCTCATTAACTGCATACCAAGTAGGAAGGGATCAGATAGACCTGAACTGGGTGGAAACACTTGAGATGTTATGGTAACACCACTGGAATAACGCTGATAATGTCATTGTGAGTTTTCTCATTTGTAGTTTTGCTTGTCATATGTAATAATCGTTTAAAGCGTGCTTCATATATGCACTAGGTGGGCCTGGATTTAGTAATAAAGTTTTCTCTAAGGTCTCACAGACTCATTTTCAAATCAGCTAACTGACTGCTGACTGAGGATTTTGCTTGGATGTCCCCTTTTATATGTATCTTGTACTCAGCAGCTCCCTCACTTAATCACAGCGTGTGTTTTTCTTACTGCCGGCTTGCACGTCTTGTGCCGTGATGGTGATAGAAATAGTAGGTGGAGAACTGACAAACTCTTCAGAGGTTTCAAGAAGTCGCCTGCTGTGCTGTGTTGGGGTGGACCTGACAGCTGGTTGTGAAGTCGAGGCGATACTCAGAACTATGCTGAGTGTTGTGAGTTTGAGGGTGTGTGTGTGTGGTGGTGGGGGTGGAGGGGTCAGAGGGTGTCTGAGTCAGCCTGGATGGGTTAATGGTCACGGAGCATGTGGAATTTGGCCCTTTGGCAGAGGAAGTCCCTCTACTGCTGCTCTTAGGACCTCCTAGTTCTGTATGGAAAAACATGACCTGCTTCCTGAATCACTGGAATTCTGTGCACGTGTGCGTTTGTGTGTGTGTGTGTGTGTGTGTGTTAGTTGTCACTTTGACTAGTACTAATTTTAGTTTTATGTGTTTTACCAAAAACATAAAATACTCGATGAAGTGACTGCAAGTGTCTCAAGTCTCAATATATCCCAAATACCCTTCTTTGGTTAGATTTCTCTTTAGCAAACGCTCTTTTTCCACTAATAGATTTTTCCTACATTGCTCGTTATTGTGCTTTTAATCACCTTTATGGTATGAAATATTGCTCATAGTTTTAGCCTCAGCTGCTGGTGAAACAGGTTAACGTCATTTATTATCTTGTCAGTAACCCTCTGAGGTCAGAGTCGTCATCAGTGACAACTCCAACCCTAACCCTGACCCACATCCTGTACTATCAGAACTTTTTGTTCTACGGTTTCAAAAAACAATTGTTCCCTCAAGTGTTTGGAATTGGGGAACAAAAAAAAAGTTTGGATTTCTTTAGAAAAGTGCGGTGGGTTATGGTTAGGATTGGGAGTCATCACAGATTAAGACTGTGACTAGAAGATCTACTTCTAATAAACCAGTAACAATGAGATATTTAAGGTATTTTGTTATCTACTTCCATTGGATCCATATATCTAGATCATCCTCTTGTGGCATCACAGTTTAGAATTTTGTTTGTGTGCTGAAATGTTTGTCGTTGTTGTTCGTGTGTTGGGGTGGCTGTGGGTGACCACAATGCACCAGCACAGTAGGCATTTTTAAAAGCACTTCGTCAATGTGGCCAATCATCTGATGCCAGCTTTTTTAGTTATTCCGCGAGCACATTTTAATCACTTGCTAGTCCTAAGGTGTATTAGCTAATGTTGATCTTGAGGTTCCCGAGCAGCTAAAATAAAAGACTTCTTGGGGAGTCAGAACATGAAAGATGATGTCGCTAGCAATAACAAAGAGTGGCAGGTCCCTGGCTGCTGGCCACCCTAATGCCAAGCATTAGACTCAAGTTGAAATAGCGTTAGGATGACATAACATTGAGTCATCTGACAAAAGTTGTTGAACACTGCGTGTTGTTTAATGTGACGTCTGCGGGGCAGGAAGCATCCCAAGTAAGGGAAAAGATGACTCACATTAGCCATGTGAGCACTGCATGTGGGTTGCGTCTGTGCCTTTTTTGTGCCTGAAATAATGGTATATTAGAAACCCTTCTCAATTTACTCTGGGTTACCAGAGAAGCCGCCAGCATGAGACAGCTCTAGAAATGTTGAGGTGAAGCGTGGTGTTGTTTTCTCACATGCTTGCTAATATTAGCATGATGGCAGCCCCTGGCCATGGAGATTCATAAATGAGAGCAAAACATCCTGACTGATCAAGTCCAGACAGATTAGCTGAGGATTTATGTAGACCTCAGCTGGATTTACAGCTAAAGCACGTGTTCTCCCAGTTTCTTTAATACACACCCTCATTACATGCATCTCTCATAACTTCTAAAATGGATTTGATTAGTCAGATATGAAAACTTTCAGGAGACATGTTGCCAAAAGTAGCAGCTCAGTAGAAAAAAAAGGCTGGATTATGAGGGCAGCAGCCCTGGTTGAGCATGTGGAGGCAGGATATGGCTGTAATAGTAGTGTTTGAGTAGAAATGTGGAGGGTGCCGTTTCAGAAACAGCCACAGGTGTCTGGGCAATGGCTTTGCAACAATGTTTTGGTGAATGTGTGTTTGATGTCTAGTTTTGAGAGATTGTTTTATGTATTTCCACACAGTGCATGCTCTCAGCCCATTTTTAAATACGGGCGGTTTGTAGCTTTTTGTAGGGCTTAGTCATATGCCAAATACCATACCAATGAGTGCAAACAGCTCCATTCACTGGATATTCTGACTGGTGTTTTTTCTTTTACAAGGAAGTTTATGTCTTTTCGTTATGTCTCATGCAAGCTGAGGATTATATTTGCTTTCAGATGCAGACACGGACACCTGCAGACACCAGACGAGTAGTTATTTCTGTCTGCTTTTTCAAAGACCGCTTGAAATTTGCCTAATAAACTCCACTCGGCTTTGCTTTTATGAACTTTGGGATGGCTCCATAGGCAGAGCCGGTCATCTATCAATTGAATAATCGATAGGTCAGCGGTTTGATACCCGGCTGCTCCAGTCTAGACAATTAAGTATCTATAGGCAATAAAGTGCTGTAAGTGTGCATGATTGCATTGGCTTGTGGTAAAAAGTTCTTTGACTGCTTAGTTAAAGTAAAAAAGCACTTTATACAGGGAAAGTATAACATTCTGCTAAAACTGACCAGTATAACAGTAAACTCATTTTAAGTGTAGGATGTGGCAGATGTGTGTGTGGGGGTAGGTGAGGAGAATAACTGTTTGTTTAACACTATTGAGTGGTCACACCTTGGCTTCTCACAGAGTAGAGCCTCAGCGAGAGCAAATAAGCCCCTCAGTAACTTTCACCATAGACTCAATATTGAGTCATCTTATGTCACCCACTGGTTTGAGATGGCATTTTGGCTGTTGGAGTCTCCATTTCGGAGCTTGAAGTGGACATATTAATAGAAGAAGATTGTGATAACTTGCTAGCTTGGTTAGCAAAGCTAGAGGTGGGAATTACTAAAACCTGCCATAAGAATGTTGCAATCTGTTCAGTCTCCTTGCGATCAAAAGTAGTCATGAGTGTTCAACACGCAGAAGGTCTGGGCAACCGTTTAGTCACTACAAGTTGGAATTGTTTCTCCAGCCTCCGGATGATGCCTCTTATTTTTAAAACCAAATAGAAATGTGTATAAAATATTAGCAAAAGAAAATTTATCAGAAAATGACGGACTTCAAATTTCACACAGCACTATCCCTCAGAAGTTTAATTGTAAACAATTGCCATAGACCTACTGTTTTTGCGAGCGGTTTCACAGCCTGTTTGTCTATGAATCATCAATCAAACAGACAATATTTGTGTTGTGTAAACAGCAGGCTGTGTGCACTCTATATCATAGCTAGCTGGAAAGAAAAAAGAATTAATAGTGGGTAGTTGTCATTCTGGTGGCTTACTGAGAGTCAGATTACTATAAGCGCTCAGTGCTACACTCACATCAATACCTGTTTCATGTTTATGAGTTCCAGTAAGATTTAGACTGCTGGGTTTAAAGCAACAGTTTCCTTTCCACCTTCTCTGCTGTATTTGAATCTTTTGGTGCTATGTTATTCTCAGTCTTTATCACTTTTCCACTCAAATTCTCTGTTAACACTTTCCACTTGCTTGGGGTCGTTCTGTAAAGATGGCAGATTTCATGTTTTTTAAGGACAGTGGAGCAATTCTAATATGGCACCATAGCCAGATGTGCTCAGGTTCTTCCAGTGTAACTTCATCCGCTGCCCCTTGCTGATCTTAAGCGGTCAATTTGTATTCTGCACTGCCGCTCTCCTTCACTCATGTGAAAACAATATGCAAGTCTACATACTTAATTATACGTCTTAATGTATCTCACTTCAGTGAATATTAAACTCTATCCAGGTATAACCTGTAAGGCATACAGTTAATTCATAAATGCTTTTTTTTATGTGACCAGCCAAGTATGAATTCAGGAAATCATGTCATTTGTGCCTTTGTAGCGCTGCAAGAACACAAGTTGTAGTGCATAGAGAAAACATAACTGTACACATGAATGCCAGAGGTTCTTTGACACAGAGAAACATCAGTTGTTGTTGCAGTGCACTGTTGTATGTCAGTACATGCTGGATCGGCATATGTTTACTGATGCTCACCGATGGCTGAGCGTCAAGCTGCAAATTTGTGCTGTCCGATTTGTCTTTGTGTCGTAGGCTGCTATGAGTATTTCAACATCAAGATCCCCTAAGTAAGACTTTAAATGCAGGGGATGAACGCAATCCCATTGCTGAGGTAATTTAGCTGTATCTGGCAAAATGCCTAGCAACACACCAAAGGAATGTACACGAGAAGAAGTTCAGGATCCATAAAGACACTCCCACCCATCTGGGAAAGCTCAAGAGACTAGTAGGTCATTCCCTTTGCTCCACGCTAATGAGAACCTAATGACTATCCAGGGAGGAAGACCACTGTTAATCAGTAAAAATTAAATGGGCATCACAGTCATTAATGCATTGTGCAAAACAATAGGAGTAACCTCTATTTTTTGCACTTATACACTTTTGTTTTATTGTCAGGAAAGACCTGTTGTCAGTTACAATAACAATAACAGGAGTACATTTACATACATGGGTCACACACATAGTTTACAGCCATGTTAGTTTTCTCTAGCTCAGGTTTTTGTGGGCTTTATCTTTTTAACACATGCTGGCTGGAATCCACGTCCTCATGTTCCACACATCGATATCCCCGAACAATGGGCATCACTTATCTTCAGTGGAAAGTGTGCTTCCTCATTCTGCATGCTTCTTCTGTATATAGTATGTGTTTGTTATAAAGTGCTTCTCTGTTCTCGTTGATTGTGTGACATCGAATTACTGCTCAGTCAAAGAAGAACTTTGTCTCAGGGCCGCACATATGATGCGAGTTCAAGAAAAATGCTAGCATTCTCTTACCTAACCGAGATCAGTCACACCCTGAGTCATTTGTTGCCTTGAATGTGAGAGTAACGGAGTAAATCTGCGTAAGAAGCGCTGCTGAAGGTCTCAGTGAAACGAAATCAACAGAATATGTTACATTGTGCCGATAATGTGGGAAAAAACGTTGCGTCAGTGATCTAATCTTTATTAAGCGGCTCAATGTATCTATTTGGAAGTACCTGTTTTGCACACAGTTTTTAGTTGGAGGCAAAGGTGTGATTTAAAATGTTCCACAAAAGGCAACACAGATTTGAGATCAAATAACACAGTTCTTCTTTCTGTCTCCCTCAGTATGTCCGTTTCTCTGTAGCAGCAACAAGCAAGAACCAAACCATAAATCCCATTAATGTGGAAACTAACAAAAGAGCTATACATACATACATACATACAAGATTTTTAAAATGATATTGGAAAAGAGAAATTATGGGGGAATTAGTTATAAACTCCAACAATGTAATTCATAAAATAGCATGCAATTATTGTTATGGTCACATTAGGAAAAACAGCGGTTGGAGACGGCAGCATGACCAAAGTTATTGTGATCGTACGCAGTGGATGCTGCCTCTGAAATGGTCACTTCAGAGTTGTGCAGTTACCATCTCATTACCTTTTTATTGAAAAGGTAATAAGATGGACTCAGTCTTCTCTCAGTTTGTGATTGAATGAAGTCAAGTTGACAATTATATGCAGTCTTTTTGTGAAAATATAAAGATTAACGTCAATTTGATTGAATTCAGTTTTTTTAATATGCAACATCACAACAACGGACGCCTCAGTTTGCTTTATATTGTAAGGTAAACCCCAACAATTAGACAAACCCTATGAGCAACCACTTGGTGCGACAGTGGGAAGGAAAAACTAGGAAGAAACTTCTGTCAGAAACAAGTTCAGGGAAGGGCAGCCATCTGACACGACAGATTTGGGTTGAGGGGAGAAAGACAGGACAAAGCTGCAACTAACTGTGAATGATTGTGATAAAAATGCAAAAGTCGCAAATTTGTTGCCATCTGCGTACAGAGAAAGCTACATTAAAAGTAACTACTTCCATTCAGAGTCCAGCCAGAATCTTATACATTTGAAACAGAAATTCCTTGACTGGAAGTGATTTGAATGGCAGTTTAACTATAAAATGACATAGGCACCCAGAAACCTTGATTTAGGTATGGGCATACAGATAGAATGCAACCAGGTTGCCACCAGCTGAGTCGAGTCCCCAGTTACAAAGAGATGCATTGCAGATGAGTTTCACTCATCAGCACAGACTGACTTAGACTCGTTGCAAATTGTTGGCAAGTTTGATAATGATTGCTGTCAATCCACGAAGAACCACGATTGTTTGGAAACATTTTGCCCATCTAACTTCTGGGCAACCAGTTTGCCACTGTAACTACTTGCAGCTGGTTGCCGAATATGACAACTGAATGCAATCACTGAGCAACCAATTTTTCCTACTCACAAGGATGTTACTGCCCTGTCACACAGACTTAGTGAACAATTAGTGACACCTGGTCACCACAGGTCACTAGGGAAAAGTTGCTGACCACTTTGGTTGGTTGCTGGTAGTGGCCGGCTTAAAAAAGGATTTATGATGCTGGACCAAAAACCACCTGGCTACTGCTTTTGTTGCTCGCAGATTGCCAAGGTTTTCCATAGTTTGTGACTTATCTGCTGGTGGCATAACTGTGGAAAACAGTGTTCAACTTCAAAGTACAAGTTGTGCTGTTTGAAATGTGTTGCCTGAAGCTTTTCCTTTGAAGGCAAACATTCCGGTTTGTGTCACACGCTTCCAAGGTTTACTTCTGCTCAGTGGTTAGTTGCCAAGTGTTTCCAAACAAATTGCTGGTTTCCATGCAAACTACAGGTGACCAATTGCCAACCAGTTGTGGACTTCACATTTTTCCCTAGCAGTTAGAGGTTGCCAGGGGGTTGCTGACTAGTCTCTTACTATAAAGACACACTTGAGTTTGCGCCACTGTCCTGATGTCTAGTTTGTTAACTCCACCACTACAGTCAGGGCAACATCTATTATGAATATCTTCAAGAATTTAAAAAGTACCAGACGACAAACCAGCTTTCAAGTGCATGATGATTTCATGGTTAAAAAAAGGATAATTTGCTGTTTTGAATGGTGATAATTACACTATATAGTGACAAATAGTCCAAAAATGCAGCATAATGTTCAAAAATGTCAAGGAGGGTAGGATCAAGCAGGTGACAGCTATGATTACTGTTGACAAATCATTACTAATAATGAAAGCAAGTAGGAGTTAGAAAACACGTCAGCGTAATTTGCAGGGTGTAAATATGAAATCAGAACAAAGTTTGGCTGAACAAAGTAACTTCTCCATGCAGAATGCATTATTAGTATTTCCACTGTCTGTAGGCCGGGCATCAAGCTGGTGTAGGACGTGTGCAACGAGCCATTCACACATCATCACCAGCAGTGCCATAAATGACAGTCATTTAAAAACAGCTAATGTTGGTATGTTGGCAACCATGTCCACCCCCATGGACTTTGCGAGTAAACGCTCGGAACATTGTCTCCGATTTCACCTCAAAGTTAGTTTCCTTTGTTAGGCTTACAGTTTTAACGCCGAGAGATCTGAGCAAACAGAACCCACCTGCAGCCTTATCTCAAGTTTGTAATGATGACAAAAAGGCTCGTGCGTCCAAGTTTTGCTCGGTGTGATTCTAGTTTTTTTTTTTCATTTTCAAACTGTATTCAGTTTAGGGCTGTGCGATATGACCAAAATTTCATATCCCGATATAAGACATCTATCGCCGATAACAATATAAATCACAAAAATTTAACATTTTCTGTAAATTCTGTGAATCTACGTGTTTCCAGCTGGGCGTCGTGTACCTGGAGTCAAGTGTTTTAACCGATGCCTGAAACTATATATTTTTAGACATAAGTTTTAACGGCCGCCGTTTTCTTTGTAAGTATTTATTATATGGCGTGCTGCGGGAAAAAGCCTGTTCTAATGTTTGAGTCTAAGGTTTATTTTTTAGCACCTGACGGCTCTTTTTTGCTTCTCATCCGTCAATACTCTGCATACTATTTCACGGGATTTAGTTTATTTTGAAAAGTCTCAACAGGATCTTGAGCTTTATTGTGAAAGGTTTATGTGGAAAATAAGCGGATACGCGATGGTTTTACCGTCGATTTTGCTAATGACAACACATAAAAACAGGTGCTTGTCCGTCTGTTATGTGGTTATATTAAATATAAGAGAAAGAGAGAACTTTAGGAAATTAATATAGCCACTACAGTGACCATCAAAACAAAAAAAATATTGCGGTAAACAGTTTATTTTGCGACAAGATGAAACAAACGATAGCATAAAATGAAACGATAGACGTTTTTATATCGTCATCCGATATAAATCGTTATATTGAACAGCCCTAATTCAGTTGTTTACTTCCTTGATTTATTACCATTTTTAAAATTGCATTTGCGGTTGTCATATTGATTGAAAAGCTGCATCGTTTCCAGGTTTTATTTCTACAGTACTGAAGATCATTAAGACAACATTCACTCTTAACTTTATATCATAAGATGTTAACTGAATTTTTTCTTATTTTTCATGCAATGTAATATCATTGTATAAAGCCAACAAGTGACGGATATGATGTGGAACTAGAAATCGCAGTTTTCCTTTTTCAGTTTGGTCCAAGCCTAAATTTTCTACAAAACATGCAGTTATCCATGTATATTTTGTTGGATGTCCTTCTAATAGCGGAAAAAAATTGAAATATACTCCCTTGTTTTCTAGTCGAAGCCCCTCACATAGTCAGACAGACAGAGAGGACGGCGGGTTCGTCCGTGTTGTTTTTGGCTATTGTTCTGTATTCACACATCTGTCTGTTTCAGAATAACTACTCACAGTATCAGGTCTCACATCTCAGAGTCATATAACAACAGCTCTGGCTATGGGAAACCAACATGCAGGCTGCTTATTTTAGCATCCCACTCCACCACACCTTTTAACATTTAGCATTTCAAAGGTAAGTCATCTTTTTTATGATAGGCTTATATTTATTAATGGTGCTACAGATGATTCTGCTGACTTTTAAATAGTAAGCAGTGTTGATTTCATTATTGGCGTGACTAGTTACACGGCTAATTGAAGCGTCTTTTGTTGTTTGCCAAAATTGGGGGAGACATTTTTCTGAACCTTAGTCAACAGAGCGCTCTGAATGGTTCTTTTTATGTCCGTGTGCTTGTCGCTGATGCCGTGCTCTGAACTGCCTGCCAGGCAGCTGGTGGACATTTGGCACATCTCGAGCAGACAGTGTCCAGAAGCCTGTGGGGCACCTGCTGTCCATCAGGGGGAGGTGAGGCACGGAATGAGACAACCACTCAACAGGTGACGGTATAGCACTACTCACTGTCCAAATGTGTCTGCGACAATGGCCAATTGGGCCTCGTGTTCTTTCCCCCACTGATAAAATGCAAGTGGACGATCAGAGAGCGTCAGGTATGCGCGTAGATACACTCAGGAATATCTGAATTTGGTTTGCGACGCAGCTGTTGTGTGACTGCTGCACTGATCTGACACACAGCAACTGTATGCGACCGTGTGCGCGACACCAGTTGGTGTCGACTAACCCGAATTTTTATTTGGCACACACCAGTGCGCACAAAGTCAACAGCTGTGTAAAAAAAAGCGTGCTTAGTATGTCTAACCAAAACATTGTCGTCTCACAGGCAAGCATCTTTGGATTTTAGTTAACGAATGTGACACTCTGCCCCCTGCACACAAAAAAGACAACCGCCGTTTTGATTTTAATGATGGCACTTTGAAATATACAGTGTCAGTTGAACAAAAAAAGAAAGAAAAATCACTATGGGAGGAGTTACCAACATAAATGGCTAAAAAGGTGCAGAATTCATCATTTTGCCTTCATAAAACACTGTCTTCTAATAGCATGGTGATACTGTGACTTCTGTGCTGCTCCTGCGGTTATGGTTATAGGCAAGCATGCATATATCGTGGTCACACTGCTTGACATTTTGCCCCCTTTATGTATATATATATATATATATATATATATATATATATATATATATATATATATATATATATATATATATATAACAAGTTATTGTCAGATACACAATTGTTGATTCTGATACGGTGGTTAGGGTGACAAGATCAACAGAGAGGAAGCGGGAGAAGGTGAAGCGCAGATCCATTAGGACTTATTTATAAGAAGGCGCCTGTTGGAGTAATAACTTTTCTGCTGCCTGTGATGTAGGGCTGCTGGTTTAAAAGCACACGGCACTAATGCTGCGGCGTCTGACATGATGCCAGTCAGTGGACCCATTTCCTGTGACATATCACCCCATGCTAGCAATTATGGTCTCCAGCAGAGCACACCATTGCAGAAATACACACTAAGCGCTCGTCCCAGTAGGGAGAAAAGGGAGAAGATGATAACACACACACACACACTCAGATGCAGTACAGTTAAGGGTTTTAGAGGTATCTGCCTTGTTTTAAAGCAGATAATAAGAGACAAATGTTTATTGTAGCATTGTGTGTCAGCTATAAGCATTCAGTTATAAATAAAACTACGGCCTGTGTATTTTACGTCACTGATCAGCGTTACCATTATTTGGTCAGTCATACGGTTTTCCCGAGAACCATAGACTGCGAGACGCACTCCACTGAATGACTTTGTGTGGGGTTTCTGAAAGTCACACAGTAGTTTCTCTGTCCTCGTAGCCACTGCGGTAGCTGGTGTCCTCTCGCTGAGTTGTCACAGTGCCGCTTTGTCAATGAGCACGTGTGCAGCGCTACTTCTGCACAAACACAAGCAGAGGAAGAAGAATTGAATAAAGCCCAGAGTGAAGCAAGAACATATGTAAACATGGAGCTGTATTACATGTCGGGTAACCAGCAAGGCTCACACTCAGTGTATCATTACATAACTCGTGTGTACATAAACTAGGAGGGTCTGTGCCTAAACAGATCATAACCTTCATTACTGTTATGTGATTACTGTTTAGTTTTAAGTCGTAAAAAAAAGCATTTTGGATTCTCTTTTGTCGTTTAATGCATGATGTCGTTTAACGCATGATGTCAAGCACATTTATGTCAGCACCTTTCACCTGTAAATGATCGGATCTTTCCAATTTCGTTTGTGAGTTTTGAGGCAACCTCGCATGGGTCTAGTTTTTTCCCCAGCCTCCACAGAAGAAGACATTAAGGAAGAAATGCCAAAACAGTCAAAGGGGCTCACTGTGTCTTTTTTAGATATTTTTCAGGTTTAGCCTTTTATTTTCTGTTCCCTCCAGCAAAACAGCAAAAAGCCGAAAAGGGAAAACCGGCGTCGATGAACCCATCAGTGACTTTAGGGTTTAGGGTTGGCTTAATACAGAGGGAGAAGGAGCATTAGTGAGATCGCATGATCACCTAGAACGTCTCTGAATGACACATGCGTCTGCCACGCGTCTGCTTATGATTCAAGAGAATGCCTTATGAAACTGAGATAAAGAAACAGTGTGCTGTGTAGCCACTATAGAGCAAGTAGGTGGCTTTGTGCCAAGTGATCTGGTAGAAAAAAGGCCTTTAAATGGCACCGCTTTGATTCTGCGCCTTTGAGCAGGTTCAAAAGTGTTCAGTCCGGCACGCATTGATATTTAGCAGAGTGATTGAAGTCTTAATGCCAGAGAGGTTAGAGGAGAGCAGGGGGTTGACTGCACCAGGAGTTGGCCTACTTGGTGAGACATTTATCCTGTGCTTTATTCTCTGCATGGGTGCTGTCCCCATATCTAAAGCCATGAGCGCAAGCTGGCCATTCAGCTCGCATAGCCTACTTGACTTGTTTTATCCTAACAATGCGTCCGGAATAGTTGTAATAAATCAATGTAGCATTCATTTATGCCTCATTTATGGCTACTTGGATGAAAATAGTCATTGTTGGGCGATAACAACAAGAATTAGTTAAGAAGGAGTCAAACAGTGCGAATAACCCAAGCGGGGAAGGAAACCTACATAAAAATCAATGAACATGTCAAAGCAAAAATAATTGTACTTATTGAAAATGTAGGAGGTCGAACCAAAATGTTGGGTTGTAGTGACTTCAACTAGTTCTCTGAAAATAAAATCAGTGTTTTATGTTTTATTTTACTTTCTTATGTGTGCTCCTTAATTGTGAGGACTTTGTGGATATCTTTGCTGTGGAGTGTGTGGCCATTGGGAAATTATAATAGGTATTAAGTTGCACATTTAAGTTCTAGAGTTAATATTTGCAAGGGACTGTTTTGACCTCGTTAAATAAGTTTCAGACTAGTGATCATTCCAACACTACTATTGTACTTTTGTGGGAAAGTTGGGACTTCAATATCACAGTACGGAATTAATAAAGGCATTTTCATAAAATAATGAAGTTATAGTTCAAAATGAATGCTTCTGCCAAAAGTTTTTCCTTCCTACTCTTGTCAAGTGCTTGCTGATAGGGGTCGTCTAACTGTTGGGGTTTTCTCTGTATTATCGTAGGGTCTTTACCTTTAAATATAAAGTGCCTTGAGGCGAACACACACGCTCAAATATAGGAATAATAATAATAGAAATCAAATATTATAGGAGGGCCGCAGAACCAAGGCTATAAAAGACTTTACAGTACATGAAAAAGATTAAAGAGGAACTTGTTTGGAGTTTTGAAAAAGAAGAACAAGAGATACACTCACCTACATCTTTACTAAAATAATAAGTGCATGAGTCTGCCACCACCCATATAAAACTGTCATGCATCAGTGCAACAACATTACTAGCTTTCCCCACCTCATCGAGTGATGATTGTTTAAGGTCATGGGTCAGGACAGTTACCACTTTTGCCATTAGACAACTGTAGCGTGAGTCACCTGTAAATTTCTATGTTGTGTCATGTTTCTCTCTTAGAATATTTCTGATCTAATTATAAAAGAACCACCATTAAAGACAAAATCAATGTTATGTGCTTTATTTTAAACAATTTTGACCTTACGTTTTATCGTTCTTGCCATCATTTCAGTTGCCTATGGGGAAAAAAAGATGGCCGCCCCTCCCTGAGCCTGGTTCTGCCGGAGGTTTCTTCCTGTTAAAAGGGAGTTTTTCCTTCCCACTGTCGCCAAAGTGCTTGCTCATAGGGGCTCATATGATTGTTGGGTTTTCTCTGTATGTATTATTTATTGTAGGGTCTACCTTACAATATAAGGCGCCTTGAGGCGACTGTTGTCGTGATTTGTGTAAATAAAACAAATAAAATTGAATTGAAGTGAATCTAAATTTTCAGTAAGGTCACAGTGCTGGATAGATGTGTGTGTTATGCCGAGGGTTTGCCTGTTGGGGTGGGGCTTCACTAGCCTGCTGGCATTTAAGGACAAGGCAGTGATTAAAGGAAAAAGACTATTGATCTGTTGCGCATTAGGAGGAAGAGCGCTTGTAGGAGTGATGTGCAGGGGTTCATTTAATTCGGCATTATGCCAACGTTTGGCGCCTGTACCCAGACCGCATTCTCCAACTGTAAACATTCAATGTAAGTCACATTACTATGGATGCTTATTTGGCTTACTTTATAGCAGGGATGTAGGGCTTTTTGAAAATGACCAGCACTGGGTTTTTTGTTTTTTAAAATGTGCGAGTATTTCTCTGCAGCATTGTTTACGGTCTTAAAGCTTTCCCAGCTATAACAGAATGCTCCCCCGTGGCCCTTTAAGCCAGTGGACACATTGTGTGCTTTCTTTCTCTCCATGTGTATTAGGTATTGAATAAGTGACCTTTCTGGTTTGTATGAGCTCATGGGAAAAGTGGGTGTTTCCACAGGAAGTTAATGCCTTTCCCTCCCCCTCTTTTTTTCTCTCGCTCTCCCTCTCCATGTAGCTTACAGTCTTACTCCCCCTCAAACCTCTTCGTTCTCTGAACGCCCCCCCCACCTCCCACCCTATTTTTCAGGCGCTCCCAGGTACTCGACAGAACAATGCTCCTCGCGGCAATTCTTGTATCACTTGTGTGAAACTTTGTGAACCACAAAAAGAAAGGCGATAATGGAGGGGGACAGGCAGGGCAGAGATTGCAGAGGAATTGGTCTTCATTTCCATCTGTTTAACATTAAACACTGATGGCAGCTATTTGATTGCAGACAGCTGCTCGCAGCCCCGGAGGGTCCACAGAAGGTTAAACCTGCACGGTTTTTCGGACAGGAAGTGATGCCCACAGTCAAATTTCTCTTTCCTTAGACGGCAGTGTTGCCCTGCCGGTTTGATGTGTGATGCTGAGGTAATCGAGACTTGCTTGATCGAGTATTTGCTTACCTTCAGATTGAGTCCCCCCAATATTTATGCTGTTTTGCCTTTTTGAAGCCTTTCATTAGCATGTGCAGTGTATGAATTTACCATGTCTGGCTATGATGTGCTGTCAGAAACGGATCTACACATTCTGTCTCACACTGTAACTTGGCAGGCTCCAGGCTGTCTGGCGTGGGGTTTGTGTTCTTAATCAAAACTGCTGAACTTGGCTCCGGCCCACCGAACAAGTCTTACAAATGGCATGTCTCACCTGTCAGCTGGGGGGGCACGCCCCCGCTTCATGTAGCGACCACTCCTGTTCTACTCCTCGCTGCTGATATCTCAGTCCATCTAGCAGTTTGTGCTTGCTCTGTCAGCAAAACAAAGAGCATGGGTCAGTTTTGTGAAGTAAGCTGAACATTCACTGTAAAGAGAGCGATAGCTTTCCCTTGACCGTGCCATATAGCTTTTCTGGGCCAAGCACTTTTGATACATTTGGCAAAAGTCCTGCAGTGTGAATAAGAACTGTTTTCATTCACTCAAAGTGTGGTCACAAATGCTCTGAATCGACAAAGCTTGCTCAATTGGATTTGCACAAGTCCTGAGGTTTGCTGCTCACCTTCAGCTCATTCTGCAAAATGCACAAAAACCACGAGCGGCTCATTTTCACGCCCACCTCTTCGTGCAGAGCTATTTTTCTTTTTCTTTCTTTTTTTTCTTTTTTTTTACTTTTTCGTTCATTGAGCACAAAACAGGCGTTTGGGTGACGATCTAGTGAGCATTAAGAACTCAAAGCCAGCTACGTTGACAAAAAAAGAAAATACAGAATCGCGTGCTCAAGATATAAACAGTTTGTTACATGCGAGGTCACAATTCCAGACATATCACAAGAGATAGTTTTCTTATAAAATGTAAAATGTTTAGTTGGGGAACATTTTGTGGTAGGCTTGCGGTGTGCTGGAGCGGGGAATGAGCAGTTTGGGGAATAGTGCAAATCTGCATATGCTGACTAGAATAACAAGATTTAATGGTATTTAATCTACATTTTTTTTTCTTTAATTAAAGAATATCTACGGCTGATGATTCTCAAAGCTGAGGTCTGGGAATTCACATTGGGCATTAAGCCATATGCAGAAGGTAATTAACTCCCAACTGTGTTGATGACTATTTGTTTTAACTCCCTCTCATTATGACAGTCTTGTGAGCGGGTGCACCATGTAACCTACATTGGGTGGGTGTTTTTTTGTTTTTGTTTTTGTTTTTTAATGAAGTTTTTTATTATGTAGTAAAAAGAAAATCTCAGTTTCATCTCTGCTGCTGCTGAATCAGTGGTTTTATGTTCTGCGTAGATAATGATGGTAACAGTCAAATCTCTAACCAAACAACCAAACAAGCAGGATAACTGAGTGAGATGGAAAAGGGTCTATATTTAGTGTTAGCATAGCTGTTTGTGTGGGGAGGAAGTGGGCGCATAATGCAAGCACTATGCTGATTACACGCCTACACATATCACCCATTCTTGCGTCGCTCGATGCTGGCAGCCAGCAGTCGTAACAGTCGGGATTAATTGCTTTATTTCTTCACTTGTTACAGAGCACAAACTTCACCAGGTGCTTTGGTGTTTTATTCCTGTGTTGAGCAATGAAGTGGCTTAGACGACAAAGCACCTACACGCTGAATTAGCGCTTTTTTTGTGTGGCTCGTGTAGCAAAGAGGGGGGGGGGGGGGAAAAGCCGTGCGTCTAAATGAATCAGTGCATCATGTTTTTCTGTTTTTTGCATTTCTTGGATTACTGAAAGGATAATTAATCTACAGGAATTTGCGCAAAGACTTGGATTCTTTTTCTCTCTTTTTTGTCAATTATGCAAAAAACAACAACGAAAAAAACCTCTTCCTTTTAAGAATCTGTTGATTCTCTTCTTCATGCTTTGTTTGAACATTTTTTATACATTATGTATTGTTTTGAAAAAATATAATATGAAATTTTAGAAAAAGGCATTTTAAGAACATTGAAAACCATTCATCACCGACACCCAAACAAAAGAAATTGATCATAAAATAAGCAGATCAGAAATCAATCCCTTGTTGTAGCCTATTTTTTAAACCCTTTCCTTGACTTTCTCCTTTATATGACAGCTTCTTAGTTTCAGCCCAGAAAACAATCTGCCTTTGTTTCACAATCATCTAGATACAGAACGGCCTCAGCACACAAAGCCGCACTGCTGCTGAGCCTCATCAACCGGGCCTCTACTCGTGGCCTTTAATGTTTTCCTGGTGTGAGCGTACATGCGCTTTGTGTGTTTGTGTGTGTGGCTGGGATGTATAGCTAGAATGCTGGAGGAGGACTGAGCCACAGGATCAGACTTTGCTGGAAAGGCGGGGTAGGGTAACATGTCATCTGTGACATCACCACCACTCGAAGGCTCGACCGGGCCAGCTCCGTGCTGCAGAGGTGGAGTTTCCTTCCTGTGGAGCTGACCAGGGCTGAGTGTGGCTTGACCCACCTTACCACCGACAGCTAAACTAGACTGGATTTATTTTTTCGTCATACAGTGTGTTGTTGTGTGCCCACTGTTGTGCTGGTTTTCTTTCATATTGTTAAGCTTTAGCACCTTTATTTGATAATTTGTGTCAAATAAACCAAAATTTTGTCCTGCTGCTGAGTGGAGGTGAAACCAAATCATGATGCTAATAATGCGAGAAATAATTATTTGTTCTGCTGAATTTGTTTGTTTACTCACTTACGAAGAAATGAGCAGTCTCTAATTTTTATGTCATTGTAGTGGGGGGAGACAGAATATAACTCCTCTTTACACAAACTCTCTAAATCTTTTAGGTTTCTTGGCTGCTGCTTCTCAGCTCGAAGCTTTAGCTCCTTCCACAAATTGTCTAAAAGACTGAGATCTTTGAAGACTGGCGAGGCTACTCCATGAATCCTGGTGTGCTTATTCTTTAGCCGCTGCTTTTTTGCCTTGGCAGTATGGTTTGGGTTATTATCATACTGGAAGACTCAGTGATGATCCATCTTCAGTGTTCTGACTGAGGGGGGGGGGGGGGATTTTACACGGCATGGCCTCGTCCATTGGCCCCTCAGTGCGCTGCAGTCATCCTGTATCTTTAGCAAAAGAAAGAAAAACAGTCCAAAACATAATGTTTCCACCTCTGTGCTTGACTTTGGGATGGTTTTCTTTGGGTCACAAGCAAACTAAAGATCCTGCTGGTGCAGAAAGATTTCCATCCGTTGCGCTGTAGTGTATCACGAATGGTGTTCTTTGGGATTGTGGTCCCAGCTGCTTTCAGATCATTACCACTTCCTCACATGTATCAGTTATGGGCTGATCCACCACCTTTCTCATGATCATCCTCCCCCCCACGAGGCAAGATCATTTTTATATTTCTTCCATTTCTGAATAATCACAGCAACAGTTGTCACCTTCTCACCAAGTTTCTTGTCGATGGTCTTGTAGCCCACCTCCAGCAGCCTTATTTTTTCTAATGCATATCTTGCAAACACACACGTCCTGTTCTGGTTTATTAAAGATTTATTACACAAGCTGGTATACTGTATTTTATCTCAGGTTTGCAATGTTGCTGCAGAAAATCTTTAATGTCAAAGCTTTTGACCTCATCTGAATCCGTCTAGTCTTTTCATTTCTGTCTAGTCAAGTCATAATCTGCCTACATTGTTGAAAAAGTATTTTGCTTATCAGTTAATTTATTAATTGTGCGTTGTGCTCATAGCTGTAGGTTTGACATTTTTAGATGAAATACAATATGACAGCTAAAAAACAAAAGTAAAAGAGAGCCGAGAGGCAGTCAGCACCTTAAGGATAGTACCTTTGTGGTGTGTGGTGAGCGTCTGGGAGCTACTGTTTCCCAAAACCTGCAGCTGTTCTCGTACTCGACATGCAGCAGATTCATTTCGGAGGAGCCTGTTTCAGCTGATGAAGTTGTGGACCAGCATGAGGATTTATAGGCCATATTACTACCCATGATTCATGCTGGCACATGTCATATAGTTATTGGTAGCCCTCCTGTCATGTTGCACTTTCTCACCTAGCCCATCGCTTCGCTGTGGCCCAGCTGAAAGCCAGCCAGGCTGGGCTACAGCCCTGTTAGTGCTGGCTCTGGTGCTGCTGGCACTGCAAAACCGCCTCATCTATCACGGGAAATGGCAATGAGACAATCGGCCAGAGTGGAGTGCAGCATCTCCATCGCCTGCTCGCGCGGAGGAGGGAGAAGGGAGGAGCAGCCAGGGCAGAGCGATGCTCATCGTAGCCCGAGGTTGACAGAATAGGAATAAGAGGTTGACGTGAGGCCGAGGTCACATGCTGAAGCTACAGCTGGGAGAGTGCTAGAGGTGGTGGTGGGCAGGGACAAGAAACATAAGCAGCATTTTTTTTTAGTTGTTGGGGTTTTTTTCTTAACCCCCTTCCTCTCCCTCTCCCTCTCTCTCTCTCTCTCTCGCTTTCTGTCTGTCTCGTCGTCTGAAGGCAAACTGTCAGTGCAGGTTTGCAGTGTGCAGCAAGTTCTAGGATGCACAGTAATACTGATGAATTATTGAACAGCGGTGAACGGATGTGACACAGGCCAGTCTTGCTTCCACGCTACACGACAGGAGCGTGCGATGGAGAAATTACCTGCATGTGCAAAAAGCTGCAAGAGACAAAAAATATATAAATACAAAAATAAAGTACCCTATAACTTAAACAGAGCTTGACTGAGGACTAAGAAAGGCTCTATAGAGGGCACGAAATCTGATTATATGCAGTATCAACTAGAGACTTAAAGGCATAAACATTTTGATCCCATGAATATATTTGAGCATCCCAAGATACAGTATTCATGGATCATCCGCGATGGAGCTGCAGAAATGATCCAACAGGCTAAAAAGAGTTTTGATAGCATATATGAGCCTCTCGTAGCTTTAAGTGGTGACGTGCTTTTGCAGTTTCAGTGCCACCATCACTTAATATTTATCGACTAAAATGTTTCAGTCCCTCTCAAATCAAAATTACGTTGCGTTAACCGCCTCCGTATTACTCAGAGATGTGCTACAGACAGCACATAAAGCAAGAGCTCTCCGTCTCCTCAGCTGCCAGCTAACCCCAAAATAAGTGGGATTGTGTGTGAGTCATAAAATAACATACAGTTTCAGGCACAAACAACGCCACTGCAACTGTAAAAGTTTAATTTGGCCTATTGTTAGAATGACAGGGAAACTTGTCTGGATTTTTATGTCCTCGTGATCGCGCTGCGTTTTAGGGTGTTGGTTTGACATTCCCCGAGCACTCCCCTCAGCTGTCACCGCTTAACTAGTCCCCGAGGAGAGCGAGAACAACAAAACATGGGAAAAATGTAAAAAATGCACAACTCTGCCCCCCCCCCACCTCACCCCACCTCCAACACCGCCCTGGCCCCACCCTTCCAGCTGAGGTTACTAAGAGACCAGATTTTGGCCTCGGAGTGAAAGAATCAAAGCCTACAGTGGTAACGGAGGAAACATCTTGTAAATGAGATATTAGCGTGAAAAGCAGGCTGCATTCAGAGCCTAAGCGGCTTTTTTTTTCGTGCAGGTGTCTGCACACAGTGTGCTTACCTCCTGCGTGCAGCATGCTAGTAAAGGTAGAGGTCAGTGGAACTGTAGTGTGTTTAAACCTAAAACAAAGTTTTGAAGCCGCCTGATCAATGCACACAGTCATTTTTCAGCAGCGTTTAAGCACACAGTGGAGAGAACAAAAGGGTAAAAAGTTAACTCAGACTTTATATTTTTAAATGTGCTGTGGACATGCTTTATGAATGGTGTTGAAATATAAACACACTTTTGTATAAAGACGTACACAAAAAGACATCTTCTAATAACGTCACTTTATTTCATTTTATGTTTGTTTTTAATGTGAAATCTACAAAGTAAATGCACTGTAGGTTGGATGTAATGTTGATATGTCTAACCCGACGCAGTTCCAGGCCTCGGATGCATTCACAAATTCATTATTTCATTTGTTACAAGAAGTGGCAGATAGAAAATATTATCCACCTTTAATGTCGTTTTCTTTGCCTCCTACAGTCGTACTTTGTCACCGACTATGACCCGACAATTGAAGACTCCTATACCAAGCAGTGTGTGATCGACGAAAGGCCGGCCAGGCTCGACAGTAAGTGCACTTTGCTGAATAAACACGACCAGTGCAAATACGCAAGTACAAAGACGCACACGTAGCTCCTTTGTCCTGAAGTCTATTGCACTTGAGGAACTGATTTCAGAAGTTTATTTTGCTGTTAGCTACCCTGTGCGTGCGTGTGCGTCTGTTTGTGTGTGTGTGTACTTTTTTTTTTTTGTCAACGCACATGTTCATGCTCTCTAGTCCTCGACACGGCTGGACAGGAAGAGTTTGGAGCCATGAGAGAACAATACATGAGGACAGGGGAGGGCTTCCTGCTCGTCTTCTCAGTCACTGACAGAGGAAGGTAAGTGACAGTTTTCGTCATGTGCAAACACACACACGCACACACCCACAAACACACGCCTTGCACATTTCTGTTTACAGTAACATACGCTTGTGCGCTGCTCCTCCTCTATCTCTGACTCTAAAGTAAAACCATAAATCTTGCACCGATACTCTCACTTGTTGCTTTTACTTCCGGACCTTGTTATTGCTCTTGTTGTCATATTCTTTTGTTCTTCGCACTTACCCCCCTATCCTGTTCTCTTGACTTCACCTTAGCTTTCTATTTAAAGCCTGCTGAAACAATAGCGCATGGGCTCGGAGAGCATTATACAAGTTGACGCTTAAGGGAGTTGACAAGAATCCCGTAGCAATCCCTGCTGAATTCCATCATGTATACAGTAGAAACAAGCACGTATGTATGTACTAACAACACTCTGAGGCACAAAGAGTCCTTTAACTTGTTAAACCCTAGTGCATAGCACCCTGGGGCAAAGTAACACTGTCACGGACCTTTAATTTAAACTTTAGTCCACACCTTCTAATTGGTTCTGATTTTAAACAACATTTAAAGGATGTCAGATTTATTTGGTCACCTTGGTAAAAACAAGTGTCGTAAATCAGCTTTAAGCCAGCGCCAAGCAAATTCATCTTTTGGAAAAGAAGACAGGCTACTGTAATAGTGAAACTACAAAGAAAAAAGGGTGTTCCTCCTGTTTATGTAGATAATCTCAGAAACGGCAGGCTCCACCAGTTTCAGTAAAAACCAACTGATGCCATATAGCAGCATCTAGGCTTCCTCTCTTCACTAATACTATTGAATAGAAGCAAAAAAGTAATAAAAAATATGCAGATACATCAGCATGTCTCTGTATGTCCCTATGTCTCTCAGTATGTGTCGCAGCTTACGCCACATAAAATAGCGTTTTATGTGAAACTTTATAGAGTTTATGCTGTCATCTCTGTGTTTCTACTCATCTTCTTCATGCCTGTGTCCCTGCCCAGCAGTGCAGTGAGCTGCATTCCCCTTGCCCCCACAACCCCCTCCCAATGTTTATGTTGTAAACAGCCTTTCCTTCCTCCATTTATATTAGTGAAGTCCTTCCAGATTTACTATGTGCTCACCAAGCTGTCTGTGGGCCCGATGCTGGAACGCCGCCCTGGGTGCACTGTTGCATTCTGGCCCCCCACCTCCTCCTTTTTTTTTTTTTGTTGGGTTGAAACTAGCCCTCACATGCTATCTTTATTGTAGTGGGTCAGCATTCAAGTCAGCATGCAGAAGAGAGCCTTAAATAAATGCATTCGACATTTTTTATATTCTGACATGTTTTAGCCTTTCTGTCTCATGCACACTGCCGATGACCCTTATCTCTGGGTGATCGCTCTGTTTGCGTGGGTGTGGTAATGGTGGGCGTTTTTAGCTACATTCCTTTTGCTTTGAAGTCTGTCTCATGTACATTTTTAGATGAATGCATTCATCGATACGTGAGAAGATATTGCACAACCTGTTTGTTTAGGGAACACGACCTAACACCACATACTATGATTTACAGCTTTGAAGAAATCTACAAATTCCAAAGACAGATTCTCCGAGTGAAAGACAGAGACGAATTCCCTATGATCCTTGTAGGAAACAAAGCAGATCTGGAACTACAGAGACAAGTAAGTCCCACAGATTGCACTGACAGACTCACATGTACCTGGTTTGATCATCTGAAGAGATAATACGAACCAGTCTGGAGGATTTTGCATTTGCATACTTGAAAGTGGTAGCGCAGCAGCTGCAGCGTAGCTGCTGAGATACAACAGGATGTGAGTGAAAGAATAAAAGAAGCTGCAGAAAGGCTGGTGTCGAGGGGAGGATGGATGGAAACAGGAGTGTGATGAAATGATGAATTTTCAGCCGCTGGTGTGCAGTCAGGCCTCGCTCCCTTCGGTAAATCCACACCGCCCCCTAATGGTGAAAAAGAATCTTGAATCTTGATATAAATAGGTTGAATCCACTGACATAGTTTTGTAATATAACAAGCCTGCGGTAGCATAAATGTATGTTAATTTTCTGCTTCTATTTAGATTTTCCAATTTCCTTATAATGCCCAGTGTTAGGTATAATGATGAGAAACTGCTCCACGTGCCAAAATTTCAAAGACGGTAGCTCAATACTTCAAGCTTCAATTTAAATCCTTAAACCAGAAGTATGTGGTACTTTATAGTTGTTGTTGTTTTTTTACACTGATCTGCCCACGTGTGACTAACATCTACCAGACCTGACAGAGATGGTTCCAACTCGTCTTATGCTTTGCTGCTATATAGTTCATCCAGAAATGTATTTCTTTTTTATTATCCAGTCCCAAATTAAATGCGCAGCTGTGGCGCAAAGAGGGAGATGGCAGATTTCAGCAGTGTCCCAGATGCATTCTACATAGTAATTACATTTATTCATTTTTGTGTGGACGGGTAGTAATGAATAGGAACCATCTCCACAGGAATTGGGGAAAAAAATGTGAAATTATACTGTTTGTACGGCTTTGGAGAATCACTGATCGGAGGACTTTTTCTGAACCATCGGACACATTTCAGAGATGGTAACAAGAAAAAAGGGAATGCTGCATATGTGTTTCTGAAGTGAAAGGTAACCAGATCCATTTAGTGTTATGAAGGATCACTTTCATTTCAGTAGTTTGAACCTGTGGTGCTCGCATTGTACGCTGAGTCATGCTGTCTTTGATTCTTCTTTATTTATTTTCCCATTGGGCTGATTATTAACATTTAGCAGCGCGATTGAATAAAATTTAGACTGACTGTTCTTAGACGAGTAGAAACTGGCTTCAGTGAAATGAGTCACAAGGTTGTGACACTTCAGAAATTTTTAACTGTGGATCCATAGACAATATTAAACATTAAGCCAGCAATCCAACAGGAATTTAATTGCTGACCTGTGATTCCTTTTTGACTCCAAAGGGAGTAGGTATTGTCCTCTGTGAATGCAACTTTGATTAATATAGATAGAGCAGCAAAAGGAACTGGTCAATGTTGCACACTATACTCATAGAATAAAGGCAAGTATGTGACAGACATATTTGATATTTTACAATATTATGACATTTGTAGCTTTTCAGTGAGTAATAACATTGTTTTTATAAACACAGTGATTGCGTTGATGGATTGTAGAGCATGATCCTTCCCGGACTTCAGTTTACATTGAAGGTTCACGACATTATTACCATCTTTCTTTTTGCCTCAGGTAACCCAGGAAGAGGGCCAACAGCTGGCCAGACAATTAAAGGTCACGTACATGGAGGCTTCAGCTAAAATACGAATGAACGTAGACCAGGCTTTCCACGAGCTGGTTAGAGTAATCAGGTAGGTGCTTTGTAAAAGCGTGTTGTTTTACATATCGTCCACATGTCAGTCTTTTGTGTTGTATCTGTAAACAGTGTGGAAGCTTTAGTGTTGAGGCATTTTGCACATATTGCTTAAAAATAATATGTCTAATCCTCAGAGTGCCCTGTTAAACACACTGCAGGATCTCAGGGTGAATGTTTACAGGAGCAACATTTTTTTTCTTAAACTGTTTTGTTTCCTGCCTAGCAAATTACTATAAAAACAGGGACAAGCTATGTCAACAGTTCCTGTAACAGATGAGTTACATTTCTTTGTTTCTGTCTATATTCTTTGAATTTTAAAATATAAATTCCCCACCACTCAAGTATAAAGTCATAGAAAATATTCCAGAAGGCTTTAGCATAAAACAACTGTATCTGCATTCTGCAGGGAGCAATAGGACAGTATTTCCTTCATTTATTGACAAGGAGTGCTAAAACAAAGCACACAATCTCTGGCTGCGTCAAAGAAAAAATCATATTAGATAAATCTCAAAGGAATTTAAACTTTGGCTCACCAATAATTGTGGTAAAGATGAAGAAATTAATTATTAATTAGGTCACATTTCACTGTATGTGGTCATGGAAGTGTCACAGTCAAGGTTAATTTAAATTTAATGTAAACAGTTTCCATATGTACTCAGTAACAGAGGCCACGAGAGCAGTCCACAACCCCCTGACCACCTCCGGTTGCTAGGGAAAAATATGTACTCCACAACCAGTTAGAAAGTGGTTGCTAGAGGTTGTTGGCTGTCGCTAGGTGAAATCAGTTACAAACTAACTAACTGTTTCTTGACTAGAAACAGTGGGTGACTCTGGTAATCTGTTAGCACCCCTGAGGAGGTTTTCAATTTAACTAAGTGACAGCAAGCAACTTCCAGCAACCGCTCCCCGTGACATGAACGTAAATGCTCCAGTAGTTCAGAACACAGCACCTTCTTCCTGTATTTACTTTTAATGTTCCCACCCCAAACACATCTGGACAATAAGCGGACTGAACATTCTCACGTGGTTTGTAGTGATGTGCTTGGGTTTGCTTGTTTTTTTCTCCATGTAAAAAGAAAGTGAATCATGTGAAAAAGCTACAAGTTTACAAACTCATCAACAGATTCGGACCAGAAGAAATGAACGATATGTGTGAAAATGCCCTGAGTTATAAGGAAGGAGATTTAAAGGGATATAAGGTGCTTTTGGTGGATAACATGTTATACATGATAGTTTAAAGACCGATTAAGTATCTCTGGCCATAATTACAGGTGAAAAAGTACACACTGGGTCCTTATAGCTATGCTCTATCTCTTCCAACTCCCAGGAAATTCCAAGAACAGGAATGTCCACCGTCGCCAGAACCTACAAGGAAAGAAAAAGACAAGAGCGGCTGCCACTGTGTGATTGTCTGAGTTGGCCTTATCACTGTAACTCATGCAGCTACTCTACCACCCCACCCACTCTGCCTGACATCACATCCTAAGTGGATGACTGACCGCTGCCTTCTCCACGTGCATGACTTCAGACAGCCTTTTCTGAAATACTTTGACCAGGAACTGCTGTCCCCAGGACATCGCTATGGACAACTGACAATGCCAAAATTTAACACCACTCTACCTTCAGCAGTAATCTTAATTCACACGAGAGTCCCAACACTAAACATTGCCTTCTAAATCAGCCTGACAAATTAATGTTTCGTACTCTGAAGGACTTCTCTTGCCTTGTAGTGACATTTGTACTTGCTACCGAGATTGAATGAAAACTATGTATCCAGAATGTTAATGACTTTCTTTAGTTTCCAGTGTCTGACCAGAGCAGAGAGATTATCTTATGAAGCTTTGTGTATGTTGTGCCATATCCACCTTTACTCCCATGTGCTAATCTGCTACTGTACATATGTGACATTTGTTGTGATTTTGTATTTCTAATGACCTATTAAATCACCACAGTACAGTGTGTGAGATTGAGTTTGGTTTTACATATATGAACTGAATATATAAGTATGTATATAAATATAATGATAGCCCTTAAAGCTATTATGAGATTAGAGGTTTCTGGCATTTTGCAGTGAATTCTTGATCTTTTTTGTGGTTTCTGCTTTCATTTTAGTCAAAAATGAAGTGTCTACTGTATTTTTTTTTAAGTCTTACAGATCGAAGGATTGTTAAAAATCCTACACTTGTCAAAAAGTAGCAAATCTGTCTGAATTTCTTTCCTTGAAGGTGGCGGTTAGGTCAGCATTGGACATACTACATATTTTTTTCACATTTCTAAGAAGCAGTAGAAATAAAATAACTGGTAGCGCTTTGTGTAGCCTTGAAAACTAACCCGATTTCAGCTCAAAACACTGAAAACTGTACGTTCTATACTCAGCCTTTGACGAGCAATGCTAGCAAATCCCTTTGTTGCAAATCAAGCTTTCAGAACTCCGTTCAGTCTAGATCATTCCAGTGCAAAGCATCTTTTCTGTCAAACATTTAGTCCGTGATGTAGATCAAATAACTGTTTCACCATTCCAATAACACAGTGGCAATGTGTTTGTTCCCTTTGTCTTTGAATTATTCTGTAACACGGCTTCCTCCCCCCTTCCCGATGGTCTGCCAGTTGGAAAATTAGGACAAATGGAAGCTTTGAGATGCACATCGTAAGACAACCCATCTGCAGTGGGACATGAACTCAACGGACCTGCCACCTGTGGAGCTGCCATCGCCACATACCCAGTATAATGTTCTGCCTTCCCCTCCCACTTGTGTACTTCTGTTCAGGCATTCAAACAGAGTACTGCAGTTTGTTTTTCACTCCATCATCTTGTAATATAAACCACAAAAATTAGACGATTGAAGTAACGGACTTGATTAAATGTTTCTACTCTACTTTTATACATTATTTTCTTATCAGACTAGTTGACAAGTATTTTTCTATGTTTATAAGTGAATACATGTTCACAGCACAGCTGTGTGTATATGTAAAGAAGAATATTTAATTCTCTCGATTATTTTAAACTGAAGATGACTGTTGGCCCAAAATTGCAAAATTGGATTCGTCACAAACATGTGACCAGGAAGCTTTTTTTTTTTTTTGCATTTTTTCTTTAGTTGCTTTTTAAAAAAAAATCTTATGTGGCTTAGTTATGGAGAGTATATTTATTATGAGGTGTTCATTACCAGCACAGAGTGGAGGAGAGTTTGAGAAACTTTACAGAGGAGCTTTAAATTATACAAATGATTATTATAATTGCTGAAATCTCCCATCTTATTGCAAAACCTAGTGTGAACCCCAATCATACTGTTTGTTTTTTCTCTTCAACATCAGTGTCCTTTGCCCTGTGTCTAGCTTTTGGTGCTAAAATAAAGTCTGTCATTGAGCCTGAAGGGGTAGAGAATCTTTTTTTAGCTTTAAAAAATGAGATTGAACTGAAAATTCACTATTTACTCCAGATCTGCATTACTGTCCTTTAATCTGCAGGGGACTTCATTTTGGCATGCTTTAACTGAGGCATATCAATTTCCAGACACCTTACATAATAATACACATGTTTATTCTATAAGTGTTGAAATAAACATGTAGTCTAGACCTAAAACAGACAAAAAGGGCCAGATTCAGACAGATCAGTCGTCTTTTCATTCTTTCTTCTCATTTTAACAGTAAACAGCTACATGCATGTATTTGAACCACGGGGTAACTGTTTGACTAAGGGGAAATGCTATTAAGTACATGTACCAGAACATGGTCAAGGCAGTGGTTCTCATCAGATGATCATCAGATGATACAAAACACCACCCAACCCACATTTTTTTTTCGCCGATAGAAAAGAAATGACCCAAATAAATTATTGAAATAAAGGTCAGTAAGATAGGATCAGTAAAGTCTTACTTATAGTAGCTCTGTGCCTCCAAGGGAGGTCTGCCTACACTGTTTGAGAACCACTGGGTTTATATAGAGAGCACATAATACAGAAACATAAAGCTCGATGACAAATTGATGGAAGGACTTAGCTCTTAATAAGTGTTAGCAAAAATAACGGGCTATCATAAACAGCTTAACAGCTCCTTGGCATAATTCCTAGTCTACTGAAAGAATTTACATCATTCGTTTAGAATAATTTAATGATATTTAGATTTTATAATCACACACACTATGCCACTATTTGTGCAATAGGTTCTAGAGAGTAACAGTAATGTCAAAATTCGAGCATATGTGATATTTGCGCCTGCAAAATAGCAGAAAATGAAAGTTGCTCATTAGTGCACTCTCAGGCGCCTTCCTCCTGAGATTAAGTACGAGGAAATGAGAAATTTGAAGGAGTTTGTATTTTTATTTGTTGGCATAAATGGAAGGCTATTACAGGTGAAGCTCAAGAGGATTTCCTGCTTGTCTTTCACCCCAATTTGCACCTTTACTCCGTGGATTAGTTTGCCAAATGAGCATGTCCACGTGTGTGACCAGTTATTCATTTATTTAAAACAAAAAAGCATCACTCAGCAGTGAGCTGATACATACAAGTATCTTTTACTGTGCAGTTGTCAGCAAATGAGTAAAAAAATGCTTATGCGTTCATGTCCTTGCATGCCAGCAATCAAAAGAAAGCGTAGTGCCATACATCGGTACGGACTCGTTAATTAGGGTGAAGTGTATGCAGGGCGCAGTCAGTCTGTATACCTGATCAGCGCCGTAAACGACTTCCATCTGAAATTGGTAGATGCGCGTGCACCGGAGCTGACAGCGCTCGCGCTCGCTCCCCTCTCTGTAGTGGTATAGTCCATAGGATAGCGTCTGGCTGCGCGGAGCCATCCTGCTCATTCACTAAACGGCGATTCCATTAGTTCGTCTTTGCCGTGGCAACGAAGAGGAGGGCAGCGTTTGCGCTTTGATTTTTTTCCTTTCTTTTATTATTTATTTTTTTATTTTTTGCCGTCTCACCATCCAGTCCAATCCCTGCCATGGAGGGAGTCAGCAGCAACAGGAGTATGTCTTACAGTAGATGGAGTTATGACAGGTAAGCGAGCTTTCCCATAATGCCAATTGTAACCAGTATGAGGTGTGATGCGTTTCGCATGTAGTGTCACTCAAGGGCGATATTCTTAAGGTTTAGGCTGTACATCTTTGAGGACCCCCTCCCCTGCGGAATTAGGTTAGTTGGCAGGTGAAACCGAGCAGGAAATGTGATAAGAGTACATCAGTAGCCTGAGCATCGTAGTGTGTTTGCTGTCTGCTACACCGGATGTTTGCTTCACTCTGTTTTGTCATGATGTATTCAGAAATGTCCTACCTTCCCAGGCAGCCCACCATCACCAAAACATTCCCCTGGGAACGGCTGAAGTGTTTATGCTTAAGGCTGTTTCTGTCCACCTATCTATCTAGCTATGCTGGAAACGTGACTTTGTTCGTTCATTACAGTGATCCCAGAGCTTCACTTAATTAGGCAGGAAGTTGGCAGACTGGGTCCCAGTAGGGGTGACTGTGATCAAAACCTCACATTTTGTTAAAAATTAAAACAGGCATGTGGAGTATGAACACAGAAAGCATAAAAGATACACCCACCCTGTACAGCCACTGTTCCTCTCAGCTTCACCGTAGCAGTTTTTGAAAGTGTGTGATTCATGACACATTTGCATGCCATAATAACAAAAATATTCATTTGGTGTGTGTGGGATGGCATTGCCATAATGTCAGTGGTAAGTGTGAATGAGTCAGTCCTTCTGAATGGCCTTGACCAATGAAAATGACTCCAACATAGCATGCTTTGAGTGTGCCAAATTAAAAAACACACTCTGTTACATGTTTATCTATATATGCTAAAAAATGCTGGGTTATTTTCATAACTCAATTTCTGGGAAGTCGAAGGGTTGTAGGTTGGGTTAGTAAGGCCAAATATCGGTTAAAAAGTCATGACTCAGGAGTTGGGTTGGCGATGTGCCGGGTTCTTTAACCTCTTAAGCCCCAACGCCCCCTGATACGGGGGCAAAAGGCAGGAGATCAGGTAGGCTTGGGGCTTAAGAGGTTAATTAACTCCACAGCTGACTAATTCTGTTGGGTCATAGACTCGGTAGCTTTGATCAAATATTGGGTTAAATTTTACCCAATTGGTTGGGTTGAAGACAAGCATCAGAAGAAGGCACATTTTTCTTCACAAACCGTCATTTTCAACTAGATCTTATCTTATCAACCTGATAATATATCACTGGACTTCTCCTCTTCCATGAAATAAAACATGGTAAGTAAAAGGTGAATTCTTACAGTTTAAAGTGACAGGGTTATTTTTGATAATTACAGTTTATTGGTTTATTATATAATTTTACCTGCTTATGAAAAGCCTTTTACCAGATAACACAAGCTAGCTTGTGATGACAAAAGCTACAGGTATTTCTACTTTAAAACATGATACGAAGCATTTTAAGTTATTATTTGAAATTAGGCTTAAGTTGCTCTGTTTAGAGATCACTGTATCTGTAACAAAGAACGTATGAGAATAGGCGTTGCTATACAGCATTTGTTGAAAAAGGTTTTAAAAAAAGAAAAAGGGGCATAGTCAATCTAAACGATTTAATTATTTAATTTATCCTAAATTATTTATGTTGGTAACATAAAGTCTTTTCATTATAAAAGCTAAAGGCAAGGATAACCGATCCTGTTTAGATTTTTAAAAAAAAAGAAAAAAAAAAGATAGAGGTTGCTAATAGTTTGACCCCCTTTTCCCGGGCATCGTTCACTAGACCGCGCAAAGAGCTGCGCTTAGCTGGCTTGTTACTAATCGAAATGTGATAGTGAGCGCGACGTACGTGAGTATTTATGCTACCAACACACCACCAATATTTAGTAGGGCATGCTGTTTACGTTTGCCTTTTACTTTTATTAAGTGTCAATCATAGATCGGCTGTACTCTTATTGTAAGTACAGTTGTCAGCACTAGTCAACTGCCATGATAACAGTTAAGTCGAATAGGACGTCTATGTAATTACATTTGATATTAGCACAACACCTGTTAATGTCAGTTATTGTAGCGAGACAGCACACTTACAAGAATACCTCTCTCCACAATATTCAAGCATGGCTCAGTCTAAATTTGCAGTGAGCAAAAGATAAAAATAACGTTAAAGGAGTTTTTGTCACTAAAGATAGCTACCACCATAAAGATTTAAACGAAGCATAAAGCAGCCCGACCTTTGAAAAACATATCTGCAGAAACTTTAGTCTGTAAGCTGCCTTGCATAATCCTACAAAGTGCTGTTTCTATGTGATAATAAACAATTGGGGGGCGGGGGCATCTTCTTAAGAGAGACTGGCCAAACGCAGATAAACTTTTAGAGGAGTTTGCATTAGCCTCTGAACCATTTTAAGGATTTGAATCACAATATAGACAAATGAAGTATTTCACCCAGTCTGGATACACTGTTCCAAAAAATAGTAATGTCAAAGTATCTTACTGTATATTTTACAGTTTTGTACTGTCTTTCTAGAAGATCATGTCAAAGGTAAAATAACATAACACCACTGTAAATATAGTAAAACACAGTTTACTTGTTTTTTAAATATATTTTTTCTGTACATATGCATATTTAGATTGTAAAAATACATTCACAAATGTATCATGATTTCACAAATATCTGTCCGTTATTTGAAAGATTGAACTGTTGAATTCAAATGTAATGCTATGGATTTGATTTGATATACCTTTATTAGTCCCACAAGGGGAAATTTCATAAGGCTGCCGACCTATTGCACGCAATGGCGACGCCATCTTACCCTCCGACCATACATACATTACACAAAACATCACATGGGGAAGACAGGTCAGAGAGGTATAACAATGGAAAATGCACCACATGAGGAAAGATAAGGAGAAAAAAAATAACTCCCCCCAGACTGAGCTCCAACAGGGAGATCAGTTTGAGAACAGAAAAAAACACCTCTGCACATAGCACATGAAAAAAACTCTTAATACACCAAAGAAACACATGACAAGCAACAGGGGTGGGTAAAGGGTGAGAGACAGCCGATTTAGACAGTACATCCGGGCCTGCAGCCTGTGCGCTGGTCTCCTTGATCCACCGTCAGCATTGGAAGGGAATAAGCGTCGAAGGCGTTTGGAAAGGGAGGGGGAATGAGTGTGTGGAAAAGTATATAACATGATTCCTATAAGCTTGTGTTACATCACGTAAGTATTATTATCATTGTTATTTAGGGTGATCGTGGCTTAAGAGTTGGCAGTTTGCCTTGTGATCAGAAGGTTGCCGGTTCGAGCCCCGGTATTGTGTCCGTGGTAAAGACTCTTCACCTACTGGTGATGGCCAGAGGGGCCGATGGTGCGATATGGCAGCCTCGCTTCTGTCAGTCTGTCCCAGGGCATGCAATCCATTATTATTTAAACCAACTGTTAACTGTATATTTCTGTACATTTACGTATTATGATTCATATTGCCACATTCATTGACCTTGTTTATAGGTAATTTCATTGTTTGATCACAATGTTCCTAATTTAATGTCTAAAAGCACTTGGAAAATGCAAAATCCCATGTAAAATTAGCACAACAAACTCTATTTTCATTACTGAAAATAACTGTATTTTCATGAGAAAGTTATTTTCTGTTATTTTACGGTAGTATTTTGGCACCCCAGCTGCCGGGATATTACTGTTTTTTTAAGATGTTTTTTTAACTGTGTACTTCATACAGCCAGAAGCAGTTCTTTTCCGTGGGTTTTCCTATATGCAGGAAATCGATGGAGAGACAGGGACAGTGAAACAAGTAGCAGTATGAGACACCTTCCAGTATGTTTCTCTGAAATCTATTTTGAAAGTCATTCTTGAAAGTCCAGGAACAATGGAGAAAATGAAAAAAAAAAAAACAGCCCTTGAAGATTTTACAGATGAAACATTCTTTGCAAATACTCTTCTTCTTTCTGAGAATTTGTCTATTCTATTAGCACTTTACAATGATGATTGTGAGATGGTAAATCCACTTGGATCAAAACTATCAGTCCATAAACTAGGGTTATATCATATATCGCTATATCATTAAGTGCATGCCAAAATAGTTTCTTGCTAGTCTAAAAATCTCACTTCTTATTGGCAGTAAGCAAGACTGATGATGTAAAAACCCATGGAATAAATGCTGTATTGGAGGCAATTGTGAATGAAATTACATATCTGGAAATTAATGGCTTTCAGGTGGAAATCCCACAATTCGAAGGGAGTGTAAATGCTAGAATGGCACAGGTCTGTGGGTACAGCGTCAAACTCAACAGCATACTTGGCTACACAGAAAGTTTTGCCGGGAACAGTGTGTGTAGATGGTGTCGGATACACAGAGATGTTCTGAAGGTACAGACAATTGAAGGTCCTTCAGCAGTGTGTGATAAAGAAAACTACATCTCAGTCTCTCTTCTACATCACCAATTTCAAACTGGTATTAAAAGAGATTGTTCTCTTAATAAGTTGCTGTTCTATCATGTCACTGACAATGTTGCTTTCCAATATTATGCATGATATCCTTGAAGGAGTTGGGGATTGGGAAATTAAGCTAGCGCTAAATGCATTGATGGACCAAGAAGTCCTGACCATTGACTGACCAGTTTTGACTATGGGGGTTGTGATAGTCGCAACAAGCCATCTGCTATCAAAACTCAATGGCTTAAAAAATCCTGATTCTGCATATAGGCAAACAGCGACATAGGCATGGTACTTACTCAGACTGCTAACTCTCATTATTGGGGATTTCCAGAGGGAAACCAATACTGGGAGTTACTCATTTTATTGCTTAGCCGTATGGAGTTGATTTCTTTCTCCTTCATTAACGCAAGGAGCAGTAATCTTTTTGAGACATCTTATTCAGGAACACCACTGTCTTTATTTGGAGCTCTTTCCTCTTAGACACTTGAAACCCAATCACCATTTCATGCTACCTTATTCTGGAGCCATCAGAAAATTGGAGCGCATAGTTCATTTCTGCTCCATGACTATGAATTAGTCATGTGTACTGCAACTTTCCGAAGATTTATAAAACCCAAGCTTACAGACATCAAATAATGATGTGCTACACTCTTCTTTCTGGCCAGATGTTCTCTCATCACCTTGAAGTTGAGCCAGGAAGCACCAGGCTGCTTGGTGCTGTAGATGATTTTGAAAAAGTGACAAGTGGATTTGAGGGAATTTCTGTTTTCACAGAAGGGTTTTTGCCATCTTGGATTGAGTACAAGGGTACAAACTACAGATCAGGAATGACACTATTGTTGTCTCACTCTGAAGATGGGGAGCCCCTGTTCGGAACCGTTAAGAGCATTATGACAGTAAACTCCAATGTCAAATTAATTGTAAAAGATTAAAAGGCTTTGAAAGGCATTTCTTTGCCTTCAGTGTGTCCTATTTCCGAATTTGCGGCACTGGACACTGAATCCATTGATGACCATCACCCCCTCCATGCTGTGAAACGGCGAAAGGAGAATAGCAATGAGTGTTGCATTTCTTTAAGATGTATAATTTTTTAGACATTGGAAATTATTTTGCGTAAATGGTTTACAAAAGCTTTTTGTGTTTGTCTTGATCTATGAACAAAAGCTACTTTTTTCAAATTCAATAATAGAATTCTAATTACATCATTTTGGAGAAAATCAGCAGTTTCCCATTGACATTTACATTACAGTGGTAAGTGTAACCAGTGTTCATAAAGGTACATGAAATAAATGAAATAATCTGAGAGGGAGTTTCCCTGTTGCCATTTTTCCAAAGTGTTGAGTTGATTTTTTTATGTTCTTAAAAAACCAAAATCACCACTTTTTTAATGATTGAGGTTTTTACATGTAATTTGTTTGAAAACACAGCTGCATTTGAATAATATTATACTTTTACTCTGAAAAAAAGTTTTACTTTTATTGTTTGATATATTTTGTATGAATTTTGCTGTTTATATTCTATGTATCATATGGCAATAAAAGTACTTTTTATCTTGAATTCTCTTAAATTCATTTTTTATATGCGGAATTTAAAGTAGGTACAAATCTTTAGATTTTACCCAAATATGAATTGTATTATAACCTTTGTGATGGGTTATGATTTTTTGTAACCTCAGCTTTAAACATTGGTCAATTTAACCCAACTTTTGGATAGTTATCCTAACCCAGTATGCTGGATCAAACCAATAATCCAACCCTGTTGAGTTGAAGCAACCGAGGGGTGGCTCGGCCAAAATGTGACCCAGCACTGGGCTACAAATTCAGTTATTTTTAACCCAGCAGTTTTTAGTGTGTATCAGCTACAAGCACGGTTATTACACATATCTTCAGTAATAGTCCCTGGCACGTGTCCTACAACTGAGTCCTACCTGCTGAATGTTGGCACTACCTGTTCTGTATATTTCCTATAGTTGGACTGTTAATCCAGCCAAGGCAGATGATCCATCCCTCTATTCATCTATCCATCTGATTTTCTTCCACTTATCCAATTCAGATGGAGCTTGAAGCCGATCCCAGCTGGAGGGTGAGAGGTGGGGTACACCCCAGACAGGTCGTCAGTCTGTCACGTGGAAGAAAGCACTGCTGTTGTTTTTAAAAGTTCGATTAAAAAAAAAGTGATTTGACATAAAATCTTGTTCGTTAATGAAGCAATTCCTCTTTAGTTCAACTCAGCCAGCAATCTAAAATACAAAATCAATGGTACTGTTGCTGTATCATTGATCACAAGCGGCACAGACGAGGTCATACTGTGACAGCAGTAGGGCTCAGACAGTGAAATTAGTATTCTAAATCTGTGCTTGGATCTCCCAAGAATCTGTTGTCAGAGCCACTGGTCCCTCAGCCTGCTACAGTTTGTTCTGTAAAATTATATTTATAGTGTTTTAAAATCATTGGTTTATAAGATGTGCCAGAGTCTGTGCTTTAAAGGATGTGTTTTGGGTTTTTTTTTTGTGTGTTTGCAGCAATTTCATCTCATGTTTTTCTGCCCTGAAGCCATTACTTCAAATACAAATGCATTGTTTTGGGCGTGCCCAAATGAGGAGCCTCTCTGCTAATGAACTGCTGCAATAGACTGACCCTAGAGGAGATATAGCCAGTTAAGAGTGATTGCTTGTGTGATGTAGATATTTCTTGCCAGCGCAGGACATCAGCATCAGGGGTCAAATTTAGGTTACTAATATATTGCTGAATCACCAAACCCCAAGTCTCCCCCTGTGAGAGCCATTTCTTTCTGGTTATTAGTCTAGAAAAATAGAAGAGACATGCACCTGTGTTATGCACAGACTCCCTAATAAAGAGGGATGGATTATTAATTCTCCAACTGATTTCTGATCAATTTGTTTGTGTAGAAAAGAAAAGTAAGTACACAAAGATTTTCAGTATCAACATAAATGTTTTATTATTACAGAGATGATATGGGCTACCATTTTGGAAGCTGCCAAGAAAAATAAACATTGCATAATAGCGTGAGGCTTATTTGATTGTTTTATGGTGACAAAGATGCTGATACGTAGAAATTAATTCTCACTGTGTTTTTACTTTAATACTGGGTGATGTGCAGATGATTCAGTTCTATCATTTCTATTCAGTTTTTATTTATACAGCGTGCATTTCCCAAAAGACCTCACAACTGAACAGTTTCTTTTTGGAAAGATATTGAGGAGAAAAATAAAAATACTCCCTGTATCGGTAACAGGAAGAAACCTTCAGCCAACCAGGTTCAGGAAGCCCATCTTTCAAAATTGGTTAGAAAACAAAGAAAAGGGGAAAGAAAAGCAGCAATCTTTAATATAAAACACTCAGCAGGTTGGTGGGACCATTATCCAGAGATCAGGAAGATGCATCATGGGAGTCAGTGATACCTGTGGGGAGTGCAAAGCACAAATTGCAGGAGAGAGAAAGGACAAACCTAATGACATGCAATGGTTGTATATAAAAGCCAAGAGAGGGAAGGACGGTCAGAGAGGAAAATAGTTTTGATTGCTGTATCAATGGGAGGTCCTACAGTAGCCTGAGCCTATAGCAGCATTACTGAGGTTGGGTTCTGGCTGACGTGACACAGCCCCTACTCCAAACTTTATCATAAAGGAACCCTTCAAATCTAATTTTAATAGTAGAAGAGGTGTCTAATGTGCCTCTACTGTGCCTCTCCAGTTATGTACGACAAGTACGCCTGCACATTGAGAACAAAGTGCTCTTTTGGAATACTGTGGTACTATGAGATGTAACGGGTTTGTTCCTCTGTGGATTTGTAGATGACCGAGAGGTCTCTACCCGGACAATCTGGAAACACACTGCACGCAGCCAATCTCTGGTTTAATGGGGCTGCCAGGCGGCCTGCCAAGACTCTCCTTCTCCATCAGGCTCATTTTGGCTGGCATCACGTGCACTGGAAGCTGAACATGGGGAGGAGGATGATGTTCATCCACATTCTGCCTACAGCAGTTGGATTGTAAGGTGCAGAGAAGGTGCAGAGAACGCTTTGCTGATTGCTGGCAACTGCTGTTCATGCAGAGTGACCAACACAATCACATTGGCTGACTTGTGACAAATACTGGTTGAAGAATGGATGCCATGCCCTAGCAGTAGATTACCAAACTGGTGACCACCATGAGGAGGAGGTGCCAGGCTGTTCTGGTCATGTAATGGTTCTTCCACATGAAACTGAAGTCCCAGTTCGTTAAAGGAATAAACTGTTAAACTTTCGAAATGTCATGTTTCTTCAGGCTTCAGTCATTAAATTAAATCCAATAAATGATACTACACAAAAGTCAATAGCAGAATAAGCTGTTTGGCATTGGCAGAGAAGATTTGGCAAGTTTTTCATGGGCGCAACATACATACTCAGCTCTGCGGTTCAACCCACAAATGCATTTTCCTTACAAATGCAGCATTTAAAGGAAAATAAAAAGCCTTTCAATGATATTAGACCTACTGTGAAGAACCGTTGTTATAATAAAGAAATTATACTTTTTGTACTAAGCTTTTTTGTTGTTGTTGTATTAACAAGCAGTTGAACAACTATTGTTGAATGAATTTTGCATCCATGGGAGGATTTTCAGAGAATTATTGGAACGTCCTAAAAATAAAGAATTTCAAAAGCTTTTTCCACTTTGTCCAGCATCTCTTTGAAATGAGATGGTACTAATTTTGTCCAAATTGTGCAGATGAAAGAAAGCATTCCTAGAGCTTTCTTTCTCACAGTGTTTTTGGACACCACCATAACGCTACCCAGGGCATTTTCTGTTTTCATTTTGCATCACTGATTGGTTGAACATATTTTAGAAAAAAAAGGAAGAAAGAAAGAAAAGGACGTAGATATACACCTCTAATTGGGTTAAACACAGGTTCTAGTCTATAGGTTTCATTATGGCAACCTTAAAAGCCTGTGGTTACAGGAAGAGAGAAAGAGAGAGAAAAAACATAACAAAACAAAAAAGATCAGATCTTGGAGCCATTTCTGTAGCTGTAGCTGTTGCTCTTAATAGTATGCCAGGGAAAATCTAGCTACATTTTAAACAAGTCATTTCTACTGAAAGCTGAAGGAGTAAGTGGTTTCTGGTGATGAAGAGAAACTTGGGTGTTTACTGCATTTGACTTGAATTTGCTTTTTACGGCTCTCCTACGTTTTGTAGGTGTATAGGCGTGTTGTGTGCATGTGCTTCTGCTGGTATGTCGTGGTGGAGCCTGTTCAATTTTGGACCTACATGCTGAGGACACATTTTGTTCTTACACCTACTCAGTGAACACTATCATAGAGATGAAGGGTCAAGATGGCCTGATAAGATGCAACTCGGAGCCTCCAGAGCTCAGTTTCCTTTCAGCTCCCTTGTGTATATAGAGCTAAATAGTTAGGTATAGCAAATTGGGGAAAATAGCTTATATTGTGTATGTAGATTTCTTCTTAGTTTCCCCATTTAACCATTTAAAGCCATGGAGGCTCTTCCCTCATCTTGTTTTGTTCTTTTTCTTCAATTTTGTCTGTAAAATTGGTTGTAACATTGAAATGCTCCTTAGATATTTTATTTCCTAGTAGTTTGAAAGACTTCTCAACACACTGCTGAAAGCTGGTAACGACAGCAGTCTAGCCGGTGATTATCTGTTGGACAGAGGAGAGCAGACACATCGGCCTATTTCATCTGCATGAATGTGTATGTGTCATTGAAAAACAATGTTGATGAGGGCCACGTAGGAGTAAAGTTGACTCTTTCTTTTGCCTTTAATCTCTGATCACTCATCACAAATGCAGATCATGCAGCACTGCTCTATTTATATTGATGAGTATCCCACCAGCTGTTTTCTGAGAACACAACCAGACATGCAACTGTTGTCCTCAAGTTTCTTTGTTTTTTGTTTGCAGTTGTTGGCAAAACATGATGCATATTACACGAATGTGCCATGAATCTGTATTTTTTGGAAGTCTTTGTTGCATGGTTGAACAGTACTGTAAAGGTTGTAATACTGTGATGGAATTTCTTGAAAGTTTTCGATTCCTGTGCCTGTATTCGATCTGGTGCGTTTATCAGAGGTGTACACAAACAAAACTAAAACAACTACATCAGACTCATGTGAAATAATAATAATAATAATAATAATAATAATAATAATAATAATAATAATAATAATAATAATAAATGGTATTTATAGGCGCCTTTCAGACCCTCAAGGTCACCTCACAGTAGCACGTAAACAATACCATAAAAAACATAAGAAAAATGTATATATAGCAAACATGGTAGATACAATTTAGACATAAACAGTCATAAAAGTATAAAAGCAAATATAAAAACAGAGCAAGGTAAAATGGCCTAAGACAGGTCAGGTGTATGCAATTCTAAACAGATGGGTTTTGAGTAGTGATTTAAAAGTGGTGAGACAGTGTGTGGTCCGTAGAGCAAGTGGAAGTGCATTCCAAAGTCTCGGGGCAGAACAACTAAAGGCTCTGAGTCCAATGGTAGTCAGGTGAGCAGGTGGAACTGACAGAAGGGAAGCTGAAGAAGAGCAGAGTGTACGAAGGGGTGAGTATGTATGGAGAAGATTGGATAGATATGGAGGAGCAAAGTTATGAAGCGCTTTGAAAGTGAGAAGCAGGATCTTGAAATTGACACGGAGGTGAATTGGGAGCCAATGGAGCTGTTTAAGAACAGGTGTTATATGTTCAGTGGATCTAGTTCTGGAAATAATATGAGCAGCTGTATTTTGAACCAACTTTATGAGGTAAACCATAGAGAAGCGAATTACAGTAATCCAGATGAGATGTGACAAGAGCATTGACAAGTATGGCGGTACTGTGTGGTGTGAGTGAGGGACGAAGACGGTTAATATTACAGAGATGAAAGTAGGAAGGCCGAGTGATATTATTTATATGTGCTGTGAAGGACAGAGTGCATTGTTTAAGCAGTGACGCCCCCATGTAACTGATTCACAACTCATTCTAGGTTCGACCGCAGTTGATCAATTTGTGGCCAGGAGTGTGAAGTGCCCATATCATTAAATGCTGACACTCGGTGTTTATGTGTGCTCTCTTTTTAAGCTACTAGTGTAGAAAGCATGCCATGAATTTCTAGTGTCTAAAGAATAATGGATTTCACTTTGTCGCAATCAAAGTCTGTGATAAGTGCCAGATGACACTGGTTTGAAATATACTGAGAGCTTCTGAAGTGGGAATCTATTGTGTGCTTGGGTCATTGTGGGTGGCTTTAAAAATGAGTCACAAAAGAAGCGTGTACTTTAAATGGGAACCGCGAATAAGCCAACAAAAAGGTTTGAGATTGATTCATCAGTGTCCATGTGAGAAGGCTGAATTTTTCCGCAATAATAATAACAATAACCAAAAGAAATATAACAAACTCAGGAAATTAGGGTGCATTGAGAAAAATGTGAAAGTGGTTGTCATGACACCTTAATTAGTGTTTGTTGAAATATTTTCCTGTGAACGCAAGTATTACATAGACAGAAAAAATGTATTGTTATTTAGCAAATACTAAAAATGCTAAAAATACTACAAATCGGTGATCCGTATGTTGCTGAATAATAGCAGGTTACTGTCATGGCTGCCATCATCCCAACTCACTACTTCCAAATTTAGGATGAGGTCCTTAAGACGCTCCTTTGTTCACAAGAGATTGTTACAGCAGGTAGCTCCACATGTTTGATTTGGCAGATTTTTACACTTGATGCCCTTCTTGACACAACCCCAAAGGGATTTGTTGCTCCTCCTGGGATCAAACCAGGAAATTTATGCTTGTTAGGCAAAGGCAAAAAATATGACCAATACTGTGTTTACTGTTGCACACTTTTTGCAATATTTCACCAGCCAGGTGGACCAGAGTAATTAAAGACACCAGACGCAAAACCAGACTAGCACTGTCAGGACCAGTGATGGGAATAACCGTGTTACAAGTAACGGCGTTACAAGTAACAGCGTTACTAACGGCGTTACTAACGGCGTTACTAACGGCGTTACTAACGGCGTTACTTTTTTCAGTGACGAGTAATCTAACTAATTACCATTTCTATCGTTACAACGACGTTACCGTTACTAACAAGAAAATGCTGTGCGGTCGCGTTACTATTTTTCAACAAACAGACGGTTGAAGCTGTGTTCAGCTTACCGCATCTTATGTCAGTTGCACGGAAGTAGCTGTAAGTAATCAGTGCGCTACAGCTTTAGCAGCTCCGCGCGCTCCCGCGGACAGCAACCACTTTCTTGCAGACGATCACTTTCTAGCACAACACCTGGAGCTAAGCAATTGCATGAGTGCTGCTGTTTGACTGAGGAAGAATGTAGTAGTCGTTGTAAGCCAATCACATGACCACTTCAAGATGACAAAGCAACAAGGTGATATAGTTTTTAAATTGTGTTGATAGGCCACGTAAAACCAGAGTCACGATAAACAATATATACATGTGTTTTTTCCTCAATAGTTTCGTTGCATTTACTGTCTAAGCAGTGGTGGTCCTAGCCTGTTTGGCGCCTTGGGCGAACATTCCCTCTGGTGCCCCCCCCCCCCCCCCCCCCTACACACACACACACGCACGCATACACATATGAAGAGAGAGAGTATGCATAGTATGCAAACGGCTACCAAACAGCCATCATAATTCGTCATACAATAAGAATAGGACAAATCAAGAATTGACAGTGACTAATTAATGTTATGCTGAACACAGTCCAAAAGATTCAGTAAGCTACATTAGTGTCTACTGTTTACTATCATAGCCAAGAGACTAACAGACGTTTTCACTATCCCTACTAATTGATGTTATCTTGTTGTATCTCTGTTTTGGTCAGTGCTATCCTCTATGCTGTTGCATGCTGGGGCAGCAGGTTGAGGGTCACAGACTAAATTAACTGATCCACAAGGCCAGCAATGTTGTGGGGATGGAGCTGGACTCTGTTAGGGTGGTGTCCGAGAGGTAGATGTTGTCCAAGATAAAGACAATGTCGGATAATACCTCCCACCCACTCCATGACGTGCTGGCTAGTCACATAAGCACATTCAGTGAGAGACTGAGATTACCAAAAAGCACCACTGACCGACACAGGAAATCATTCCTTCCCGTGGCCATCTCCCTGTACAACTCCTCCATCTAACACACTGTGAACCTTGCAATAGTTACACCCTTTTTACACACGCTCTTTTCTACTCTGGAATATTCTTGTCAATTTTCTTGATATTTATTTATAATCACCTTCGTTAATCCTTGATATTTATAATTGAGTGATCTGTATATATTAGTGCTATTTCTTAAATGTGTAAAATCTGTAACATAATGTATTGTTTGGAGTTTAGTCTGTTACTGTTACTATTTCTACCATTTCTTCTTGGAGCAACTGTAACCCACATAATTTCCTTAGGGATTAATAAAGTATTCTGAATATGATTGTTTCAGGATGACCTGCCATTATCCAATGACACATCTACTTACCTGTATCATTTGCTCATTTCTCCTCCTCTTCTTTTCTCTTTTTTCTAAACTGAGCACCTGATGGCTTTGAACTTTTCTTGTCCATCTTCCATTGGTTTAAATTTTGCACTCCAGTATGAACACCCATCCCCCAACTCGAGGATCACCACAACATAACCTAATAGACCTACACCTTAGTTCACAGATTTGCTTTGTCTAGGGTTTATTTCTGGGATTTCACACAACCCAGGATTCAAATCATGAATACATAATGGATTTGGATTTACAACATTATGAATGAAATGTGCTCTATTTAGAAGCAGCAGGGCCCCCCTTCCCTTTCGACAGGTTGTGTGTGAGACTTTAAATCATCAAACTGTAAGTTATACATTTTAAATTGTTTTTGATCCCTTTACCCCGAGTCCTAAAGTGTACATTTATTTTCTTACTCTTCTTATATATATTGTTTGTTTACTTGCACTGCTGTAACTGGAGCCTCGTCATCTCTCTATATACTGGACTGTATATAGAGAGATGATAATAAAGTTTACTTTGACTTCAGCAGCAAGCAGGCGCACCGATGCAACGCTGGCATGACGTCGGGGCAGCATGAGTACGAGTAAAAATATTTTTTGCTGATGCCCGTGATGCCCGCCCCCCACCACGATGCCGCCCCGAGCAACCGTCCCTGTCGCCCATCAAAAACCGCTACTGTGTCTAAGGACAGCACTAGCAAGATCTCTGCTTATGACCAAAAAATCCCTGCCCTTTCATGTTAGTGGAAAAATGCACCATGTCGACCAATGAAAAAATGATATGGCAACATGACATTTGGTTGTTTAGAAAAGGGGGAAGACCGCGAAAGAGAGAGAGAGGGCAGAAAAAGCGAGTGAGCGAGTTTTGAGATGTGAGAGATTTGTGACGTTTAGCATGTGTGTAGTTAGTGTGTAGTGTTGTGGACAGTTTTGTGTTGTGTGTCAGAACAATGAGGCGACTGCTGCCTCCAGGTCAAAAACAGGATGAGTGATACAGCTGCTGCTGTCAGGCCTGCAGGCATCAGGCTGTGATGTTCTCCTTTATAGTGGACAGAAATTATTATTTTTTGAGTGGCACAAATAATTTGTGTGGCAGCTTATTGAATGCAGAACCCCTGATTGTTATGTAAATAGTTTGAAATAGTTATATAAAAAAAGGTAAATGGCTGCAAATAACTTTGTTTGCAAAACTTGTACATAGGATTTTAAAATTGACAATTTATATTTGCATTTAAAGTTATGAAATATGATTCAGTAAACATGTTTGTGGTTGTTACAGTAGAAATATCACTTTTTTTACTCAGATTTTATGTTTTTTGTCTGATTTTAGATCAATTGTGTTAAGACAGTATGTCAAAAAAAAAAAACATAACTGTAAATTCAGACACATGAGGTTGTGCTGAAAAGAATGACACCAAACAAGGCAAATTAAATAGTTTTTAAAGGTGAAATGTAGATGGAAAATCAAAAGTAGTCAAAAATGGCCAATTATACCCTGGACCCCAGAGGGTTAAAAAAATTTTTTTTAAAGTAACACAATAGTTACTTTTCAAGTAATTAATTACTTTTAGAATTACTTTTTCAAAGTAACTTGCCCAACACTGGTCAGGGCTGATATCAGAATTGATTTATACCTACTACTTGTACTGATAGGGTGATAAAATCAAATTCTTTATTTATAAGGTATTTATGCACTTCTAGGTGCATGCCTATATGCTGAAAAGTGAACTGTTTTTGAGGTCTTACTAATCTAATTCTAGTGGCAGTGAAAATCAAAGATTTTCTCAGTGGAGATCAGAGAGTGTTTATAAGGACTGCATGGCACAAAGCCAGCCTATTCCTTCCTCTGCAGGTAAAAAAGGAAACTCAGAGCCAGCTGACCAACCTTAAAGTAAGGACTGACACCGGGTGCAAAGGTGGAGAAGCTCTTCCACTGACATCTTCCTCTGTGTGTTGGCTTGCTGTTGACATGTGGAGAGCTGTCAGCATGTCCTCTGGTGATGATGCTTCAAGGCTAGGAGCTTTAAACATTGCCCTAATGTGAGGCAGAGACAATCTGGCAATTACTGGAACTTGTGTAATTCCCAAAGAGGTGCTAATCTGATTAGAAATGTGGACAGTTATACAATATAAACATGCAGAAAGATGATTGAGTGGATGGTGAATTGTTCCAACAGCTCTAGAGCACACACTCAAAATTGAAAAACTAGAAGTTAAACATTTTTCATTAAAATACAACCAGAAGCATTGAAGAAAGCAACACAGCGGCATTAGTTTCTTGCCTGAGAGCTACACAGCAGAAAGTAAAGCTTTGAAAAAATAAAAAGCAGGAAATAATTAAAAGACTAAAGCAAGTGGTCAACACTTAGAGTTTCTCTCTTTGAGCTGCCAAAGACAGTCCCAGTTTCTTACATGGCCCCCTGGGGTAAATGTATTTACCAGCTCGGTTTATGCTAAAAGTTACTGTGTAGCATTTCAGAAAGGTCTGCAGTTATGACGTATCTATGCTGTAGATACTAAACAAGATGTCAGAAAAGCACTAAACAACTAAACACGAAAGGCAGGTATTTACAGTAAGGAAAAAACACAAAATAACATGAAACTATATAAATAAAAATCAAAACTGGAACCAAAACTCGATAAATAAAAACCAAAGTAACCCTTGAAACACTCTCCAAGGGTTAAACCAGCCGCCACTATACCGCCTGCTTATCTCTCACCTGCCAGGGACACCTTATGGGAATTTTTTAGGTCAAGACTATTGATAATGTAGAATCTGCAAAGCAAACAGATACATTTTTATTGGATCTTAAAGATTAGTTATGGTCTGATTGTGACATTTTGTGACGTGCAGTTAAATATAGCTCTTGATCTAGATTTATGAAATGCTCACAAAGATGTGATGCTATCAGAAATGTTTTTATTCGCTTCTATTTACTGCCCGCTATGCTGTCCTACCACAGTCTGTGTGTGTGTCTAGAAAACACTATCAGCTATGGATATAACACCTTAAACCTCCCCCACTGCTGCTTGATGATAATCTTTACTTTGAAGTGTTTAAGAAGCCGATCGAAAAAGAGCGAGAGTGTGCTGAATGTTTGACAAGGTTTCATTATTTTCTCTGTAATGTTTAATGTAAAAAGAAATTGATCATATTTATATTTAATGTTTAAATATTAGATTGGTTCCCAGCCTTTAGGCCAAATGTCTTATTCATATACAGCTTATAGGAATGTAGACTGCATATAATAGTTGCAGTTTCTCCTTTAAGGCTCCATCTGGTTGAAATTTTGATTGAAGAAGCAAATTTGTTGTAGCTGTGTGCGACTTTTAATTTCAGCAACTTTCCGAAGGCTCTTTTCCCTCTTCATTGCTCCACATCTCCTCTGGTGGATTCACATGTCAAAATGACGACAATGAAATATATTCCTTGAAAACAGAGAGTGTCTTGTGGCAACATGACTCTTACACTCAGTGAAGAACTACCTCAGCTTCACATCTCTCTTGAAATTGGCTGCCTCTGGCATCAACTGTTCTGTTTTGTGCTGGCTTGTTAGTCTGAAGGTTCAGTGTTGGTGCACCCTTCTGTTTTGCTGTTTCAAGTGTGACTACAGCCACAACTACTCCTGCCAAAATGTAGAATATGAAGAGTTACAGGTCAGATTCAGATGTTCCAATGGGCTAGATTTGGCCTGCAGGTCTTTAGTTTGACATACACTCTAAAGCAGCATTTGATTATGAATGGATTTGTCTCTAATTTTAAGCTTCCTAATGTAAAACAAAGAACCTTTAGAAGCATCTAAACACATTTCATAATGATCTTTTATGTTATTATTATGATCATATTTCTTTTGTACAAAAAACCCTTTAAATATGTGGACTTTTATTGTCAAAGGAAATTAATGCACGTATGACTAAGTTCTTCATTTTTAAATCTGCTGATGTAAATCAAGGTTGTTGTTTTTTTTGCTTTGTCAGCATCACATTCTTGAAATGAACGGCATTCTTTCCTTTCATAAATCATAATCACTGTTAAGTGGCACCAGTCTGTTTGTAGCCTCCTCACTTTAATGCCTTTGGTGTCTTATTATAACAGGAGATGTTACTGGTACTTCTTTACATCAAAGTGGATTTGTGTTTACCCTTTCAGCAGCAGGTGTGCTTTGGAGCAGGAATCAGAAGCAGCATGACAGTCCAGCTGTGCCCCGGGCATGAAAAGATGGTTGCTACGAAGAAGAAAAAAATTGCAGAATGCCATTGTCTTGGAGATTGTGCCAAGGAGGACACACATTTTGTATTTGCAAAAAAACAATAACAACAACAACAACAAAAAACTGCATTCACAATGCATTGTGAAAGGGATAAGGGTGTTTAGGTGAAAAATGTTGGTGTTAAAAACTACTCTGAACACATAATTATACAAACGTGACCTCTTTGCATTTGGATGTTTGCTGGCTTTTTTCCCCTCTTCTCATACTGTTTCAATAGCGTTTGCTTTTACTTTTGCAAACTGCAAGGGAATGAACACAACTGCACTTGTCATGCAGTCAGAGTATTATAGAGGACACTTAACATTTACACAATACCACACAGTGTCTTCTTCAGCCAGCAACAGCTATGATACAATTTCAAAACGATTCTGTCTAGCCATTGACTTTAGACTGTGGAGTGGTAACAATGTGATATCAGCAGCTGCCTGAAAGGGGCTACTTGTTTCTGTTCCAGCTGGGAAGGCTTTGCCCAGTTATGCCAGATGGCCCCAGTAGAAATTTGTTGCAGCGGTAATTCACCTCTGCTCAGTGTAGTTATCTTCATCATTTTAGGGCTCCCAATAATATTGGTCTTGGAAGTAAATTGGCTTATTTTCACCCAGCTGCACGAGGCACCGTGGATAAAATCACGCTATAGTGTTTAGAAAATAAAGGTAGTTGAAGCTATGTAGTTGGTGAACTTTACTGCCTTTAACTACAGAACAGTTGGCATTGCAGAACAGTTTTTCCACCCCGGTGCAGAGGGGAAGAAAAGAAAAATCTGGAAAGATACATTTGCACTGTGGATTTCTCGTTTGCATTTGAACTGTATTCTTTGCAGTTTTTCCTGAAAATTGGTTTAAAAGGCCCAGAAAGATAAAATATGGTAATTCTGCTTTCTCTAGCTGGTCTCTTTATTCATTTATGCTTCCTCACTTCCATAGCTCTGCACCACTGGTGAATGTGTGTGGGATATGCCCTGGAGCTGGTTGCTATGGTAAAAAACCATGGCGTAAAATATGAAGTTTTTGAGCAACAAGCTTGTGTGTTTGTGTAACAGCAGTGTAATCAGAAATCATGTTTTAAGGCCATATCCATACATACTGACATATACATATATTGTGTATATTCTCATTTAATCTCTTTCCAAGTTTATAAAAAAAATGACATCAGATATGTGAAAATAATTCCTGTAAGTTAAACTTCACTGTTTTAATGCTTGACCCCACAGCTTTTATACTCCTTGATCAGTATGACTTCAAAAGGGACAGTTGTCCTTAATATGGTGATTTCAAACACACAGTGGCTGTGTGCACAGAAGCACCACCCAAATGCTGCTACAACCAAATGTTTTCAAAGGACAACTAGTCAGAAAGAGAGGTGAACTACGATGACTTGATTCAGTTGATCTAACACCAGAGTTCTGAGGTATCTTGAACATGCCATAGGGCTTTTCAGAGCCAGTATAGCTCATCACTGGGTTGAGCAGACAACCCATGTGGCATAAGGCCCAGGTTTGACTCCACCCTGAGGCCGTTTAGTGTTTCTGTCTTCTCTCCACTGTTTTATTGCAATGAAGGTTTAAGAGCCAATTTAAAAACAGTAAAGATAAGAACCCAGAAATTAGCATTATTAGTGGAGTCAGAAAAATTCAAAATGACATCAAGGGAATGGCAGCAGCCCTGGCAGCCCCTGGCAATCATGGTCAAACACTCGGTAATAGCAATTCCAGGGTGATCCTGAGCTCCTGGTGAATGGGTTCAAGCCCACAAAGGTCCATACATGGGTGGCATGGTACTGTGTAATTATGCAACCCTCATCCATGAGCAGACCGAGTGTGAGCACGCAGTCTTATCTCAATCTGTCCTTTCATCACCTTCATCATCAACATATAGTTGTTTATAGCGATTATAGTTTATAGCGATGTTTATAGCGAACAACATATAGTTATTTATAGGTTGGACTGTAAGTCACTAACTTAAGAATAAAGGTTTAAACTCAGAAGATCAACTCAAACTCACCTCAGCTGCAACCCCATGTGGGAATGAAAAGACTGAACTGGAAGTGAGTTCAGTCCTTATATAATGTGTGCCAGGTGAGTTCAGGGTAGTCCAGCGTCCTCCCACAGTCCAAAGACATTCAGCTAGTGGGGTTAGGTTAACTGGTGATTCTAAATTGCCCATAGGCGTGAATGCGAGTGTGAAAGGTTGTCTGTCTCTCTGTGGTCGCCCTGTGAAAGACTGGCAATCTGTCCAGGGTGTACCCCACGTATGCCAGGTGGGATAGGCTCTGGCCCCCCATAATGCTGAATTGGATAAGTGGAAGAAAATGAGTGGACTGAAAACTATATATATATATATATTAGGGGTGCAATGATACAACAAAATTCACGGTTCGGTTCGGTTCGATACTTTGGTGTCACGGTTCGATATTTTTTCGATACAAAAAAAATGTTCATGCCTTTTTATTAATTTGTCATTTATTAAATTTTCACGGCACATTCTGCACCACATCTCTGTGCGTTCATCATTTGTTTGAAGCCAGCTCACCTCCTGCAACCACTTTTCCGAGAACACGTGCTTCTTTTGTGGTTCGGACTCCTTCTGACATTTCTTTGGAGGTGGAGGAACATCACAGTAATTGCTTAAAGGAGCTTCTTCGACATCTTTAAGAGTTCTAAACAAATGTCTGTCCTCCTCCTGAAAATCTTATGTACGCAAACACGCGTTGCAACTTCTTATCTTGTGCGGGTTTTTATTTTGACAGCGAATGCGCACCTGCGGACCACTTATGTGCAGCCCTGGTTATTTAGCTCGTCATATTGCAGCCACAGAAATTCGTTTGTCCATGAAACCATAAAGCTGCACTTTCTTTTTGCCTTATAGTCTGATTTGTCATAACCTTTCCGTTTTGTCACTTCTTCACCCTGACCTGTCTTATTTGGCTCAGCAGAACTAAAATATATATCCTGCTGCTTTTACACACGCACTAACATAACGCTCAGCGATTCTCTGCGCGATCAACCTCTCACATGTTTAAGCTGCAGGAGATTTCACTTGTCATGTTTGCATAGTAAGCTAACGATTGATAAGACGATGTCAGAGGAATTGGTGCGCAAATTATCATCACTCACCAATCAGTACTGTCGCTTTCTATACACAGTTCACGCGATTGCAAAGTGAAAGCAAAAAACAAGCGCAAATTCAAACGCGATTTCAGTATGTCACATATTGACAGTGGCCGATGCCAATGACATAATTACCCAGCTACATTTCCGAAAGAATGCAAAAGCATTGACATATATTTTTCCTTCCTACGATAGGCCGACGGGCAGGGCAGAGATAGATTTTGGTAGCCCGACTGGAAAAAAGCCCCAGGACGTCGGGCTAGCGATTTTGCGAGCCCTGTATCTTAATGAGGAATCACTCATCTTTGGAAAAGAGAGTTTATTATGGAGAAATGTCTCTTTCCAAAATAAAAGCTATACTATACGCTTCTTCTGGGCTATATTCTCAGCAGCATATTAAACATATCAGGTCCCCATAAGGAGAATCATGTGCTAACGGCTGTCTAAATGACTCGGGTAAAGTTTGTAGCATGCGTGCTTGTTTTTGTCTGCTTCCACTTGTCTTTGCACTAGGATGATGTCGGAGTAAATGTGCAGTCATATTGGTTGTGTTCCCACTAGTGCTGTCAGCGTTAATCTGAAATGACGTTAAGGTCACAACACGGCAAATCTCCGTTAACGAGCTACCGCGGATCGCCTCATGAGTGGGGCTGGAAGACGTCAACACATTAACGAGCTAACTGCGCTAACACACTAGTTCCCACCAATTGAGCATTGCTGGCACATCCAACATACTGTTTTACTTTTGTCCATGACACGCTTACCTTCAGGGTCATACGTCACATGAAAACCAAAATAGTTCCAAACGCCAGATCTGAATGAGGGTGGGGGAGGTTCAATTTGCCATGTTGCAACGAGCTTAACTTCTGTCTAGCTAGCTTGCCCTGCGCTCAGTGAATCTGTGTTCGACTACTCCGCCTAGGCTGCACTGTCGAGCGCAGATCCACTGAGCGCTCAACACAGACAGCATCGTCAGAAGGAAAGTTGATAAAATAAATTAAAAATGTTGTATTGTTCGATACATATGCGTACCGAACCGAAAACACTGTATCGAACGGTTCAATATCGATATGAGTATCGTTGCACCCCTAATATATATATATATATATATATATATATATATATATATATATATATATATATATTTATTTATTTCTATTAACCCTGCTTTGTTCACTTTGTTTATTAATCTGTCTTTAACTGTGTTCCTGACACACACAGATGGAAACTTGCTTGGAAGCACAGTATGTTTCGTAGACCAAGTGATTTGTTTTGTTCACTCCAGTTTTTAATGTGTGATGATGTTTTTAATGTGTAATGAGATTCTCACTGTACCGATTGGCTGAAGTCCAAAGTACAGAATGGTTTTTGTTCTGTAATGATTAAGGGATGTAAAAATGTTTGGTCCACTGACGTGATTAGGTTAGATAAAACAAGACCAGTCAGCATTTCATACTGCTCAGTCTGCAGCACATCTTTTTTTGTGTAATTACAACTAATTTTAAAAAAAATATTTTTACATAAACCAATAGTTCCAAACTTTTTTCATATAACATACCCACACTTCTTTTTGCTACTTTTAGCTGTTTACCATATCTGATATTTTTCAGATGTCAGCTCATCATTTACTCTTAATGAATATGTTTACAGGACCTAAACATTCAACAATCACTGTAAGCAGCTTTAACTGTTAATGCTTAACTTTAAGGTTGATTATTTCTTGAATAGCATTTTCACTACTTTTAGTTACTAGACCTAACAGTTGTTAATTATGTAACAAGAAATCCCAACTTACTGTCCATAAACTAGCATTTGCTGCTCATTTTAATCTCATATTTATGTTTGTATCTTAATCCCTAGTGCATTCCTATTGTCTGTCTTAACTTGTGTAGATTAATCTAATTCTGAAAAGATGTAATTTGTATATTTCAGGTAAGTCAAGTTATTAGTACCCACACTTACTTCACTTGCACTCCTGTACTTGTACCCCTGCGTGGTAATAACTGCTGTAAATGGTAAAGAGTAGGGAAAATCCCGTAATGGCAGCAGATGAATGAAGATATATGAGTGGAAAGACCTGAAATTGATATGGTGAGTTGCATTATCAACGACCGATACCACTGAAATGCTGTTGAGAAAGACCTTTGTTTTGTTTTTACTTTTATGACCTTCATAAAATAGAAATCCTACATTGAAATTTAATGTCACTGACTTTTATTGCATTTTCCACAATTTTCCACAACTCCAGACTATAGTTGATATTACATTTTCACTTCTCCAGCACTCTAAAGACACCCTAATACTTTTCTAATGGGTATATTAATTATTTTAAGTTATGTGACGCTGGTCAAAACCATATGGAAATTTGCAGATTCTTCAGGCCTGCAATTGAAAAAGTTGTGCTATTCTGCAGCACCTCCATGTGTCCACGATTCATCACTACACCCCCCTGTCTGAGTTCGGCGAGTCCCCCTGTTGGCCAAGAAAAATAAACCCTGCCACTGACTGCAGCATCTCAGTAATGTGCACTGCAGGCTCAGCCAGATGTTAATTAATCATAGCTATGGCAACTAGCGAGGTGGTAATGCATTTGTATTTGAGTTTGTGCGTGTGTGTCTTTTCCTGACGTAGATATTGTGGTTAAATAGCCTAGCAGTGAGCTTTTAAGTGGTAATTAGTCTCAGCTGTTGCCATGGTCACAGGAATGAACCAGTGGAGGTGTGTGTGTGTCACAGGAGGCAGTGTGACAAATAGAGAACAAGAGCATCTTATGCCTCCTCATAAAGATGCTGAGTTAGGATGTGATGTGTTCACAGCAGTCCTCCAGTTTGTGGTTTACATACACAGATTAAAATCATTCATAAGGACTGCCAGGAGTCACAGTGACACAGTCAGCCTTAGTTTCCATGGGAAGGCATTTCAGTTTGAACGCGAATTCAATGTGAATCAGCTGACTGTTTGTTCATGTGTTGCTTATGAGGAGCAGAACAAAGGGCAGAAGACAAAAAAAAGCGCTGCCATTTAAAGCTACAGTTCCTTTTTTATTTGATTTGCAGCATCATGTAGCTCACCATTTCCTGCTTTTATCTACAGTAAATTGCTGTATTTAATTACTGGGGAGTGGGGGTGGGGGCGGGTCTGAATTAGAAGTGATGGCACTGCAAAAACTAATTTGTGAGTGAAAGATAAGACCTAAAGAAGAAGTGGGAGCAAAAAATCGCTTAGAAACGGTGAGTCACATACATTTAATCTGCTAAAGATAGATACAGGACTCACACACTGTATAGCACCTGACAAAATGACAATCTCATTTAACATCTCTGCCTCTCTGCTGTCTTTCTGTCAGCAGGGTGTGAGGTATGTGCGCACATCAATGTCTGTGTGTGGGATGTAATTCCTATCACACTGTTTGAACCAAGGGCAGGGCTTCAACCTCAGACAGGAAAAATCACAGCAAAGTCATACCTGGGAGTACGCTTTTCTCAGCTTGGGAAAAATTCAATGACTGCACTGAAAGTGTAAGAGCTGGAAAATCACACAGAGGAAAAATGTAGGAAATAACTCATCTGTCCACACTGGGTTTCGTGCCTCTTATAAGCTTTGCATCTCTGTCTGTATCCCTTGGATACAACACAGTTTAGCAAAGCTGGAGACATATAGTGTGAGGGATTTGTTTGATGTCTGGGGTTTATTAAGGCAGCGTTTGTGTGATCTTTAGCAAACATCTCAAATGCCTGTCTGTTTTGCTTTGGAGCTTAAAACTTTTAAAAAACATTTTTGCTACATTTTTCTTGTTGGTTTCTTTCACAGCGGTGATGCTGGTAAACCTCGCTCCATAAAAGCACAATAGACAGGGCATCTAACTGATGCAAATTTGCAGCTTCCACCCATGCTTAGTCAGACAGACATCTTTTAATACATAATAGATTAAGCTACTATTTAGGACTTCTTTTTCTTTCTTTCTAAAATGTCCATTTGCATCCACAATGTGCACGTGTGCATGTATTTACAGTTTACGAGTGCACAAATAAAGCTTTTCTGTGGTTTGGAGGATGGAAAAGAACTTTAGTGTATTGAAGCAGTCCATCTGGTTCCCTCACTGGGACACTGGGACACTGTTTCATCCAGCATGACATTTTCTAATCCAAATCATGTTTTATGCATGCCCTCTGATGGCCACTGAACAATGAGATAGAAGGACTTATGTTGATACAAGAACTGTGTATGTATGTTTGTGTGTGTGTGTGTGTCCCACATGCTGATTCCCCGGTGTGTATCCAGTTTTACACTTCCCTAGTTCTAAAGACGCAGAAGAATCAATACTAAAAATGTTGCTATTATAAATGTAACCAAATTATGAAATTGTGAATTTAGATTCCCCTACATTTTACATCTACGAGCAAGAAAACACTGCATTGTTCCCCTGCTATTGCTTTTGGGGAATCAATTGAAGGTGCATATTAGATTCAGTCACAGCTGGGCGCAAGCAGTTGTGCTCATTCACTTTTTATTCTTTTCATGTGTAAGCTCACACACAGTTTCTCACTGTGTTTCTGAAGCCGTGAGATTTACTTTTCAGTCACACTCACAAACACACACATAGTCTCTGTTTCTCTCTCCCCCTCTCTCCCTCAAAGATTTACAACACCCCTTAAAAGAAAGATGCCACTGTTTAGACAAAATGCCTCACAGCAACCTTCAGAGGCAAGCTTTTTTGGTTTTTAGCCGCTTGCTGTCGCTCTCGATTTCTTTGAATATTTGTAGGAGTAAAAAAAAGAAAAACCTGAGGAGTCTCCATCTACATCCATCTATAAATAATTATATCATCCAGCGAATTGCAGCTAAGCGTCAGACTGCTGCTGATTCGTATCAGGCCTCGCTCGGCCTCTTGCAGAGTGCAAGAGGGAGTTTTCTCTCAGTTAGTTAACGCGTGTAGTCAGCTTTTCCGACAGTGTGTTCCACAGGAATTATCCAGCGTTTTTTACTGGATTTATTGTAAAATTGAACAATCAAATGTTATCTGATTATGACTGAGATTTTTTCTCAAGTACATGGAAGTAGCTTGATTATGCTATTCGCCCTCTTCCATGAGTGATAAGAGGGAACAAAAGGTTGTCTGCTTGCTTTCTTGCAATCTTTTGTTAGAGCGATTTTCTATTATATGCACTAATAGAAATCAGTTTGTTGTAGAGCTGTTTTTCTTCTGCCAGTCATGCCTTCATGTGTAAATGCAGCATTGTCCTATTATTCAGAAGCTCTTGACAAAGAATGGTTGACAGTCAAGCATGGCTGAGCTTCCGCAGCCCTTTCTTTCTCTGCAACATCAAGTTGTACTTACTCACAAGATGTTGCACCATCCATTGAAGGCTTGTTACTCTACTGTTTTATCTTGCATAATCAAAGCTCTTAATCCTGATGCATACAGTTTTTTTTAAGTTTACACCAACATATTGGCTACACAATCCCTTGGCTCTCAAAAATGTGGCAGCTCCCTTGTGTGATGACATAATCTGGATCCACTCAGTGACTCACTCCTTAGCTGAGGCCTAATTACCGCCTTCGGAGCCCTCGATTCAAGGCTGACTACGTCATGAAAGTCTCAAAAAGCTGCTGGAAAATATAGCTTTCTCTAGTCACAATCTGGAGGGCTACAAACGCTGCACAGCACAGCACAGCATTTTTTTTTTGTTTTTAATGGTGCATCAAACAGGTCCTGGGCTAGATTTTTGTGATAAGGTTATCAACCACTCCTGAACGGATCGCCTCTAAAGCTGGACAAAACCACGTCAGTTTATAAATAATGGAAACCAGGCGTGACCTCTGTAACATGCTGTTATGTAACAACTTGGAGAAATGATTTGCACAGTGAAAATTTAAAAGCATAAATTTGCCAAAATACTTGTCCACTGTTGGCAATCAACTATCACCTATGCTGTACATTCTACACATTCTTCCCAAATAAACTCGTAAATTTCCAACTTTGGAAGTTGTACAGTGCACTAAACACTTTGTATTTTTGGGAGGATAGGAATGCAACTGCTATGGTTGTGTACTTTGGCGCCAGCGCAAGGACTTAAATCTCAAAAGTGCTGAAAACAGCCCGATTCTCTTGCACGTTAGCAGCAATGTCTTCACTGCATTCAGTGGTTCATGGAACTGTTGCATTTGAGCACTGTGCTTTTTGGTTGATTGTTTCTGTCACTCATCAGTTAACTTATGACCTGCACGGCTGATGATCAGGCTACTATATTATTAAGGCTGTGCACTCCGCAGCTGTGCTTCAGCCAGTCTGACGAAGGCAAGCAGATACAGGCCAGAGATCCATTTTCACATCAGTGTGCCTTCTATGCCAGGACCATTGTTATAATTACTGATACTGTCTGGCCTCCTGTTACCAACAGAAAAATGCCTCCGGGAAGAACTCTGCACAAATTCTGGACTTAAAAAATTTAATTTAAAAAGAGGATCTTATCATTTGGTTTTTAATGCGGTAATGGTTGTAAAGCCAGGGGGAAAAGATGAGGAACATGATGGAAGAATGGATGGAAGAAGGAAAGAAAGAAAGAAAGAAAGAAAGAAAGAAAGAAAGAAAGAAAGAAAGAAAGAAAGAAAGAAAGAAAGAAAGACTGTTTGCTGTAGTCACTAGGAAAGTCAGGCCTCTCAGGACCAGCGCCAGACTTCAAAGTCTTCCTCTCAGCATCAAATATTTATCACAGTCCTGTGCTTACACCTGTTCCTTAGTGGGGTTACTTGTTTTATTTACTTCCACTTTTATCACACCAGCTGACTTGCAGGGAGCACACCATTAACCACGGAGTGAATTAACAGTTCAGTTTATTGACTGTCTTTGACATTTACCTCCTTACCAGGGCTTATAATGCAATGCCAGTTTGCCATACATTATAAATCTCTTGTGCGTCATTCTTGGACCCGAGGTGTATGTGAGTCAGTGCCTTGCTCGTGGGCACAGACAGAGCTGTTCCATTACTGTGTTGTCTTTCCACCAAGATACTGTTACCAGGAAGATAATGCAGGCTGGCATTCTTGGATATTTTCTTTCTTTCTTGAGCTACCTGTTATGGAAAGAGAGAAGGAAGAAGAAAGAAAAAGAGGAGAGGAGAAGGCAGAGAGGAAACTGGGAGCAACCGGGGACCAATGCAATTACAATAATTGTATTTTCAAATGAATTGCAAGACTCAAAACCCAGCGTCTTGTGGGCTGTGAGGAAAAACTACTACTACTCGCTCTTTTCTCTTTAAAAGAAAAAGACCTTGGAATGATGATTGTGTAATTTGCAGAAGAAACAGCATCAGCCTTACTGCCCAATTCAATATAATTCAAACAGGCAATGTTTCACCTGGTGGCTTGATATAGCAACATGTCACTGCTTTTCCAAGGCCAAATAACAAGCTTCCATGTTCAACAGGAAACCAGAATTCTCCTTTATATTCTCGGCCTTCATAAAAAGCATACACAGACGTTTTGCCTACCATTTATTTAAACATTGTTTGTGGTTTCTGACGCTGTTGGAAACGACTACATAAGGGATTGATATGTGTGGAATTTTCTGAAAGTTGATATATTTTACTGTTTACTGAAACATAAACAACAGGCAAGGTGAACCACCTTTGCAACATGACATTTTGGAAAGGCCATACCGTTACAGAATATAATCAATCTTTTCATTGTGCTTTCAGTAAAGCAGCCGCAGTGTGCTTTGATGTTATTGGCTGTACAAGAGGATCAAATATGTATTTATTCATTTATTTGACTGACCGGTTGTATTTCAGACTTTCTGTCAGTTTTAGTTATATAAGGGCATGCTGTTAATACACATGCTGATTTTTGTCACCCCACTAACTAATGTTTCTTTACATGTAGAAACACAAAGAGTGAGAAATCATAAGCAGAATTCATGTTGTAATAACAAGCAGGGTGTTGTGTTTGAAGAATATTAAATCCAAGTCATTCATTTTTATTTTTCAAGGAGCCAAATTCTGTCAAAATTATTTTTAACGCATCTTTTGTCATGGACTTATTTCTCAGCTGGCTTTTTTCCCCCTACCAGTATTCAGTGTGGTGTTTGTTTTTACTTGCAATGAATAATTGAGGGACAATGCTTGAAAGCCTTTAAAAGTAGCTGCGCTCTTTGTCTGTCTTTGAGTAACACTTTGCACAATAGTGAACTGGAGCTTGAGCATGTAACAAAGATCTTAGCCCTGCATCAGCCATAAGTTTGTGTGCGTCCCACTTCCTGGCTATTTAGGAGGGAGTCAGTAGAAGGCAAAATGGTTTCATTTGTACCCACTGGAAATAGATTCTCCCCCCCCCCCCCAAAAAAAAAAAAAAAAAAAAATTTCAGGATTGCTGCAGGTCATTTTCCACATGGCGTCTAAAAAGAAGATTTCTGCATTTTCATACTAAACTCACTCCTGCACCAGGTTCGAAACAAAGAAGCCACTTGGTTTAACTGTCTATCGATGGACTCCTGAATAACCCTGGGAGCACAGTGAGTGATGTGTGTTTGTGTGCTGACAGTGAGGGGCTGCAGACGGAGGGCGGAAGCAGATGTGTGTGAGAGAGGTTCAGAGCTGTGGCACTATCACAGGGTGCCTTTGTCTGCCCGTAGAGAGCGTTGAATTAAAGGCTGTTAACACTAGTCTGCACAGTCATATGCTAATGCCTCTTACTCTGAAAGAATAAATAAATTATGGGCCAGAAAAAAAAAATCTGAATGCCTGCTTATCATGCCTCATACAACACAGATAGTGTGCAAGAAAGATACAGGGAGTCTGCGTAAAGAGAGAGCGAGAGAGACAGTATGTGTAGGGCTGCATTGGAACGAGGGGGTGGCACTGCACAAAAATAGCGCTAAAGGAACATCAAAGATGCAAGACAAAAGGGATTCTCTATAACCTTTCTTACTTTTTGAACCTTTGACTTTGCACTCACTGCGAGCGTAGGTGATGTTGCACGAGCAATAATGAGCGATAGATTGGGCAAAGAGGCAGAGATCGAGATTTGGACTGAGAATAAGGAGGGGAGGGGGGATTTAAAGGGAAAGAAACAGAGGGAGATTTAGATAGAGCCTACAGAGTAAGTGCGAGGGAAGAGAGCCAGCGCAGAGAAGGAGCAGAGGGAGCGGATGGGAGAAGAGAAGAGGAGAGGCATTGACTGGAAGCATACACATGGAAGAGAGAAGAAAACGGCTATTTCATGTGTTCACTGTGCATGACTGAAGAGTGCGGCTGTCTGACTGGATTGTTAGTCATCTGCTGCCCCACAACTAGAGGACGTACAAAAAGCACACAGGCAGGCTGGGAATATAGAGCTGTGTGCAGAGGATGAACAGGCGGTGTGGGCTCGCTGGCTGTGATCGCTGTCCTCAGACCCCATAGCCTCTTCCACTGGTGCTGTTGCAGGCCGTTAGCCTTGCAGTTAGACAGCAACAGTCATAAATACAGAATGAGCTCCAAGCACTCCTCCGACTGGATTCCCTACAGGTACTGTACCACATTCCTGAGAACACACAGAGGGGGCACAGTGTTCATCTTTTGAAGCATGTGTGATTATTTGAGCGAGTGTTCAGAGATCAGACTGATTAACAGTAACACTGAGCCGGTATGACGACAGAAAAGCATAGAGTAATGTTTTTTTTCTTTTTTTTGTGCAGGGGTTTAATTTTTTTTTTAATTTTTAGTTTAGGTGCCGAGTTGTTGAAGAATCACCAAAAAAAACAAACAAAAAAGAACAATCCCAAAATGTCAACTGCATCAACCTCTGATGATCTCATATTGTTTCACAACTGTCCATAATGTGATTCAGTGCTGTCTCTGATCAGTTTGGATCCAGTTTGATTGCTGTGCATATCAAAGATAGAACCACGTTCACATTTGTACATTTATTAATGTCCACTTTTTTAATCACTGAGAAAGTTCCTGATGTGTAAATGTGCATGTTTTATGTCTCCTTTCTTCCTGCATGTGCCAGTATGAGCTTCACTGAGCCATGCTGGTGGCAGTCATGCCGTTTTGTAGCTCTAAATCTCCTGTTATAAAACATAAGCATTTCAAGTGTAGTACCAAAGCTGGTGGCTCCTTCCTCTAATTGAATGCCCATTGCCATGGTTTCCCTTGCTTGCTTTGAGACCATTGGCTTATGGTTGCTATAAGTTACGGTGGCAATCCGCAAATTTCAGAATGAGACTGCATCAGGACAACAGCAGGAAGCAACCTCTGTGGGTTTTATTTGGAATAAGATTCCTCCTACTATGGCAAAGTTGAAACAAAAGCATTTAATGAAATGCAGTAAATGCACAGACTTAAATAGCTAGCCTAGCAGTGCAAATTACAACTATCTCTCCATGGCCTCCTTATCACTTGACCAGAAAAGCTGTTAACGAATGCTAGGCAGCAATATTAAATACTAACTAGATATTAACCAGTAAAAGTATCCATTGCAGTAACAGTACTTGTATATACTATTTGAAAGAGGTCATGCCAGTGAGCAGAATTTTGATTTCATCTCATGAAGCTGACATTAAAAATACATGGGCCTCTTTGCAGGGAGGGTTGGATACAGCAGCACTCTGTAGATCTGTTAGTTAGAGGTATACAGCGCACAGAAAGCAAGTAAATCAAGGAAACATGCTGCTCAAACATCCACATAGAATTGGTGATGCTTAATTTGTTCTTCTCTGTGTATGAATTATTCATCAAATCAGGATTGTAGTTTTTTTCCTCTCATGTGGCAAAGAAGAAATTATGTTGTCAAAAATCTGTTAATCGTCCGATTCTATTTTTTTTACATGACCTTTTCAGAAATAACCAATTTAGTAGAGCAAGACATGGTGTCCTATACCACAAAAGTACTTAAAAGCTTTATTATTTACATTCCCACCTGCAAGGTCAATCTACATCTGCACAACGCTCATGAGATTCATTTTCCAGAATTTCATGCATTTCACCATGCAAATGACAAAAATAATCTTGCTTTTGTGTCTCCATAATGGATTGCCTGTAGTGTTGCACACTGCTGCTGCAGATTCATCAGCCAATTACTGTCACATATTTTAAACCTGATGATGCATGCAAAACTATTTTAAAAATATGAGGGTCTCATAACTTCTATTCTGTTCTCCATCCAGTCCTACATTCAACAGCAGCTAAGGCGTCGTTCAGTTTATTTATTTATTTTTTAAAAAAGGACTGAAAATAGGCAAGCTATTGTTTCAACGAAAATCAGAATCCTGGGCAATGTAGCATGGTATGTTGGTATAGATGATTTGAACCCAGCTGATTTATTGGCAGCCGATATTATCTTGCCACTCTATCAGTATTGACATGTTTAATGGTTAATAAATGAAAAGAAGAAGAAAGACCTTTCAAACATGTAATGAGTGCATTGTCTGTTCACCAGAGTGCACTCTGCAACTTGCCCGTTAGCTACAGCTGATCCAAGCAGAGCCTAAACGAGTAAATAAATAACTACAAATGAGAAATGTTAGAGAAATCTGTTTATGTTTTGTGCATCTGAAAGAAAAAAATATTGAAAAAAATATAAGAATGTTGGATTTGGAAATCACCAGATATCTGTATTGATATTGGTCTCAAAAATCCTGTATTGGTCGGGCTCGACAGATGATTTCGGCACTACTTCCACACTGTTAGCAACAATACTTTACAGCATAAATATGTAAATATCATACATTTGATTTCAGACACAATTAATTCTGATGAATCTAGGTTTTCTTTATTCATCAGATGGCGCTAAGGTGCCTTTTTCCACCTTAGTATTGAATCAGTCCAGCAGCCAGTCTATCAGTTTAAAAACCACAATAAAAATACTGAATTTATATGGCAACAAAGACTTTGCAAACTTGCATGCAAGTATTCAGGGATAAGCTTTTCATTTCTTTTTAAGAATTGCTGAGGTGCTTATTTTGCACCTTAGTTTTAAATTATATTTTATAGGTTTTGTAAAGGTGATTTATTGCAATGGATAGACCCGGATGTCAGTGCTTTACCTGGTCAGTATACACTACAGAGGTGTGTTAAAGAATGACCAGGCTCTCCACATAATAATGAGCTGTTTGACCTGCACTACAAAAGCACGTGTTTGTGCCATTATCTTTCAGTCTGATGCCTATTCACACTTGATCAATAGACACGGAGTGCTTTGTTTGTCTGTATGTCTGACAGCGTGTGGGAGGTAAATACTTTTTTATTGCATCTGTGTGGGCATTTGTCATCAAACTAGAGTCGGTGGCACAGCGCTATCAGTTTATTGAATGATTTTACATGGTCCACATTCAAGACTCCACTAATAGGATTCTGACACATGAATGAAGCGTGTAAAAAGGTAAAAAGGTTCATCAACCATGTTCATAAAGGAACATTAGTTTATGCTCAATTACTCTATTGTACCTTCATGCAGCCAGTCATAGTGGGTGATGGAAAGAATTTCGTTGAAGTTGCTGGTAAGCAATCTGAGAGATTGGTTAGGGAAAAAACGAGACGAAAGATTTAAACTGAAATACAGGATTGCAATTGCTTTTAAATGTTGTAACTAAAAAATAATTTCTACTGAAGAAGAGATCAACCAAATTATGCACATATACGTGCCTCATCATTAGTTGTGTGTCAGGAAGACTGGACATTTTAAAAATTTACAATTAAAAATGAAAAAATTGCGATATTTAGTCAGAATGTGGGTAATGTTACTATCACAGTAGGGAAAATGGTGGTGCAGACCTCGACAAGAACCAAATTATTGGGACCATGTGCAATGAATGATGATTCGAAGATGGGTGGGAACCAGGTCTGCAGCGAATTGCAGCCATCTATCTATCTATTGTGAAAAGTGAAATGACCTAAAAAGCACTAACCTGTAACCTTTTACATACACAGAAATTCACATGAACTACTTGCATTCAGAGTCCGGGCAGAACCTCATAGATTTGCAAACTGACTCAGATCAATTGTAATGTGTTTGCAATCTGTGCTTATAAATGGGAAGCCAGTTATTTACAAACCTTCAAATCTGTCTGAGAGTGATTGCAGCCAGTTTGTGTCAGACATGTTTAGAGAGAGGTTGTTTCCCACCAGGGGACGTGCACAATTGCCTTGCAATGGAAAGTGGTTGTCCAGACGTTGAGGGTGTTGCACACTCAAAAAATGCAAACAGATTCAGTGTAGTCACAGAGCAACAACAGATCTTTTTCTTTCCCTTTTTAGTATTATTAAAGCCATTAGAGACATTTCGAGGAATTTTGAAACACAGTATTGACTGTTATTGCAAGGCCAGAGTGTAATCGAAAGCTCCAGCAAAACTTTACTTCTTCTTGATCAAAAATGTCAATCAGAAAGACACTGATTTTGTGTAACCTTTCAACAGAAACAAACTTTATAACCCCGTAATGATAGTCGTAGTCATACTTTGAAAAATGCTGCAGGGTCATTTCTATGACAAACTGAGCCTGCTCCTGCTACAGGGTCTCCAGGTTAGGAGAGATTAAAAGGAAGCTTGAATAAAGTGACAGAAGAAGTATGTTTTTATGTTTATAACACAAAGCGATTTCAATCACAAGAGTGGAACGCCAAATCTGAGCTTTGATTCATCAAACATCAGAAGCACATTTTCCTCTCTATCCTTCATCATCTTCTCTTCTACTCTTCTACTTTAGCTCATTCTCTCAAGCTGTGCTGCAGGAAATCTCCGATTGCCCTTGAATTAGGAGCCGTGGATGTTTGTTAGAGGACTCTTAGACGCCCGTCCAAGAGCTGAAGGAACAATCAGTGAGCCTGTGGTCAGTGATTAAAAGCTCTTGCGGTAATAATAAAAAAAAAAGCAAAAAACTGAAGACTCAATAAAAAGTAGAACCAGCTAATCACTGGTGCTGAATGAATCCCGTAGCTTAGTAGTTAGTAGTTAGTAGGAGCTACTATTTTATTTACTTTAATACATTATTGGTATTGGAGAGTATTGGAGAGCAGAGGAAAAGGAAGCACAGCAGGAGTAACAAGTTAACTTGAGTGGGGTTTGATCTTCTCCAGCAGTACGTATGAAGTCCTGATGCCTGTCTAAAATTTGCCTCAAATTTGCACAGTGTTAAAAATGTGTGATTAAAAAAATCATCCTGTCGCTGTCTTGGAGAAAAACGTTTTACAAGAGCACAAATGAAAGGAAAGGTCAAACAGAATTTAAGTGCTGTTGGCCGGCTACGAGAAACAATGTTTAACAATGTTACCGAGAAATACTGGCATCTGTCAAATTATAACTTTGTTTGTAGAACACAAATTGTCACAAATACATTCATAATTGGATCTGTTGTCATTTTGCTTTTCTTGATCTGTAGTTGTTTACTCTAGTTACGTAGTGCTTTATGTAACAGGCGGATGGACGGACTACAACACCGACACAAGCATTGCGGGTTGCTTTAAATTAAAAGCTGTCGAATCATAAACAGGCAGTCTACAGTTAATTGCTGTATAAATGCTAAGTTTATGACTTGAATTATAAAGCATGCAACTATATGTCCCTCGCAAAAGGAAAGCCTTTTTTTTTATTAGCTTTATCTAAAAAAAAAAAAATGCACTGTCACGTCATGTGGACTTAATTTCAAAGAATCATCAGATTAAAAAAACAACAACTAATGGACATATTTTAAAATATGTGGCTGAATAGAAAGTTTTACATTGCATCTTCCTCCAGACCCATGGCATACGTCCATACGATAGTCAAATAGCTCTTCTATTTTGAAGCCCTCCCGAAGGACCAAGCTCCTCACGCTATCTCTAAGGCTGAGCCCAGTCTCTCTATGGCGGCAGCTCATTTCTGCCACTTGTATCTGCATTCTCATCCTTTCACTCACTACTTTAAAGCTTGTAAATATAGGTGAGCGTGGGAACGTATATCGATCCAGATACTGACAGCTTCACTTTCAGCTTGAGCTCGTTTTTCACCACAACAGACCACATCATTGCTGATGGCACACTAATCTGTCTGTTCTGGGTACACGAGACATGAAAACTAGCTGTTTTCATTTACAAAAACATTAGGAACCTAAACCAAGAAGTTCGTAGACCCCCTTTTGGCTGCAGTTATAATTTCAAATTTACAACCTGGATCATTGTTCGATTTAAACAGAGAGCATCAGTGAGCTTCTATCTTCAGGTTTCTTTACAGATGTGCAGTGCTGTGTAAGTCTGGCCTTTGGTTGTAAGTTTCACAACAGTGTTATGCTAAGAGAACTTGGAGTTTTCTTTAAGTACTCCATTTTACTCAATTCATTCTATGCTGTCAGCCTCTCTAAGCCTTCTGTGGAGAAGTAGAGCATCTCAATGCTGCCAGCCCCATGCTGCATCTAAGGAATGGTGTTAGCCAGAACATAAATCCTGTTGGTTAAACTGTTGGTTCCTTGTTTACCTCACAGACCAAGGATATCTGTGATCAGTTACAAAGTTTGTTTCTATAGTCATAAATCTAGGAAAATATGTATTTATAGTCTTGGTCTTTGTCTGGATGTCTGTACGACCTCTCTTGTGTCTCTTAGGTCATGTTTTGGAATTGTTAATCTGTTAAGGATTTTTGCACCTTGTGGAGTTTGGCTTCCTGCCTTAGTTCTACATTCAGCTGCATTTTTCCTGAACGTTGACAAGAAACTAACTGCAAATGGTCACAGACTTCATCCCCATCTTAGAAGCAACCATTTCAAAGGCAACAAACTCAAAAGTTAATCGCACAGTTTTGATTGTGCCGTGGCTTCCAACCATTAGCGTGACTGTAGCATAAACAGTGCAACCGTTTGAAGTGTCAAAGCAAAGATCTGAATAGTTTCATAAAAGAGTTCAGCTTTAAAGTAAAGAATATAAAGTAAACTTGTTAAGTAGATTTCTTAACAAAAGCTTCCACTTTGTTTTAATGGGCCTTACACATTAATCTTCAGGGAAAACTGCAATACAAAATATCCATTTAAAATCTAATTTACAGCACAACAAATTTCTGATATTGATCATTTTTCCTACTGACAATAAGGGAGAGGAATAGGAAAGTGATGACTTGCAAGTAACCTCATTCTTCTGTATCTCCACAGTATTGCGTAACCTCGTCATACTTGTGTAACAATGCTCTCCACATTTTAACTAGCACTCCTCCTTTTTTTCCCCTCCCTAAATGTCGAGTATAATCATGATAAGTGAGAAGTCAGCTGTTTGATATGAATCGGTTTTGTTTACGATTACTAAAGTAATACACATTGTTCAAATAAACATTGTCTTCCCTAACGTAATTATTACCTGGCAATTAGTTTTTCTACTTTTGGTCAGTCATTACTTTAAGCTCTAAATCATGATGTGCATTGCCAACTGTTCGTAGTATGAAATGTTATTAGGCTGATTAGCAAAGACTAATCGGAAGCTTCAGTCCTCTTATCATCTTATCAACAGTCTTTTCATTTTACACACTTGATTGTGATTGAAGTGGGTTATTTAAAGATGAGTAAGTGGTTATTGGAGTATTGGTGGTAGATATAATATTAATAAGGTTTATGTCCATCCATCCTCTTCCAATTATCTTTATCGGGGCTATGGAGTCAGGGCGTAGAAAGGTTTATATATTTGCAGACAAAGTGATCGGAAGTGACTGTGCATATTTTTTAATCTAAAATTAACAATGCAGGCGTGTATTTTGTGCTTTAGAACGACACAATATCCCAGGGTGCCCATGCTATGCTGACCTTTAGGCATTTGCAGATGGCAGTATGTCATTATGTCACGTCAAATATTGCTCAAGTGAACTGTGGCGTTCGTGCAGACAGAGATACAGTATACGCCGGCGCTGCTGAGGATAGCTGACTGTTCAGCAAAGCATGCTCAGAGAATCGTTGGTGCAGGACGAGGTCAGGCGAGTGTGTAGGTTATTGTGTGGTGTGTTCTTGCAGTGAGCTCGTGCGACTTCCTTTTGTCCTTAGGGTCTATTTGCATTGCATCAGATACCAAATTCGTTGCAAAGGACACAGGAATGCTTTTGAGAGATATAAAACATTTCAGTGAGCATGGGGATAACAGCATCCTCTAAAAGACCAACACAATACCCTGGTGAAAGGCTCATCTACTAATTGGACTGTGACTAAAATACTGTAGCTAATAGGGAGACTTCTTTATCTAGTTTGTGGTGATACAGGCAACACAAAGCCTTTCACTTTATTGAAGTCATTTAGTAGATTCTATTAGTGTCCAGCTTCTGGATTGCCAGAAGCTATGGACGGCAGACAGATGCAGCAAGAGACGTTTCAGTGATTGTCTCCACTGTGAACAATGTGGTCAGTGTACCGGTGACTGCCTTATGTTACCTTTAAGGGTCAACTGGTAAACATGTAATGCTGGATCTGAAGCAATTTCTGTTTCAGTTTTATTTATGTAGCAGAAAAATCATCAATATGCCCCAAACAGCCTTTAAAACCCATCATCCTTAACTCGTCTGTTTTTGCTTTTCTTGTGGCAGACGTTCCTCTCCATTTGCTCAAGGATACAGTTCCTTACGTGTTCTTAAGTTTGAGCCATGGATTCAACAAATATCCACAGAAATGTTGTTTGCTTCAGTAGCACTTAATCTTTGTTGACTGAGCGGAGTAGCTGTGTGTATGTGCGTTCAGTCGCTCAAGCTGTGTTATGCTTCCTCGTCACAAAACATTTAAAGCTCTGCTACTGCTAATTAATTTATGGAGATTATATTGGACTTTTGCCATTTATATTCTGTCCATTGCTAGGAAAATCAAAATGCATCATCAACATCACTTTGAACAATATTCAAATGACACCTCTGTTTATGTTTCTGCTGTATTCGCTGAGAGACAGCGACAGCTTTCTAATAACTCCCCTGACAGTTATTATTGTATGGAACCTTTTTGAAAAGTGATTTAAGTGCTTAGTATGCTGTTATTTAACTGCTGCATGGTGTATCATGATAAACCACCCAGAGGATATAAGTATCTTTATCTAAAATGCTATGACACTGTTAACTCAGCAGTGCCATCTCCTTTATACTCGTTTTGCTGACGGGTGCATTGTTACTATGCTTTGTATCTGAAATATTGTTTTCATGTACTCTACACATTCTCATTTGGGCCGTGTCCATATTCGGTATCTGCAGCAGATACAGTTCTGTGAAAAACAAAGATTTCACAGTACTCTATCCAGTTCTGTGAAACATTAAGTACACTGCATGATTTAGTAGCTTGTAGAGCCACTTTTGGCAGCGGTTACTTGAAGTAATTGTTTTGTGTTTGACTTTATCAGTCTCTCTCATGATTGTGAAGGAATTCTGTCCCACTCTTCTTTCTATCATAGCTTCACTTAATTTACATTTAAAGATATTTGTTTATGCGTGGCTGTCTTAAGGTCTGACCACAGCATTTCAATCGGGGGCTGGACTTTGACTGGAACATTGTATCACCTTGATTCTTTTCTTTTTTAGCCATTCTGTTGTAGATGTACTTCAGTGCTTTGGGGCATTATCCTGTTAGATGGCCTAATTTGGGCCAAGCTTTTGTTATTGGACAGATGGCCTCACATTTGACTTTAGAATATTTTGTTACACAGAGCAATTCATGGTCGACTCAATGACTGAAAAGGTGCCCAGACCCTGTGGCTGCAAAACAAGCTCAATATCCGAGTATTGCTAAAACCTCTTCTTTAAGAGGTGCTTGAAGTTGCTGATGACCAGTTAATCAAATGTATTTGATTAGCAGAGTATTCTTAGTTTTTCCTAAGTCCTGTCAAAGCTTTCTTTTCCATGTGACTGTAAGTGAATGCAGTTTTCAATAACAAAAAATGTATGCATTATTTTTGTATCCTTCTCTGGTAAATGGTGCCCAAAGCATAATAATTATTTACATGAATGATTAGATTTTATTTTTCAGAGAATAATGACTTGTATTATGTATTTTTATTGTGAAGAAGTAATCACAGCAGAGAGGATGATATAGCTCATGATGTGAAAACAAAATACCTCGAGGCAGAAACACATTCATTGTTTTGTGAAATTTGCGAGAAGCTTCATTAACATATAGTGTTTTATTAGGTAACAAGCTAAGACTTTAAGATTTCATGTATTTAATGTTCTTCGCAATTCCAGGGAAACAATTTAATTGACTTAAGTAATGTCATTATTCTATTACAGATATAACAAAGAGCTGAAGAGCAGTTTAACCTAATCACTCCTCTTTCTTTGCTCTTTCTTAAAGCACTTTAGATGATGAGGGCACCAACCTCCGCCAGCAGAAACTGGACAGACAGGTAAGACTTTTGTTCTTTTTACTGTACTGATAAAAGAGTCACACCAAGGCTAAATCAATTATGGGAGGGCAATTTTTCGTGACACTAACTTCTGCTGCTGCATCAAGGGACCACAAATAGCCAGCTAGAACTTCTTATTTCTCTAAGTGGTATTCTATTAGTTCTCCCTTGTTGGTACCAGGTTGGGCCCAGTTTTGATCGACTTGAACAAGGTGCTGGAAACATTCCTCAAAGATTTTGGTCTATACTGATATGAGAGCGTCACATAGCTGCTGAAGATTTATCAACTGCACATCCATGATGTGACTCTCCCATTCCACCACATCCCAAAGGTGTGCTGTTGAACTCTGAATACAGTGAACTCATTGTCGTGTTCAAGAAACCAATCTGAGATGATATGAGCTTTGTGCCAGAACACGGGTACACTGTGGACATAAAGTGAGGGACATATGTAAACCCTAGAGATGGTTGTGTAGGAAAGTCCCACTAAAACAGCATTTAGTGAAATACTCAGAGTAGACCTTTCAGGCACAAGCAGCCATGATATGTTCAGTCATTTTAATCCCCTTTTCCCCCATTCTGATGCTTTGTTTGAACTTAACTTTCTTTTAATGCACGGTGCTTTAAGTGCAATATAGATTCTGTGCAGTTTTATACATGCAAACTAGCTGTACCTCATAAACACTACACAAGGAAAGTTACATCAGCACAAACTGTGTGCAGTGTGTATTTGTTTAGTAAGAGGAAAAATGTATAATTATGTTTTCATACTTGGCCTTAATGTGCTTCTGACGTTGTTCTAGAATTACAGATAATAGATTACACAAATTAAATAACCAGTTGGTCCATTCATCACCAAGAATATTAAATTAGCGACATTAATTTCACAAACTAGGGGGTTTACACATTTCCTTCATAAGGCTGTGGGTCAGTGACAGATGTGAACATGCTGAGTGTACTATAATGTTCAATGGAAAAAGTTTAAAGTTTCAAAAATCTAATCTGCCAAACAGCAAAAAAACCCCATCATCATCGAAAGCCCTAAGTATACTAATTCTAAATTTACATGATTCGAAGTTTTCTGCAGCATTGCTCTCTTGTTCTGTACCAGTGTCGCCCTTTGTTGTTTTTCCCCCCACCAGTTGTTCTGTGATAATGTCTCTGACCGAAGTAGGTCAGTTCTGTACAGAAGAAAAAAGAAATGACACATCAAATGCACCCTTTTATGTGAGCGCGCACACAGCCTGAAGCAGAAAGCCTGGGTTAACAGAGAAAGTTGATAACCACCTTTGTGATACCCATTATCTCTCACTGGGGTTTTAGGTTTTGTTAAGCCAGCTCGCTCAAAGAACTTACTTCGCAGCACGGCCCTCGGGATCCTTAAGTCAAAGTGATGTTTGGCCATTTCACACTCTGCTAACTAATACTGCCGTTGCCATTGTTTGTTGTCAGCAGCACTGTATCCAAACAAAACAAACACTCAGGCTGCAGTCGAAGCATTTTCAGCTCTTATCTATGCGTAGTGCAGTCTGCTGCTTCTGACGTCCTGCTATTTTCCTGAAGTGGATAATGTAAGTGGAGTGCTTCAAACGGGTTCTCGTTCCGTTGTCAGAGCAGCAAAAGCTTGCGGAAGCTTGTCATAGTTCATCAGTGGGTATAAGGTTTTATGTATTCTGATTCATTCTGAAGTAAACTGCTTTTTATTCATGCGTGACTAAATGGATGAATGAATGAATAAAGAATATAATTCTTAATGTCACTCAGTTGAGGGCTTCAGGCACGTAAGCATCATTAAACAAATTGTTATTGATTGAAACATCGTGTAGAGGCTGTCTAGAATCTCATTTATCCAGGGAAGGAGAAGATTTCTGGACTTGTTTTTGGCCCTTGCCTTACGCCTCTCATGCTAGAGGCTTTCTCAGTGCCTGCAGCTGGTGTGCAGCTCCAGGTATTCATTTAAGGCTACCAGCGAGTTATCGTTCGCACAAAATTCACACAAAGGTGCGTTGCCAGGACTGTTTTGTAATTTGCTGACAGGCGTTGTTGTAAATCACATTTCCTGTTTAGAGATGGTATTTCCATTTTAACACAGATGGCTTTTTCCCCCTCTCCTCTCTCAAACCATGGCTGTCCAAATTGTGTACATTGCTGCTCTCAGGAGAGTGCCCCCAATCCTTTTGATGCAGGTGTTCGCTGTATATATTTCTGTGCACCCTTTACCGCATTAGGCTGCATATATAACATTGCTCAGGTTGTGTTTAAGTGTTTTATCCTCTAGGCGTGTGTCTCAGGAACTTCAGTTGGGAGAAAAGCCTTTTAAGTTACTCAAACACTCTAGCCACAAGCAGAATGACAATGTTGTTATGCCCGCTTTTTTCTTCTTTTTTGATGTTGTTGTGTTGTTTTTCCATAAATCTCTTTGACTTGATGTTCTTTGACTTAATGAAGGCCCAGATGGGATAGCCACAGGTTTTAAGTGCTTTCTTCAGACGTCTGTGCTCCTTTGTTCCCTGTGCCTCTCCAGTTCTAGGGAACTGTGGCAGTCCAAGCGTAGGTACTGGTCTGTGTGTGTAGGTTTTTGGTAAACAATGAAAAATATAAACTAAAATAAGCAATTTGTTTTACCTGACATCCTCCCCTGTGAACTTCATATTGCAGTCACAGTGAACTGATAATTCTGCAATGGCTTCTTCTTAAGTTTAGATTCTGACCCATGCTTTCCCCATGTAGCGATTACAATGGCTGACACTAGTGAAGCCTTGGCATGGCCATGCTTTTATCTGTAGAAACTAATTTTTCATAGGTGGTTGTAAAGCAGAGTTCAAACAGATCTCATCATGGATAACGAGCAGAAACGTGTAGTTAACAAGCAGAACCCGCTGCATAAGGAATACGCAACACTCCTTTGAGGACAGACACATGATTTAAGAAAGGTGAAAGAAGTCTGTGTGATGTCAGATTGCTCCGATATGGGAATAAAGCACCTAAGGTCTGCCTGTATTTCAGTAATTTTCAGCAATTTTGAAGTCACCTAAAGTGAACTATAGCCTGCTGTGCACTACATGAGAAAAAAAAGAAAAATCCAGCATGCTGGGGACATATTAGGGGAAGAGATAGAAGCATGCACAATATTGTGTTTTTCAAACCTTTTATACTAAAGTTTGTTAAGTGCTTTATCCACAGGTGAGACCATTAATCATTAAATAAATTCACTGTGTAAAATGTCTCTGCTAGCTTAACCACCACTGCCTTGGAAAAGAAGTGAGCTTTGCAGGACACAGCGCTCCACTGCTCTGCAGTCTGAAGTTTCCACTAATAGAAACCTTTTTAATATTTGATGAGCTCTGGTTTGAAGACTTGCATAGAGCTGACAGTTGGGCCAAATGAAAAGCTTTATTCAGCCTCTGGTCATACTGATTTAGGCAGCACATTGTTAGATATCCAGCACTGATCTTTCTATGCTCTTTTATCATCTCTGTCATATCTGCCAAGTACTGTAAAAGGGAATAAAGGTATATATTTCTGTCTGTGGTGCTCTTAATCAGCAGCTGAATCTTTACAAAACCGCCAACTGAGGTAATTTTGATTTATATTTCAGTAGCAAGGACCTCAACTTTAAATGTTGATGGCAAATGTTTTTGTTTATGAAGCAACAGGCTAGGCCAGAGGCTGCGGTTTGAGGAAGGCCTCATCGAGCTCCCAGGCCTGGCATATCTCTGAGGTTGACAACCAGAGAAAAAGCAGAGGGAGGGTGGGTCGCAGAAATGAGAACAAATGGATGTGTGGCACAAGTAGACATTTATAGACGTATGGCCGGAAGAGGAGTGTTTGGAGTTGTGGTCCAGCTCCTGAAATTCAGATAAATTATCTCACTACAAATTCGATATGGCAATAATAGCTCTTACTGAATCACTGGCGCCAATATTGATATGTCTATGTGCCTACTCTAAATGGATTTCCCTCGCCAATTGAAATCACTACTTAATGACTCCTTGTGGTGGTGCTTATTAAATGAATGAGGATAAAGTAAACGGAAGTAACTGGTAAAAAAAAAAGGAAAGATGATGCTCAGCAGGGAAAATGGCGGAAAGCGGGGAAAGAAAATGAAAGCTAATGAATTGAAATGGCGCATTGTTAAATTTCACTACTAATGATGACGCAAACACATTGAGACCATGATGGACTGACAAAACATATCATTCCTGCTTTTTGCCTTCGGAGAGGTTCTTTTTTCTTTTTTCTTGACACCAATTTAATAATGAATTGCAAATGATAATCTTCTACTGAAACGATTATCTACCACTTTCAGACATGGCATGCTGGTACTCAGTCACGGTAAACATGGCGACATTTGGTCTCTAATGTCATTACTTCAGTGAAGATCAGTAAAGATAGTGACTTTTTCTATTTGTTGAAACTCTACCTTTATTTTTCCATTTGCTTGAAATGTCAGCGAGCACTCCTTGAACAGAAGCAGAAGAAGAAGAGGCAAGAGCCCCTGATGGTCCAGTCTAATGTGGATGGGAGATCACGGACCCGTCGGACCAAGCAAAGTGAGGAACAGGCTCCACTGGTGGAATCCTACCTCAGCAGCAACAGCAGCACTATCTACCATGGTAAAGCTTGCACTCCTCTCTGGCTGTGTTGATTCAGAAAGCTTAAACAGAGAATTAAAGAAAAACATCAGCTGAAGAAATAAAGAAGTCACACTGTTTGTTTAATAAGTCTTTCTTATTTATAAAGAGTATTTGTTCTTCCTGGCATCCCAATTAGAACTATAAACCAGACATGAAACCATTTTTTGAATGATTAGTGTTGCATAGCTGTAAAATTTACAGCTTTAAATAAGACATCATGTAGAAGGAATACAACACACTGCATCATCTACTGCAGTGCTGCAAATCAAACCACACAGGAGCAGAAACTGTGTTCCCTTTCAGTCGATTCGAAGTACAACACATGTAATGTGGGATATCACAGCCCCGCAAATCTTGGATGAAGACTTCTTCTGTTCACTGCGTTAAGGCACATGACTTGTGATGACATAGGTGCACGTGGGGCTGTACATATACACCGTGTTATCACATACACCCCTTATTTCTTACGTTCTTTACCTTGCCAAGAAAACCTCTGCTGAGTCGGGCTAGCTAGCTACTGCTAGTTAGCTCTGCTGTCTGTGGCTTGAAGTTAGCTTAACTGCGCCTGATTGTGTTAGCCTCCACTGGTCACTGCTTTGGATTTCGGTATGAGTAACCAAAACCAAAGCAAGTAAAGCAGAAATCTTCTATTCAGTACTGTCTGCAGGGGACAGTGGGGATTGTCCACGCTATAAGAATGTTTACTGAAACCAAAGCCTGTGCGTTTTGTCACCAATGGTGTATGGGATTCCACCAGAGGAATAGCAACCTTATGGGCCCTTTTTAAATTAATTAATTTTTAAATTAATTTTTGTGCTGCAGCTAGTTGGTCCATCATCTGGTCTGTCTATCATTTGGGCGTTACATCCTCTTCAGTCGCTCGTTAAGCACTAAGGTGCTGATTGTCTGTATATTTATGTATGTACATATGTCCCATGCTGTGTGTGTTGTACTGAGTAAACCGACTGAAACAGAATGAGTAGATATGTTAAGAGGAACAAGGTACAACACAAGGTTGCCCCTTGCCTGGCTCACTGAAGAGCAGCTATTAAACTGAGGGATGACCATGACGAATCCATCCATCTAACTAGTGCGTGATTTTAAAACCAGAGGTGATCATGCTTTTGAGGTTGTAGCGCCCAAACTGTGGAACACCCTTCTGAAGTCAATCAGTTTGGCTCAGTCTGTTATTTGTTTTAAGCGAATGCTGAAACTCATTTTCATAGGTTAGGGTTTCCTTTATCCGTTCCCCTTTATTTCATTCATGTACACGTATAATCAGTGTGCAGCTTTTATTCGAACTTTGAAGCACTTTGTAACTTGATGTTTTGAAAAGTGCTATATAAATAAAGTTATTATGCAATACTTTATATTTTGTACCTAGTTACTCTCCTTCAGGGAACAGAAGTTATAGACATAACCATTTGTTATATCTGGGGCCGCTGAAGTCTTCTTATTTACACACAGAGGCCAGGCAGAGCATTTTTATTTATTTAATTATTTTTTGAGGGTCAGTTTCTGGGATTAAGGCCAAGAACTGTCAAATTTCCTGTAGAGAGAAGAGAAAGATGTTCTTCTGCCATATTCTTTTATTCTGATGCAAAAAAGAGAATAATAAACCATAACAATGCTACGGGAAAATGAATAAAAACATTCTAGCCTTCGTTCACAGTTAGCTCCACACTTTTTCTAAGCTGGAACCTCTGGACTGTAAACCTGCAGTGATTTTAGCTACAGATTTGCAGCCTAGTATTAGTCCCACATTGAGTAAAAAAATGATCTTACAGTCACTTACTGTATTTGTCAAAAATTGAACATTTTGATTGCAATAGGTTGCTGTGAAAAAGTATTTTCCATCTTCCTGATTTCTTATTCTACGGCATAGTTCTAGTGCACCACAAAAATGACCCCAAAACACATCGGCAAGTCCACCTCTGACTGACTAAAAAAAACAGATTAAGGTTTTTTCATGGCTTCAAAGTTGATTGGGATGCTTTGGAATGACCTTAAACAGGCCATTCATGATATAAAATGCTCCGGTGTGGCTCAATTTAAACAATTCTGTAGAAAGGATTGCTTCATATTCCTTCACATTGATGTGAACAACTTGTTTTCAGTTATAACAAATGCTTTGTTGCAGTTCTTGCTGTCAAGTGTGGCACAGCCAGTTATTAGTTTTAGGGGTCGAATAACTTTTTTTGCATTGGGTCAGGTAGGTCTGGATAGCATTTTTCCCCTCAATAAATTAAATCCTCATTTAAAAACTGCATTTTGTATTTACTCAGGTTATGTTTATATTAAAAAAATAATCTAAAAGGGGCAAATACTTTTAAATGGTATTGTGTATTACACTAAAACCTAACGTAATGTTTAATGTGAAAGACATTTATTATAACCCATCATGTGCTTCAGTCGTGTTCATTCCTGTGTTCAGTGCAAGAAGCTGAACAGGAAGAGGTGAAGGTGATGTCGGATCCACAGCCACCACGCTCAGCCAAAAAGGGCAAAGCATCAGCCAGTTCCACTCCACAGACAGGCAGTGAAAAGAAGGAGAGGAAGGGGAAACACAAAGGTCAGTGTGCTGGTTCAAATGGTTAATTAAACTGTGTGAAAAATGGATAAACATACTGTTCGTGGCCATTTTTAAAGACCAAATAATCAGCTTTTAGAAACGGTCCCCTGTGTGAAAAAGAGAGGATCCAAAATCCTTACTATTCAGCAGCTTCAACAGTCTATCCAAGCTCTGTATGCCCTCCTCAGATAACGTTTCCCCACTGATTTTTTTGAGCCACAGCTGGCAACAGCACAACTGAGTGAAACGCGGCTGCCCTCTTAGCTCCTGCCATGGTGCCAAAGTCGTCAGAGCTCAGTGTCTGTGATGATGTATGACAGAGTGACGCACCACAAATGAAGACCTACATTAGAAGATTAAAAGAACTACAATTGCTGTCATTGTTTCCCTTATGCTTCCATGCCGTTCAACCTTCAATGTGTGTTATTGCAGACTCAGCACAATGAAATATAATAGCAAAGGTGTTTGCCAAAAAAATACATAGCTTGATCAACAATATCTGACTTTGGAGACATTTGGCATCTGATATACTGCAATACAGCAGATGCTTGCCTTTGGAATGACTTTGTCCCAGGAAAGTGAATTGGATTCAACTGTGGTAAAAGATTATCCAGGCCAGTAGTGCCAAATTCACCACTTATTGATCTGTCTCACTTCTTCTTCTGTTTCGTGCTCTGATTCGTTAAAGCATAAGCAGAAATGATGCAGTCATTAGAAAATGAGCTCTAGGAAGATCAGAGCTTGTTCATTTTCAGTTTAGATAATGAAGACATGAAAATGCAGCCTTTTACATACTTTTATAAAATAAAAATAGGATTCTTGATTTTTACACGCATATCTCTGAAGGAAAAGAAAGACAGGGGACTGAATAAGAAATCAAAAGATAAGACTGACCTAATTTTGTTAAAGCAGCATGTTAATATATAACATATATACTCAGTAGAATATGCAGTCACGTCAAAATGACAGCTGTTACAGGATGTTATGCAGCTATGTACATTCATCATCAGCAAGTGTGAACATTTTTCTAAAACCAACATTTTTTGCAGTTAGTCTGGAGCTTCCGGATGTGTGTTAGCATAATGCCACCCTCTTCCCTGAGTAGACTTCCTAGAAGTTTCACCCCAAGGTCAAACTGTGCTCAAAAAAAAAATGTTCAAGTTTATGTCAGTACAATCAGAAAAAGTCTGAAAAAGCATGACTTGTTTGGAAGGGTTGCTAGGGGAAAGCAGAACATGACAATATGGCTTAAGTTTGCATCTGAAAAAAATACTACAAGACAATAGAATGGAGCACTAACCTTTGAACAGATGAGGGCAAAGTGATGATGTTTGGTTATTATGTACAGCATGATGTTTGGAGAAAAATGAACACCTCATAACAACTGGCAGCACAGCAGTGGAGGGGAGATTTGGACAACTTGCAGTCATTTAGTTGACCGTGAATTTCTGTGTATAAGGTTTTCTAGAGTGAAATGGGAGGTCATGGGTCCAGCAGCCAAAACTTACACCCAAAATGAGTTCATGCAACAGAAGAAATGAATTAAGGTGCTGCAGTGGTCCAGTAGAAGTCCAGACCACAATATGATTTAAATGCAGTGGTGGGACCTTAATAGAGCTGTAAATCTGAATACCTGCAAACTCTATGCAATGTTTTCTTTTTTCTTTTCTTTTCTTTTTTAATTTTTTTTTTCATAGGATAAGTGGAGAAGTGTTCTTTTTGCCTGAATGCACACTTTAGAAGTTGATTGAATATTGAAGACACAGAGCAAAACAATTACATAAAACAAAATGCCCAAAAGTGGAGAAATGGGAATGTTGTCAGATTTACTCAGGCTAGTTGACAATGTGATTAATGCACACATTATTGCTGAATGACCTGCTCTTGTTGTACTTTGCAGTGGTTCATTTAGACTTGAATCTTACGACAGCATGAAATACTGATAGTGGAAAAGAAGTGAGTCATTCTGAAAGAGTTTGTTTTTCTTTTCTGGAATTTTGACTCAGCAGGGATCGATGGCCTGGCTTCCCAGCAGGATGACAGTCAGATCCAGATCCTGACAGTGGGTCACCCCACCTCAGAGGAGGCCGAGGCAGAGCCCGTGATGAGCTGCACTCAGTCTCAGAGTAAACAGGATCTTCGCGTGACCATGCTCAAAAAAGGTACTGACAGCGCTCAAGAAAGCTTCTGCCACTGCTTCTGCAATAGCACAACTACAAGTCCTTATTTACACCCACGGCATTCTGGTCTGCTGCTGCGTTGTGTTGGTGGGAGGATGAAAAACACTGACTCATGTTAAAAAACACACAACTCCAAATAAATAGGCCATTTTAAAATTCAGCGCCTGAATGAAAAATAATATAATTATTCGTACTGTAAACACTCAGCGCTAACACACATCAATTGTTCCATACATAATTAACACAAAAACTGTATAATCTACATGCAGCAAAGGGAATTTTTTGACTACGTTGACCGGTATGTGAGCTGTAATTTACAATCAAATGCACTGATGCAAAAGTGTAGTGGAGAGAGTTGTAATAGCGCACGTGCTTCCTTGATCCATTATGACAGTTTTTCATCACAGTGTACTGGGTAGCAAATAGAAAGTGGAATTGAGTGATGAGGGTTAGAGTTCAGGTGCTTAATTGGGTTTAACTTTGCAAAATTAAAAGTAAATAAAAAGATTATTTTAAGTGGCAAGAATGTTGTTTTAGCCGTCCCAGCATGAACGCTACGCTTTCTTCTTGTAAGACATCACAATGCTTTAAGTAAGATACATTTTCAGCAAGTTTTATGTGCCAAAAAACACAACAAAATTGCTCATTAAATGAGACTGTAATCAGTGAAAACACACCAGATAAAACACAGCCACAAGTGGATTAGTCTGGTATTTCTGGTATTTAAGTCTGATATTTAGCCACAGTTCCAATTTAATTTCTTTCTTTTGTTCTTTCTTCCTCTCGTTCCTTCTTTCCATCCTTCCCGTGAAGGTATATCGAGCAGCATGAATTTTGATGAAGAGGAGGATGATGATGATGAAATTAGCTCCAGCTCTTCACAGCTCAACAGCAACACAAGACCAGGCTCTGCCACCAGTAAAAAGTCCAGCAAGGTAAAATTAATTTCACAGCATGAATTTCTCTGCATGTCTTTTTGCGCAGCACCGAGCACCTTTTGACAGTAGCTAATAAAAAACAAAAATCTGCTATTTTATCACCAACTTGGATAGTTTCCCAGCTGAAAGTAGAGTTGCAGACAATTATTGTTTAATTTAAAACAAATTAAGTATTTCCCATATGCCAGGGGTCTCAAACCTGAATACAATTAGTAGGTCGTTAGCAAGACTCTATAGAACTTGACTGTATGCTGATGTGGCAATTCAGCCATTTGATTCATGTTACAGCAGCTCAAGAGTGAATGAACATGGTGCAATAAAAGTAGTTTTAGAAAACAGGTTTCAGAAACAGGTTTATTTTTTCCATATTTTTCTAGGACCACACATTGTACTCTGCTTCTTACTAGTCTTGTGGATGCAGGTGTGCTGTCATGTTTTGGGGGGAGGACCCATACAACTTCAATTTGCTTGAGGAAGACTCAATAACAGAAATGTTAACCAGCTCAAGTGATTCCTTTAAAGCTATCATTGTTCCTCAGTTGTTTTCTTAACTCAGTGAGCCTTTTGCTTGATGGCCACTTGTAAGAAAGTAGCCAAAGTACAAAAATGTCTTTGTTTATAGAAGTCTATTTATAGAAGTTATAGAAAGTCTTGAGCCAACCTTCATTTTTTTGTAATCTTTGCTTCCAAGAAGCTAGAGTTTCTAGTTTTTTGTTTTTAGCATGGTATTGGGCCATAGTGCCCTAGCCTTTCAGCTTTTCTTTGGATATTAACTGCTTTTTGCTAATGTTCTGTACAGTCCTTGTACCTGACCATTATCAGAGCCTTTTTTTTCCTTTTTTGCTGAGCCATTTAAGCCTGGCCTATGAATCATTCAAGCATAAAACTCAAGGGATTAACCAGTGTTGTATTCACACATAAAAGACAGCTTAGCAAAGATCCAATTCTGAAATGTCACGTCTTTAAGATATAGGGGGAAAAACAGAAAAGGCATGTCACAGGACAGAGATACATCTGGCCCTTTAGTTGATCCATCTTCTGTTCACTGAACCATCATCAGAAATGGTCTCAGTGGATATGTGGCTTTCAAGAAGCCATTCTTAAGGAAGGGAAACAAGGAGAAAAGGCTGAGGTATCCCAAAGTACACAAGAATTGTACTGAGTATCAGTGGCAAAATGTCTTATGGAGTTAAAAATATAAATTTGCATCTGCAGCATATATGGAGGAGTTCAGGAAAGAGGGGACAACTCTGTCATGTTTTCGACCAACATTTCAGCCAGTGGTGTTGGGGGTCTAGCTGAACAGTATAGATGTTGATTCCATATGTAATACCATCTGGAAAGTGTCTGATTGGCAATGACTTCCTTTTTAAGTGCAAACACACTGTGAATGCAGCAAAAGTATAACTAGGTAAAAAGGCACAGAATGAAACACACAGTTATGGACTTCCCAGCCGTTGCTGTCTCTTTCCCCTTTTGATAACATAATTTCTCTTTGCTCTTCTTTCCACTCTAATTTTTTTCCCCTTCAGTCATTTCAATGTTCTGTCTCTGCTTCAGGTTCTTATTTTAGACACAGTGTGCTCATTCTTAATCCCAGTGGACAATTTGATTTTCAGACTCATTACTCTGCTTTAATGCTCATCAGTCCACCATTTCACGAGGGCTCTTGCCATATTTGATCCTACAGGAGGTGGCCTCAGCACCCACTCCACCAGTCAGTGAACCTGCCATTGATGTTGATGACCTTGAGGAGTTTTCGCTGCGCCCAGCACCGCAGGGGGTCAGAGTGAAGTGCAGAATCACCAGGGACAAAAAGGGCATGGACAGAGGCATGTATCCGACCTACTATCTCCACCTGGAGAGAGAGGATGGCAAGAAGGTGAGACGAGTCTTTAAGGTTTAAAAACATATTACACAAGATATCTGTCAGGGAATTTTTACAGTAAGTTGTTAACATCTGGACTCTAATCTAACTTATATATATTCAAATAATGCAGCTTTGTGGTATCAAACCATGTTGATTGTCTGTAAGTGTTTGACAATATGGTTTGGTAACAGGTGTTCCTGTTAGCTGGGAGAAAGAGGAAAAAGAGTAAAACATCAAATTACCTCATCTCCATTGATCCAACTGATCTGTCTCGAGGTGGAGAGAGTTTTATTGGCAAACTGAGGTAAGTCCTCAGTGGCTTTGTTGTATTAAACACTTTAGCAGCTTACATTAGGAATTAGATATGGCATTGGCAATGTTAATCTATATGGCACATTTCATTATATCTAAAGTCAATGTGCTTAACACAGAAGAAAGAAGTGCATTAAAAAAGTACAATACCTTAAGGTAGTGAAAATAGCTAAATAAATCTTTAAAAAACACACACAGCTATTAAGTGTAGGTCTGTGTGAGCAGCTTGTTCCAAAGAACAGGACCACAGTAACCAAACACTCCCTCAGCATACTTGCATCTGAACATTTAAAAATTCTGGACCTGATGACCTGAGAGATCTGACTGGGTTATAAACAGTGAGCAAGTCAGAGATGTGCTCAAGGGGCCAAACTACTAAGAGCTTTATGAACTAATAAAAAGCTTTTAAAGGTAATTCTGTATTGCACTGGGAGTCTATGAAGTGACTTCAACATTGCATGGTCAAATTTGTGCGTACCTGTAAGGACTCTGTTGCTGCATTTTGAATAAGATGAGAGTCGGCCTACTGATTATTTGTGAGAGTCCTGCAAATGGAGCACCACAATAATCTAAACTAATTTCTATGAAAGCATGGACCAATTTCACTTTGAGATAAGAATCGTTTAACTTTTCTAACATAAGAAAAGCAGTTCTTACTAACCTTATTGATGTTTTCATTAAACCTGAGATCACTGTCCAAAATGTTGCCATGGTTTCTGACTCGCTCATTGTGCTTCAGAGGAAGGGATGATAAATATGAACATATTTTTGACGATAATGGGTAAAACTATGTATCATCTGTATAAGAATTTCAAGATAATATTATGATTCTTTATGATAGTACCAAGAAAGAACATAACATCTATATCCTCTTTCGGTATGATGAGAGCAAATCAAAAACTTGACCTGGTAAACCAACTGAGTCATTCAGCCTTTAAATTAAAATGTCATGATCAACAGTGTCAAAAACAGCTGTGAGATCAAGCAGAAGTAAAACTGCAACTCTCTGTGAGTCACTGTTGATCTGCAGGTCATTGATGACTTTAGCAGGAGCTGCTTCTGTGCTATGATTAGATCTGAACCCTGATTGGTACTCATCATAAATGCTGTGATTTGAAAGGCATTCATCCGGTTGTTTGTAAACTTTTTTTTTTTTTTTATATATATATATAAATATATATATTCTCTATAATCATTACCAATGACTCTAAGTTGTTCTTGTTGAGTAGCAGTGTGATTACAGCACATCTGAGAGAAACAGGGAAAATTCCAGTCTGGAGAGAGCTATTGATAATATGATTTGTAAAACAACGAGACACAGATTTGAAGAGTTTGTTGGGGATGTTGTCAAGTAAAGAAATGCAAGACTTTAACTGTTGAATAATTTCTTCCAGATCAGAGTACATAATCTGAGTAATTATGCTAAGTGTTGGATTTCTTATTTAACTTTAGTGCTCGCACTACTATTTCTAATCTAATTGTATTTTTTAAAAAACAAACAAAAACAAAACATGATTGACATAATCATTAGAAACAGCTTCAAGGCTCCATGGAAGCCCCTTTAGAGTTTAATCAAATATGGGCTTGTGCAACCTTTTAGTCTTTGGACCACTGGTCGATGTACCGCTCAAAGCTTTGCGCTGTCCTGCTTGAATGATGGCAGTCTAAATTAGAACGAACAGTGACCTTTCATCAGTCCTTGGCCTAAATGAGATATCTAAATGAGACGGCTTTTAAGAAGCATTTCTAAATGGCACCACCTACACCACACAGGTAGGTGTCAAGTCAAAGTTGTTTAAAATACATTGGATGAGTATAACCGAGAAATGCAAATATTGTTCTCCAATATTAGATAAATGGTTATTTCATAGCTGAAATTGAGTATAGTTGGACAAATTTTCCTGCAGATTCTGTCTTTATTGCCATTTACTGGTGTGCAGTGCAAGAACTAATGACTGACAGTCTAAAAAGTATAAGAACTAATTAATGATTGATTGAACAGCACAATACATCAAACATCAGCGCTACAGTACAGCGAAGAATATGTTTTCTAATTCCTCATTTTATAGAAAAAGGTTTCTAAGCGAAAAGCGAGTGCAAAATATGAAAGTAAATGTGGTATGAGAAAAAAAGATCGAGTGGGGTAGGGAGGGAGAAGGTGGTATGAAATTAAGCAAAGGTGCTCTCGCTGGGAATCGAGTCAAGGATGTTGTATGCCATAATTTGTCAACTTTTCAGCCAGTGTTCGCCTCATGTAAGAACTCACTTAAAGACAGAGCACTAGCCACTTGCCTTGTCTGTCAGGATTTAGATTGGACCACCCACCTGCCAAAATCCAGTCTATCAATCACTGCTGAGCCATAAACCAACAAGGACGAACTCGAGTGGAACACAATTATATTTAGAGGGGCATGAAGTCAAAAGCATGCAGTGGTTTGCAAACACTGTACTCTGCTTTTATTTCCCTTTCAGTTTGTATCCACAGACAGTATGTAGAAGGCTCTGGAAAAATCACTCCACTTATGATTTTATCTGTGAACACTTTCTTGACGATTTATTTATGATCTCGTTCGCTACCTTAAGTCTTACTGAATACAACATAATTCATTTTGTAAGGTGTGGTTTCAGTTAAAACTAAATGAGATGATAAAGGGAGTTATACTCCAGGGAGAGCACAAAAACACAAGTTTTACACCAATGACAATTGTTGCAAAGGAGCTCAGGTCATATTTCAAAACTCAAGCGATCTGTTTTCATTATGTAATTAAACCTGGATACCTGTTATTTCTAGTTATTTGTTTTTTATATATTTAGCAGGGATAGCGCATGTTAGTGGACATAAGTATTATGAAAAATATAACATGTAAACATGCCAGATTATAGCAAAACTGCTAATTTACGCAGGTAGTTTGAGCCCCACCACTGGTGTTTGTTTTAAACAGTCATTACATTCCTTAATGTGTAATGTTTTGTTTGCAGATCAAACCTCATGGGAACTAAGTTCACTGTATATGACAACGGTCTGAACCCTATGAAGAGCACCACCAGCCTCGAAGCTAGCAACTTGCGTCAAGAGCTAGCAGCCATTTGCTATGTGAGTTCATCAAAATGCTAGACTATACTTGACTATACTTGTGTTTTCATGTTGCTGAAAAGATACAGCATTATTATTATTATTTAGATTTTGTTAGAAATATGCTGTAATACTACTGATTTAAAATAATGCATTTTTCCAGTAACCTGTTTAAAACTGCATTAGGCAGAAATGGAAAAAAAGTTGCAGCAGAATTGTGAATGGAGCAGCTCTGTCCTCCCTGTCTAAGCCCTGGCAGCAGGCAACCACTGTGCATCCTTTATTTGCAGCCCAAGCTGTGATTCAAGCTCTAAGTAGCTACATAAACAGGAAATTAAAATAGCCATAGTTAGCAAATATCTTAACTGTCAACATAGTAACTGATCATCTGTTTTCATGAGAAATGTACTTATATGATCTGAAAAACCTCCCACAACAACCTTATACATGACAGTACAACGCACTGCAAAAATTCAGATGCAGTGTTTAAAATTGAGATGTGGCCATGTCTCCCTTGAAAAAGAGCGTCATGGTTAAATAAAGGTTAACTAAATGAGATACATTTTGCCAGGTTATGGTTTAAAAATAGGTCAAAAATGAAATGACCTGGACGTCAGCCGGTCGTCCTACGATGGCAGTGAGCAAAACGACAAATATTAGCTAAAGCTAAGGCTTTGAAAAGTAGAGCTTTATATAACTGCATCCAGAAATAACATTCAGTAATCCACCTTAGGATAACATTTGTTTAAGAAAGGGCATTGAGAGGTGATCTGTTTGTCTTTTTTAATTCTTTTTTTTAAATGTAGGAAACCAATGTCTTAGGATTTAAAGGGCCTCGAAAAATGAGTGTCATCATTCCCGGAATGAACATGGACCACGAGAGAGTTTCTATTCGGCCACGAAATGTATGTGTTGCCCAATTTCTCAGTAGTCGCAGCTCCTCTGACCAGTTCAGCCTCTTCTAATACTTATTTAATCGATCCAATGCATATGATGTCCATGTCCAAGGCTTTTCTATTCTTCTTCATTACAGGATCATGAGTCACTGCTGGCCAGGTGGCAGAACAAGAACACAGAGAGCGTGATTGAACTTCACAACAAGACGCCTGTGTGGAACGATGACACACAGTCCTACGTGCTCAACTTCCACGGCAGAGTCACTCAGGCTTCCGTTAAGAATTTCCAAATTATTCACGACAATGACCGTAAGCTTCCGTCCACACATAACATTTCTAAATATTTAACAAAGGCTAAAGACTAAGGTCTGATTCTGTTTTATAATCTTGTTTCACCCAATGACTGTTTGAGACAGCCACATAACCTGATACTGTGGATGCTATTAAATTAGACAGTATTATTTTTAACTTGTTACATATAGGTACTTCTCAGACAGATTTAGAAAATAACTTTATAAATATAACAAATATAACATTTCTTCATGTTTATGGCTCTGTACACTAATGGTGAAAAATTCCCCTCATTTTTTACATCTTGCAAGTAAAAATGGAAAATGTGTGCAGTTATTGACAAAAAAGTGTGCAAATTTGCATGCAAAAACAAGATATAAGCAAAAGTAGAGTCTTTATCATTTGAACAAGTTTGATTGAAATTAAATTAATATTTGGATATTTCTTATGACCACCTGTGTTCTTTAACACAACCGGAAGTCTCTTTGGCAAGCTTCCTTGTAATTTCTTTCAGGGGTGTTCAGGAATAGTTTTCCAGGTTTCTTGAAGGACTCTCAAAGCTCTTCCTTGAATGTTGGATGCCTTTTGTTCTGTTCTCTGTTGAGACGATCCCACACTGCTTCACTTGCTGGCATAAAATACAATTTTTTGCCCATCAAACTGTGTTATATTTGGCTTTTTTCATAGTTCCAAAGAAAGAAACAAAAACTGGATTGAAAATGAGTGAAAAAGCAGCCAAAGAGAAACTACAGAAAGTTAGTGGAACTGTTGCTGAGGGGCAGATTATTTTACACTATACTTTACATCATACAGTTTATTTTGTCAGTTATGCGTATTATTATTGCCATAAAGAAATAGGTATTTATGAGTTTTGTGAAGAAACAGTAAAAAGGGGAAATGTTTCAAATCAACTTAGACATAATCTGTTTCCCACTTGTTTGTCCCTCTGCAGCTGACTATATTGTGATGCAGTTTGGCCGTGTGGCAGAAGATGTGTTCACCATGGACTATAACTACCCAATGTGTGCCCTGCAAGCCTTTGCTATTGCCCTCTCCAGCTTTGACAGCAAGTTAGCTTGTGAATAGACTCCAGCCTGAAGTTCAGTGGATAACAACTCCTCCTGTTGTCTCAACAAGGGCTGCTTATGTATCACTGGGGCTGATTTGAGATCACCTGTTACCTTGGAAGTCCCACATATCCTGAAATGCTTTATGGGACTTAAATTATGTGTACGTATGTGTGTGGGGGTGGGGTGGGACCTCAGGATGGTGTTTGTCAGTGGAAGAAAACAAGCACAAAGAGTAATCCACTTTCCAAATCAGATTCATTTGTTTTGATAACTATAGTCATTTTGTACTGCACTGGCATTATAAATATGTTTCTTTATGTAGTAGTTCTAGTAATTTAACATTTCTTTATCTGTGAACTATAACTAACCGTTATACATCAGTAAGTTTTAAAAAAAAGTTGACTGGGTTTATGTAGTCTACCAACACAAAGTCACACGCTTCCTCGAGCATGGATACTGCTTATATACTTACTGAATTAATAATAACATGCATGTCACAATGTATTTATTTTATTGACATATTTATTACCTGCACATTTTATGTTCTCTGCTGTCATTTGCAACAAATTCTGCTGTAATCGCTCCACGGAACTGCAAGCACATTAAATGTCATGCTAGGAAGATCACTTGTATCCACAGTAAAAACAAAAAAAAAATTAGAGGTATGAAAAGGGGAAAGGCATGTTACACAGTGCTGTGTATCATATACAATATTGTGTCACAGTGTCATATACGTGAATGTGTAGGATGATGGTGCACTTTACTTTGAAGTCTGTGGTGGATGAGCTATAGCTGTACATACTTTATTGTGCCTTTGAAGACTAATTCCAGTGTTACACCTTGGCCGTAAAAGGAGCTGAGCTTGAATTGGTCTTTGCGTTTTTTGCTTTCCTCACATACACCGAGAGGATTTCTCTGTAGCTACTTAAATTTTTTTTTTTCTTTAATGAAAGTTCATTTCGACTGAATAACAATGCCTGGGGTTGCACAACATTCAGAAGATAATAATAAGTGTGCATCTTAAGATTTTAACTTAAAATTATATTTAGGGTCCAGAACATGTTGCACTAAATAGATGGCTATTTATTTACACAATACTGTAAATCAGGCAGCAGATATATAGCAGATATCTGAGGTACTCAGGCCTAAGTGTCACGGTCCTGGCTCAGTGTTTTTAGTTATTCATTTATGTTCTAGTTAAGCTTATGTAGTTCATTTCTGTTATGCTAGGTTGCTGTTATTGTTCATTGTTTAGTAGCTTCCCCTTGTGTTTTGGCACCTTTGTTTTAGTCATTCACATTGTCATGTCTGCGTCTCGTCATGTTTTCTGTTTATTTTGAAAGTCTCGTTTTCATGCCCGTTGTATTTAGGTTTACATTTTCCTGTGGCATCATTATGTTCATTCTAGTCAGCTGTTTCCTCACGTGTCTCCACTTCCCCTCATCACCTCATGTGCACATTTAAGTCTTTTGTCTCTTACTGTTCGTTGTCAGGTCGTCTGCCTGTGTTCCCCCATGTCAGTCTTAGTCAAAGTTATAGTCTTAGCTGTCGAGTTAAGTTTTTTTTTTTCTTTATTTATGCTTATCTAGTCCTCCTCTCGCTTTTGATTCTTGTGTCAGCCCAAATGAAAGCTCGCCTTTTGTTTAACTTTAGTTCAGTTCTCTCACGTCCGCTTTTTGGGTCCATACCTTAAACACACCAGCTGCCCAGCCGTGACACTAAGGTTGTGCTGGTATCTTCTGATCTCTGCTTGGAAAATGTACCGAACAGAAATTGACTTACTGCCAACAGACATACTCGTACAATGTGAAACTAGCTTCGATGCATCTTCCATCTTTTGCTTTATGTATTAAATTAGCTCTGTGCTTCACTGAGATGGAGTATGATACATTCCTCATCCGACTGGCAGTAAGTTTCTATATCACGTAGTTTATTGCTGTTCATATTTTTACTCAAACTATTATTCCTCTTGCTCCTTATGGGGCAGTATCCTTTCTCAAATATATGACGGTATTTTGTATTTTACGACCATTAAAAAAAAAAAATGCTGAATGGAGGTGACGAATAATCTCCACTATTGTTACTGTGGGTTCTGAGCAAATCTTTATCAAATGTGCTATTCTTGTACTCAACTGTGTTCTAACTATTTCAAATTTCTATTTTAAAACTGTTGATACTCTTGCTGTAAAGTCTGCTTTTCATACATGTGTCCAAGAGCCAGAGGTTCTGTCACTTTGTTTTTCGTGCTGTCATTGTAATGTACAGTAAATGGTGTACAATTTACTTTGGTGGTACACAGTCCTTTGTTCATGAAAAAAAGAAATAAAATTACATAAAAATACTCCAAAATATGCTTTCTGTTTCCTCAAGAATCCAGATGTTTCAGAAGTTAGTACAGCGATCATAGAATATGGTCATGTGTGTTTATTACAAAAAAGAAATAAACACTGTTACAGTACTTTACTTTTCTGGTTACAAATCCAGGTGTGTGATAAAGCTCAGGCGTAAGTTCAAGAAGGAATATCTGCATTCACTCATCTGTCTGCTTCCTCAGGTGTTTGACTGCTATTCATTACATCACTTCCACCTTCCTGTAACGTAAAACGTTGTCGTCCAATCATCTTTCTGCTTGCTGTCTTCGGCATACCTTAAGTCGCACTGCTCATCTTTCATTAATTTTGCTGTAAAGGGCCATCAGAGTCTAATTGGCAAATACCATAATTGAATTGTATATATCAATAAATCGTGTTGAGTTTCTTCTAATGATCTTGCTTTATAGGACCAACTTTTATTCTAATCAACCTGGATTAGATACTCTAACCAGAAAACCTCTGAGTACACACCAAATATTTCATTGTAAATCATTAAAAACATTAGTAAAAACATTAAAAACCCCAAATACTTGCTGAGATTTCCTGCTACATTGTCTTTTAAAGTTTATGTTAACAAAGTTGTTTTAAGAAAAAATCCCCAAATTTAGCATTTTTACTGATGCAACTGAAAAGTAGAGTGACCCAAATATGCATAAACAGGTGCAGTCAATACAAATAAAACATCGTAAAATGACTGAATCTTGTATCACGTACTCAATCTTTGTGTGCTTTGCTCTCTTTTTCACCTCATCACCAACAGGTCACGGCAGCTGGCTGCCCCTTTTCGAACCTGGCCCTGTCTGTAATTATGTCTGTAGCATCATTCAGCATGACTGGTGTGGTGGTGCGTCAGTGATGGTCTGGGGAGGCATATCCGTGGAGGGATGGACAGACCTCTACAGACTAGGTAACGACACCCTGACTGCTGTTAGTATCAGGATGATACTTGGACCCATTGTCATCTGTGCGTCTCCATGTTTGTCATTAAGCACACTCTCATTCTGGAAACATGCAGTGGAAACTAAACACACACTTAGATAGAAAGCTTCACACTGTGTGAAACAAAATGTTTCAGGTGCCAAGATCAAGATTTAATTGACCTCAGTGTCTGGAGACTTGCCCTTCAGTTCTTTAAATTAAAGGCTTTTCACACCCACACAGATGATTAAATTAACCTGACTGACTGAACATTTGGGTGAGCACTGTTATAGAGATCTCCACTGACCTAAAAAGTGGTTTAATCAGGCAAAGAAGTGAAAACAGCTGTGAGGGTGAACACCGTGGATGTGGACGGCTTTTAAAATTATAACAGGTTAACACAATGAATGTAGCGTTTATCATATTGCAAATGTACTGAATAGGTTTTAAAAGAAGAAACCGTGAAATTCTGAATGAAAAAGTACTATTATCCCCTTTAAATCTTTCATAGGGGTGTAATTGTTCTGGAAATGTGAATGTAAATAGAAAACAAAATGCATTGCAGTCATCTGAGGTGCTTGTGGTAAAAGGAAACATTTATTTGTACAAAAGTATCACTTAAGAACATAACTGCATGCCTCTGTTTAGTTTGGATTTTATGGTTTAAACATATAAGGAAGTAATAGTAACACAAGTCTGAGTTCACTGTCTGTTTTCAAACGCATTTCAGAAGCAGAAAAAGTCCTTATGTCTCCCTCCTGTTCCGCATCCTCAGGCCGCTCATCCCGACTTCCTTGGGTGTGTCTGCATAGATTCGACCCTCCCCCTCCACATTTGCTGACATTAAAATATTGCCTTCTATATCCTCCTCTGCTTCCTCCTCTGGGTTTGAACTGCCATCACAGCTGAACTGCAGGCTCTCTGCCTCCATCACTGGGTCATCTTCATCAGCTTCCTCCTCGTCTTCCACTTCTGTGTCCTCGTCCTCGTCCTCCATCTGATCTTCCTTGCCCTCTTCCCCATCCTCGTAAGTGTCCTCTTTAGGGTAGTGGAAGACATCCTTGTGTTCGCTGAAGCTGATTTGCTTCTTCCCGCTATTGTTACACTGCAGCTCTTTCTTCACCTCCAAACCAATTCTTGTTGTCGTTCTTTCAGGACCCGGCTGGGATGATGGAGGACGGAGCAACTGCCTTTTCTCTGCCTCCTCCTCCTCCTCCTCATCCTCTTCCTCATCTATGTCTTCCTCTACTCCCATAACTTCTTCTATTCCCTCCTCTTCTTCTTCTTCCTCTTCATCCTCATCATCTTGTGCTTCTGTGTCCTCCTCCTCCTCCTCCTCATCTTCCTCTTCCTCTTCCTCTCGCACTATGGAAAGTTTCCTTGCCATAACCTCTTCCTCCTCTTGCTCCATCCTCTCTGCTAGGGCCTCAGCGGTGGGCTGTGTGGGGGGTTCCTCTAGTTTAACCGTCTTAAACCCACGTCTGGGGCAAGGTTCATCATACTCTGGGTAGGTCTCCTCTGGGTAACCTGCATTGGTGTTCAAAGAGACTTCATCAGATTTTTATTGTGAGGATTTGTGAGATTAAATTTGATCTCAAATTTAAAATGCACTTCATTTCACGGCTGTAACAAATTGAGCAAATGCAAATTGTGCAAAAAAATGGGAGCAGTTCGACATTTCAGATGCACCTTCCCAGTCTGCACCGTATGGGACCTCCTCGGCCTCCATCTCTGGGGAGGCTCCCTCCAATCGGCTCTCTTGAATAAGCTGTGTGATCTGTCTCAGCTGCCTGAGTAATTTCTCCTCCTTTTTCGACGTGGTGGTTTTACTCCTCCTTCGTCTACCACTAGAGAGCAGCACAGAGTGAAGTAAAGTAACCCTGCCTGTGTATATCACTCTATACACGATTAATGAACAGGTTTTTTAAAGTTACATTCAGTTACACATCCCTACGGTGCATACAGATTTCTGCTTTTAATTATTTTGTCCAAAAATGACAAATGTATTTTATGACTACATATTCTTTATTTGTCTTTACTTAGTTAATTCATCACAGTTTCTTTGTTGTTGTGGTGCTACTGGAAGTAAAACACAAGCAGATAAAAATAAATGAATAAATAAGTCTCACCTCCCAGAACTATTGTTCCTCCTGGACACAATCCTCTCCATCATCTCTTCAGTTTGGAGAAGTCTCTCCTGCAGCCTGGCAAGCTCATTAGCAGTGACTACACAATTTACACGGGACAACATTGTTTTGATGTTAAAATATAATGCACTAAACACAATGCACACTTGGACACGTCAAAAAACTTACCCCCCTCAATCTTAAAATGGCCTATAGCTTAAATTCCTATACTATAGCATTTTTTTTTTTACCTTTGGTGTGGTAAATTGTATTAATGTCAGCTTGTCAAAGGTATCAGAAAAAAGTGTTCGAAGTTACACGAGAAGAAAATGATTTCTCGTAGTTCTCTCACTTATTGTGTTCTTCCTGGTTCCCACGGTTACTGCAGAGTTCTTCCCTGGTTTATTAGCCTTCCCCCTACATGTCAGCTGTGAACATAAACATGATTATAATTAGATTAATTGAGTATACAGTTACATTTACCATACTATAGCTCTGCATGAAGTTAATAACAAATAGTATATAGAAGCTCTAGAAATGAAAATTACCTTATGTATAATGTAAAGGATGTAAAGAAGGATCCCAAAGCCATATAAGGGTATCACTTGAGTCATCAGGTTGTACTTTTTGCCTCGTCTGATGCCTTTTACTTTTGCCATTGCCTCCAAACTGTGTGTCATTGAAAGCGAAGGGTCCACGTCCCACTGTTCTGGGTCTTCTGGCACTGTTAGCTTGTGCATGGCGGGAGGGTAGAACCCAGGTCCAACTGCAAAAATAGTCTTTCATTCAATTAATAAGAATCAATAAAGCAATTTCCCCCCGAAAACATATCACGGGGAATGTATCCTCAGCCAATAAACTTTTAGTATCTTTAATTAGATTTTACTTACTTTACGATTATTTAAATGCTATCATTCTCTGGATTAATTTGATAATATTTATCCATGAAATGTGTCTTTTTTTTTCATAGTTAGGCTTCGTTCTTTTTTTCTTTAGTAGTCAGATAAAGCAGCCAGAACATTTCAGTGTTTTATAATGATAATGTCTAATGCCTCTTAGATTGGCCCCTAACTGTGCATGGACCCATGGACACATTCCTATGATGCCCACTGGATGGTCCAGCCCAGTTGGGGACACTTTTTTCCTCTATATTAACTATTATTCATAAAAGAGATCCAATTTGTAACAAATAAAGTGAAGAGATTCATGGGGATCAGATCAATATTTGAGAACAATGTCAAAAGCATAAGAAGGTCAAAGCAGTCAGGAAAGCTGAAATGCCTACATTTGGATTTATTTTTATTTATAGTTATTGCTTTTTCAGAAGCCTGTTTCGAGAATGTTGACACTCCTCTGTGCAGTAACACAGACCTGCTGATGCTTATGCTCAACATGTTTCAGCATTTATGTCAAATCAAGCTCGCTGCTGCTCCCATCTGGGACTTAACTAGCACTACAAGTGGAAGATGTGACTGGGACGCTGGTTAAAATCGGCCTGCGGAAAAAAAATTGCAAAGTGAGAAGGTACACACACACACACACACACACACACACACACACACACACACACACACACACATTTGGTTCCAAGAGAATGAGGATGTTAGCATGCTCTGGTCTCACCTGTCAGAGGTGAAAACCGGACACAACACACTGAAAAACTAGCAAACAGCTAAATGTTTGCGTCCCCTAACACTGGGCACATTTAAATGTGGCTGTAAAGAAGTGAGAGGGTCTCTGTTTGGATTAATAAGGTAAGAAACTGTGTGGAAAGTTTGCAGCTTTATATTCGTGTGCTAGCACAGACTGTACTGTTTTATACAGTCAGTGGTTGCTAGCAGGCATAAACTGGCTCAGTTACAGCAGTTAGGCGAAACACAGCACAGAGAGTAGTCTGGAAAACTGCCATGTCAATATCTGCCTGGGAACATTTTGAAATATTTAGTCTCCTTGGGTTGTTTGTTGGCCAGCATTGGTTACTGTTTGGGTAAATTTCGTAACCACCCATTGCTGCTTTTAGCTGAAGACAGCCAGTGAACCTAAAGCAAGTTGTAGTTATTAGGCTGTGAAAATGTGTAAGCAAAGAAAAGCAAACTGTGCCCTAATGTCTAAAACCAAATCACTAACCACATTCCTTGTTCTCTAAATGGCTCATTCCTCATATAAATAATATCTAAGAATAACGTGCAATCCACAGTAGCTTTGTATTTTTGACTGTAGTATGTTCACATTTCGTATAAGGTCACCAATTTTCCTCTTATTAGATTTGAAAATTCCAGTTGTTTATGGTCTAGTGTGAAATCACCACCAGTTTATATCTGATAAGATGTCCCTGCTGTGATGACTGATCCGTTTTGACAGCACCTCTGGGTGTGTGCTCGTGACTGTGTGAAACTGATATCAGGCTAAAGTCAAATAACAAATAAGTCACATACTGTGTTTCTTGTGAATGTTTTTTAACTGCTTCAATGAGACGTTTTGAAAAGGCGCTGTCAGAGTCAATGCACACCTGTGTCTGTAAACACAGCAGCTCATGCTTAACATGATAGGAAACATACAAAAACACATCACTTGTTTCAGATTTAGATAAATGGTCAAACTGATTCAAATGTGTTTTAACAACCAAATTATTTGTTCTTCAAAATATGGTGAATGCAGTTTTTCTTTTTTAAAACTCGCTGTACAGTGTAAGATTTCAGCTAACTTGTGTGGACTATGAAGGATAGGGCCTCTGTGCCTGGCATGGTCTGTACTGAGTAACAGCTGGCATTAACAACAGCAGCACTGACACAAAAAACACTGGAGATGGAGCAGGATGGGGATGGATGATGATCTGATAAGCCGTCTTACCCTCAGGCTGCCCCATCTCCTGTTTCGCTCTGGGCAAAAGCATCCTGGGTAGAAAGAGAGAAACGCAGAGAACAGAGCATGATATAAGAGTAACCTTCTGGCAAGTTGTTATCGACATTTTCTTCCAGAAAATGACAGCAACGCGTTAATTTCACTTGAACGGGAAAGCTGGTATCCACAGATGTTATTGCTCATCTGGTGATGGCTGCTGCCCAGATTAGATCAGATTAGAGCAGCTGCATTCAAGTGCTGTTTGAAAAAGTGAGCAGCAGATGGGTTGAAATTCTCCAGAGACTGAATACAACCCCCCTATTATTATTATTATTCTCATTAATATTAATATTGTTATTGTTGTTGTTATTGTTGAGTATCTTCACCTACAGCGTTCAAACATAGGCCCAGATCTCATAAACTGACAGACTGGAACATCATCTAGGTTTCGGATCTGCATCCTACTAAACTAATAACAAAAAAAATATACCTGATTTAAGGTAAGAAAACACAGTATGTCATTGCTTATTGTTGGTGGTATAGTGAGAGTCCAGTCAGTGCTTTTCTAATTGAGGAATATCAGGAAACTACAGTTCCAATTCCCAAGAAGTCAAATCAGAATGATTTCACAGCAGAACATAGAAAACATATCAAATGTTTAAAGTGAACCATTTTAGTATTTCGTGACAAATATTCAATTTTTAAAATAATTTAATAGCAGCAACACATCTTAAAAAAGTTGGGAAAGGGAGAAATGAAAGGCTGGAAATGTAACTACAGGGGGAACATTTTACAACCAGTTATGTTCACTGGCAACAAGTCAGTAACATGATTGGGTGTGAAAGCAGCATCTTAGAGAATTTCTCAGGAATAAAGATGAGCAGAGGTTCATCAATCTTCAAAAACCTGTGTCTACAAATTATGACAATTTAGAATAATGTTCCTCAATGTGAAGATTTAATCTCATCACTTATATTAGGCCTACATATCATCATCAAAATATTCAGAGAATCTGGAGAAATCTCTGTCCTTGTGATTTTTGGCCCCTCAGGCAGCACTGGATTACAAACAGGAATAATTCTGGCATGGAAATTACTGCACGGGCTCGGGAAATCATCGTCTGTGATCACAGTTTACCGTGCCATCCACAAACGGAAAGCTTTAACATGAAAAAAGAAGCCAAACGTGAACGTGATCCATCTTCTCTGGGCCAAAGCTCATTTAAAATGGACTGAGGCAAAGTGGAAAACTGTCCTGTGGTCAGATAGGTCAAATGTTTAAATTCTTTTTGGAAAACACAGACGTCACATCCTCCAGACTAAAAAGGGGAGGGACGACCCGACCTGTTATCAGCACTTAACTCAAAAGCTCGCATGTCTGATTGTGTGGGTATGCAGTAGTGCTGATGCAACTGGCAGCTTAAACATCTGGGAGCTTACCGTCAGTTCTGCTGCCATGCAGACAACGTGTTCGGAGAACGCCTTGTATATTTCAGCAAGACAATGTTAAACAACATACTGCATCTATTACAACAGCATGGCTTCAGAATAGAAGCGAGCAGCTGCTGCCTGCAGGCCAGAGCTTTCACCAACTGAATACATTTGGTGCACTGTGAAATGAAAAACTCCACAAAGAAAACCCAGGACCGCAGAGCAGCTAGAATCTGATATCAGAGAAGAATGGAAGCATTCCTGTCGACTGTTGGTATAAGAAGCGAAACTGTTTTGTAACATGTTGCTGCCATCAAATTCAAAATGACCTTATTTTTTTCTTAAAATGGTGCATTTTCTAACTTTAAGCACATGATATTTCTTCCTCTGTTTTATTGCGAATGATTTGCAAATCATTCCATTCCTTTATAACATTGAAATTTTATGCAGTATCCCAACAGTTTTAGGAATCATGGTTTCAGTTTGTGTTTCCAGCCATGTTTTTGTATCCCATATTTGGTAAGAGTGGCAGACTGAGAGAAGCAAGCATAAGCTTACAAGTGTTTTGCAGGTGCGCCACGCTTGATCATCGATATTGATCTAGTAAATTCATGTCATGGTGTTACACTGCGGCAAATGACACTGAATCGGTATGTTTACTTCACTTGACTGCCCTCTATTTTTCAATAACTGTGCCTTATTCCATTAAAAGTAAAGAGTTGAATAAAAACAAAGAAATAAAACCACACCACAACAAGAGGTTACACCCCTGATATGCAAAGCGCCAAATGCAATTTATTACAATATTGAATAATTATTTCCTAATGAAAGCTTTAAATGCAAAACTTACAAACATTAGTTTATTTGTTTGGTCTTTTTTCCCCGAGACAACTCACATCATTTATCAACATTACTTTGA